>NC_141689.1:684857189-685450473 GCF_964263255.1 Lissotriton vulgaris
GACGACCGGCGTAACCAATTAATCTAACATTTGTAACAACTTACCACTTACAAATTGTATCTGCAGGGATGTGCCTCCCTTCCAATCCCCGAAGGAGCCATCTCCTTCATAAGGTAAACATGCGTGCAAGTCACGAACATGTATTGCATGAAGCGCAAACTACTAATAATTATGAATGCCAGTAAAGCTAACTTACCATTGCATACAAAAACTATTAGCTGCTTAAGTGAACTGTGAATGACAGTGGTCACCCTGTAAATACCCTTGACGAAGATGGTCTCTCTCGCCAAGTGAGCAATATACATTGAGTTAGAGTTGCCGCTACAAGATTTAAATCAAAGGTTAAGCATATTTCCCGATGTATTACAAGATGTATGACTGTACACATTCCGTTTAGGAGATATAGACTTATGAACTAATCTATCGGCTTCCTAGTTAGGCCAAACTGGAACCTTGCATGCTGTCTTCACGACACCTTTGGCTCTATTACTCACACTGTCTGTTAAGGGGAGTTATTAACGGTAGCACCGCAACAGTACAGGTGATTATCTCCAGTTGAACCTGTAAATTTCCCAAAACAACTCCATATACCATGCAAATGTTTATTGTCTAAAGAAAGTATCCAGATAACATAACAAGTCAGAAGGAGCATGCATACATTTCCTTCACCATACATATGAATAAATGATTTACAAAGTATCCTTTCTCCATCGGGTAAATGGAACGTCAGTATATCACCATGAAAACCCATATACACACAATAGGCATAGTTTTGCCTCAACCCATATGCACACAAGCAGCAACCAGTAGAATCATAACAATTGATAACTCTATTAAATATTAGTAGAAAAGCATAAAATTGAGTGTGAAACAAACATAAATACATGTAATATTTGTGTTGTTTGGCTATCTTGTTTTTCTTTCTTTTCCAGTTATAGGCAAAGTATGTACCTATAACATAATTCAGATCTTGAGCAACTGAGCTCACTGATGAAGAGGGGTAAGTTAATCCACTTACTCATTCATTCTCCTCTGGTTATGATAATATATCTAATCACCTGCCCCTGCTACTTGAGATATGTGGGGATGACCACTCGCAGAGTCAAGACTCGAATCATACAACATAAAAGCACCATTGTAGAAAATAGAAACCTTCTCAGTGGTCTCACTGATACACCTGGTCCTTTTAAACCAGCAAAGAAGAGATTGGCACAGAAGCTGTAATATAAAGAAAACATATTTATTGACCTCAGATGAGGGAGACTATATCATACAGTACCCTCAGGTAGCTGTAGGAGGCATTCGAAGGAGTACAGAAAACAGGGGCCTAATATATGCTTAGGTTACATTAGTCAGCATAAAACCAAAGGAAGGTCCTGGCATGTTCCATCATGCAAAATGACTGATATGGGTATACAAGATTTCCTTACTCAACAAAGTGGGGGAAGAGTTACTTCTCCTTACATCAGCAAGAATAGCCTGACAGTTATAACATAAGAGCAGGTGCAGTCTACTAGCTAGGCCCCTCTGAGCATGTGCAAGGTTCTGGAAGAGAGAAAAAGCACATGGCAAGCACATGGCTAACTAAGATGGCTGCCAAGAACAAAATGGCTTTAAGCTCATGCTAACATTTTCCTGCAATCTTTAACGCCATTAGGTGCGAGAAACAGGTTTCCAAGCTCACTAAAACCTTCCTGGAGAAAAGACACCCTCCAGAGGACTTGAGAAGGATGGTTCTGGACAAAGACAATCTGCTATCCACAATGGCCAATTTGAAAAAAAATCTCCTTAGAATTAAACAAAGATGGGTGTTTAGATTGGAGTCTGCCGAAAGGGCTCTTAATGATGAAGTGCCATGGCTTTCTCTCGCATGAGTTGGCCAATCTCCAACGAGTAGGACACATCGCTCAATTTGTGACGGCCCCTGTGTCCAATGGGGTTGCATTTATCTCAAACTACATCTCCCACAATGCCACACTAAAGGGCCAATATACAAGGTCATTGATGTACCATATATGTTTCAATATTCGATTTCTGCCCTTCACTTCACCACTTCCCGCTCTCATCACTTTGAGTTTAGCATCTCGTGACCAAGGAACTACACTTCCCGTCATGCTTTGCCATTAATCAGAAAGTACTTGGTGAAGGGGTTGTTGTAATTTGACAGTGATCAGGTTAGCATTCAGCTTTGCTACACAAATTTCCCCTTATCTTGACTATGATGTTCGGAGCCATTTTGAGAACACTGGCGTCCATTTTACATGAACGCGCTGCCTCGTGGTCAGCATGCCCTTTTGTCCTTTCTCTGTACCACTGACCACCTAACTTGCCCAGCAACAGGCTATTTTTAGTACTGGTCAAGCTTGCACATGCGTAGTTAAACCCTCTGTACTAGTGGACATTCATTACTTAGGAAGGTTCCTCAAAACTGACCAGTAGTGTTATAACTCCTCCCATTAGTTGGCTGCGTTCCAAAAATGTCCTTATATGTACCTAAACTGAGCAAATGTGTTCCGCCTACTCTTTTTATTACTGCAAAACTGTATAAAAGAGGTCTCGCACCGATGTTCGGGGTGATACTTCTTGCATTGCCGAAGGGTGCTGTAGGAATGTACCACCACCCCATGGGGTCCTAAAAAAATTTGTCTTTTGCATTTCTAGTTTCCGTGCCAACTTCTGTTTTATGGTATCAAGCAGTTTCACAGAATATGTAGGTCTGGAGAACCCGATACCACAAATTGGTGACCACGAAGGGACTCATCGGTGACTCGGATGCCTGAAGGAGAGGTCGAGACGAAGGATTGGAAACTCGCTATGGACTCGTACGCTGCCACTGAGTGACCCGAGTCTTGGCGCCCACTGTGTTTTCTTCCTTTCCTTCTGATCTGACCTTCCAGTGGCGCCGGTCCTTGACTGAGATCCTGATCGTTCGAGTTGTCGTACAGTGCCTGTTTGGCTGATTCGATTAAGGAACTTGGCAGTTGGAACCTGGATACTTGAGAATTTGGTAAGCTTGTGATTGGTAAGATAGTCTACGGACGCTTACTGTGGCTTTTTGGATTTGTTTTGAGTTAGCTAACATTTGATTCTATGATTTGAGTTATATGTGCAGTGCACTTCACATAGGCAGGAGATATTTCTCTAATTTTGTATTTGTTTGAACGGCACACTTTGTGTGAAGTATATTAAGTGCCATTTTTGTAATATCGCGTTTCCGTGATATTTTGACATGCCTGTTTTAAGCACACTTCGAGGAATGTGCTGTCTTGGAGGAGGTACCAGTTATCGATTAAATGAATCTCAGCCGACTCCCCAAGAGGGGACACCTAATCGTGAAATGTACTTTAAATTTGGCCTTCCCCCTATTATGTACAGTACATTGTGGCACAAGTACACCAAATCCGATCTCGAATTGCAATGGCCACTACATGGGTCATTTGATTTACGAAAGGTTCAGTATGTGGAGCAATGTTTGTTTCAGCGCAGGTCTAGACAGGATATGTTTGATTGTGTACGTATGTGGGAGAAAGCGGTGCGTGAGCGAATGAAGCGTGAACAAGCCTTGGCGGACAAAGAGCAGCGAAAGGCTGCTCATGATAAAGCTTTACAGCTGGAGGAAAAAGAGTTGCAGGAAAAGAAAGAGAGGGAGGCACGGGAGCGTAATTTGCAAATGAATGGTCAATTCCCTATTCAACGTCCTCTTTACCCTGTCCTTACTAATGAATCTGATGATTTTTCATTATTAGACCGTTGCCCGCCTCCATATGTTCCACCTACGGCCCGACTGAGGATTCGGACGGAGATGATCAAGGGGGTAGTCGTACTAGGTTAAGTGCTGGCCGAGCTGCGGAATTGCGTAGTTTTGCTCGAAAACTTAATCTTAAATCGATAACTATATCAGAGATTGATGACCATATGCGTACGTGGTCTGAGCAAGAACGGTTGTATTTCTTGAGCCATTTTGGAGATGAAGTTGTAGAACGATTTAGAAAGTATTCAACTGATTTGGAGCCTAAGGATGTATCAGTTGGTCGTGAGAATATGCGTAAAGGTCTTTTTGTTCTTACAGATGCGGATCTGTTTTTTCAATGGTTGGTCCGGCTACGGGAAGAGGCGTCAAGACTACGGGAGGCAAAAAAGGCATCAGATGCGCCTGCGCCGGGATCGACGGAGAAATCCAAAGAGTGTCCTATCTTTGGAGCAGATAAGAGTTCGACAGTCCATGTTATGCCTATGCGTGAAGCTGCACCTTTATATGTCCCTCCTAAAGGGCAAGGTACAGATAATGATAAATTGTCTGTGGATGCAAAGGGTTATTTTGTATATAAATGGGTTTACATACCGTGGAACAAAACAGATGTTATGGCACTTAAAGCTGCTCTGCCTGACCCCCGTAAGAATCCGGCAGCTTTCTATGAAGGAGTGGAAGGGGCTATTTCTTCGTGTATTATGACATTAGTTGATATTGACCTTTGCTTTGGGTTAATATTACCTCCTGATATGTGGAGGGCGATTCGTAAGTTCGATGATCGAACGATCCTGGGGGCGGATTGGAAAACTTTAGCCCAAGCTGATTTGGATAGGGAGCCCACATGTAAGCCATGTCAATTAATGTCAGATCTCCCCGCGGCTATTTTGAATAAGTTAAAAACGCTTGTTCCTCCTAAAAAGATTGATTGGGCCATGTTAGCCTCTTGTAAGCAGAAGGCGGATGAGTCGGTTTCTGACTTCTTCTCACGTTTTGAGGAAGCATTTCATGATTACAGTGGGCAATTATTAACAGAGGACACGGGTAGGCATTTATTCATTGACAAGTATGTAGCAAATCTCCTACCGGAGATTGCAAAATGTTTAAAGACTAGTGAAAGTTCCTGGACCACGGCGACCCCTGCTTCTTTATTGACTATGGCTCAGTATTTTGAGCGACAGGAATTGGAGGCTAAAGAAAGTACTGATAAGAAAGCGAAGGAATTAAAGACGAAAGTGATGATGGCTCAGGTTTATGCTACACAGCCGAGAGGGAATGATAGAGGTAGGCGTGGATCGTATGGTACGTCTTCTGTTCGTACCGACATTTCTGAGGATTAGTGTGCATACTGTAAACAGTTTGGACATTGGGCCTCAGACTGTCCGGTGCTTCGAGAACAACGTAATCAGCGTGGTCGAGGAGGTGGAAGGACACGGAATAGGTAATCAGGAGCGAGGGGTGGAGCGAGTGATCGTGGTAGGTTTGAAGCGAGGGGTCGTGGTTAGGCTGATCATAATACTTTTGATCGACGGAATCAGTATCAGATAGCGGAGGGTGAAATTGCAGAGTCTCAGGATTATGTACATGCATAGGATTGCGTAGGATGGGGTGTGGAATCGGTTGAAGTGCCAGTAGATCAAAGAGGTCCATATGTATCAGCGAGTGTTTTGGGTTCTACTGATCAGCTCCTGGTTGATACAGGAGCTACTCGTAGTGCTCTGTCTAAACACTTGGTTCCAAGGGCTCCCCTGTCTGGCGAAATGATTACATCAATAGGGTTTGATGGAACACCCTCTCTTAGCCCATTGTCACAACCTCATACATTTCACATTGACAAATTTCTTGCTCCGTGCCCGTTTTTGTTGTCACCAAACACCCCAGACAATATTATGGGAATAGATATGCTTAAATATTTTCGAGCAACCATACACTGCGTTCCTGAAGGAGTGCGGGTTATTTTGAATGACAATTACCCAGATGTAGAGAGATTGTGCCCCATGCAAGAGATCGAGGCGTTAGCCTCTCTCCCAAAAACGTTATGGGCTACTTCGGACACGGATGTGGGACAGATGATTATCCCTCCTATTCGGATCACTGTAAAGGAGGGAGCGTCTCTGCCTCATGTACCACAGTATAGAATTTCCAGGGAAGGTGAAGTAGCTTTAACACATATTGTACATGATTTGATCATTGCAGCCTTGGTAGAGGAGGTTCCCTATAATGTCTGTAATAGCCCTATTCTTCTGATTTTAAAGAAAGATACTGATGACAAAATCTATCGGTTTATTATTGATTTGAGAGAAATTAAAAAGATAGTAGTGCCCCAATACCCGGTGGTGTCTGATATTACCACCCTACTTACTTTGATTCCGCCCACAGCCACTACCTTCACCGTCATAGACCTGAAAAATGCTTTCTTTTCTATTCCCATCCATCCTGATAGCCGATATCTGTTTGGCTTCACATTAAATAACAAATCGTATAGATTTTGTCGAGTTCCTCAAGGTTATACTGAAAGTCCTAGCATTTATAGCCAGGCTCTAAAAAGACAGATTGATTCTTTCGATTTACAGTCTGGAGTGGCTCTCATTCAATATATTGATGGTATTTTACTTGCAGCAGACACGCAGGAGCAATCTGAGGAGAGTAGTCTTGCTTTGCTTTTTTTTCTTGCCCACAATAAACACAAGGTTTCAAGGAAAAAGCTCCAATATTGTAGACCAAAGGTGACCTACCTCGGTCATCTTTTGTCTAAGGAGGGACATGCATTGACATCTGATCGAATCCAAGTGATTTTAGATACACCAGTCCCCCGCACTCAGAGAGATGTTCGTGCTTTCATAGGTTTAACGTCTTTTTGTAGGCAGTGGATAATGGGGTTTTCACACATTATAAAACCTTTGTTAGCATTATTGTCCAAAACTTCACCGATTCCCCTTGAATGGACAGATGAATGTCAGAATGCTTTTGAACAATTGAGACAAGCCCTTTGCTCTGCACCAGTACTAGGTACACCAGATTATACGAAGATTTTTACATTATACGTACACGAGAAGGATGGGTGTGCATTGTCAGTCCTAGTGCAGACACACGGGGATATACAGAGACCGTGTGCGTATTTCTCGGCAGTACTTGACCCCGTAGCACGAGGATTACCTGGGTGTTTTCAAGCAGTCGCAGCAACAGCAGTGGCTATACGACAGAGTGAGGGAATAGTTTTGTCACATACATTGTCGGTGTCAGTTCCCCATTCGGTAGATGCTCTGTTTAATCAAACAAAGACCCAGTACTTAACGAGTGCACGTTTAACAGGATATGAGCTAACACTGTTGGCGCCACATATCACACTAAAGAGATGTGCTACTCTGAACCCTGCTACTTTATTGCCGTATCCAGTTGTTGAGGGCCAGGACGAAGAACACCATGATTGTGTTTTCCTGACTGAAGAACAAACAAAGGGTCGTATTGACTTACAGGATACGCCACTTCCAGATGTAGATGGAGAACTGTGGGTTGATGGATCGTGTTTAAGGTTGCCAGATGGTACAACTTCTGCAGCATATGCGATCACGACACTTAAGAAAGTGGGAGAAACAGAACGAATACCACAGAAATCGGCCCAAGCAGCGGAATTGATAGCCTTAACAAGAGCCTGTGAAGTAAGTGCTGGTTTATGTGTGAACATCTACACTGATAGCCGGTACGCCTTTGGAGTAGCGCATGATTTTGGCCTACTCTGGAGAGAGCGAGGATTTTTGACTTCACACGGAGTGCACATTATGCATGGAGAACTAGTGCGTGATCTCCTGAATGCGCTACTATGTCCAAAGAAAGTGGCGATAATTAAATGCAGTGCACATAAGAAAGTGACAGACAAAGTAGGACAAGGAAATGCTTTTGCAGATCGCATAGCGAGGGAAACTGCTATGTTACAAAATGCCTCGCCGATGTATGTGGTGAAATTGCAGGCTGAGCGATGGCATGATGCTAGAGAGGAGATACTAGACATTCAGAAATCAGCGTCTGAAGCAGAACTCGCAACCTGGGCAACGGAGGGAGTGTTGGACGATGAGGGTTGTTGGATAAGTAAAGATATGGAGAGATGGAAATTGCCTGCAGCTTACTTGCAAGCAATGGTTCAAATGACACATGGATTGGCACATGTTGGAGCTCTCGCAATTACTAAATTGCTTACGCGAGTCTGGGAGCATCCTGAGATTGCCAATACGGCCAAAAGAGTAGTGCAGACCTGTCTGATATGCTTGCAGTACAATCCTGCTAAAGGGACGTATACTCCAAAAGGAGGGTTTGTTCCACCTACTGCACCATTCGAAGTACTACAAATGGATTACATCCAGCTTGAGCGTTGCAACAACCTTAAGTATGTCTTAGTGGTGGTGTGTGCTTTCAGTAAGTGGATTGAGGCCTTCCCCACGAAGGATAATATAGCACTGACAACAGCTAAGGTTTTGCTCAAAGAGTACTTCCCACGCTATGGTGTTTGTAAATTTCTGTGGAGTGATGATGGTCCTCATTTTGTTGGGAAAATTGTGGAATACGTCATGAAGGGATTGGGAATTCAGAAAAAGTTTCATGCTGTATTCCATCCGCACTGAAGAACAGTGAAGGTTTTGGATCCTACGTCTGCCCAGCCCGGATCTCAGCAATGGGGAAAAAACAGAACAGGGTGGCTGGACAGGATTATTATCAACAACACCTTTTAGCCACGTAGTCAAAGAAATACCACGCGACCTCTGGGAAAGAATCCCAAAACAAATTTATTTTCTACTGAGACTCAAATTTTTAAGGAATCTAGGACATGAACGCAAACAAAACAACTGTTATGACAGTGAATACGTGATGGCAATATCTACAAATTTACAGAATTTACAAATATACAATACATACAAAAGTGAATGAGGCCACATTGGTGAACGAGACACACAAAAAACAATGCAAAATTCAGTGAACAAAATTAATTGCGATTATATACAGTGCAAAACTTTGGAGTGTAAAGTAAATGTGAACCAGTCCTACAGACTGTGAAACCATGGGACAGGCGGGGAGGTGGAATGGAATGCCTGCCTGTCAGCCAGGCCTGTGGTGAATTTATTTAAAGCGGGTTGCACAACTAGGGTCCAACGGAATCGATGTAATTGTGTCCTAGTGGCACCCTTGGAGGTTTACCACAGGGTGGAGGTGTCGACGCGTTTCGAACCAAGGTTGTTTCAGGTTCTCTTCAGGACAGGGACTGGGGATAATGATTCTGTAACAGATATACAAGGTGGGTGTCAGATGCGAGTTTAAGGACAATATTGTACAAGACTCTGACTCCAAGGAACAAAGAAGGGGGGTTGGTTACCTGCTCAATGGCGTGAGAGTGGTCGTAGTACCGGTAACACTCGACCGGGCAGGGTTTCTGAAAAAACCAAATGGAAAGCTTAGCGCGGTGGCAAGCCAGGGAGGCTGAAAAGAGGTGCCATACGGTGTGGGGCCAGGGTAGAAACTTTTAACTGATCCTACCTGTGCTTCAACCAGCTATTACGCTGGAAATAGGGGTGCCCACGAATCGGTGCACAAACGGTGCTCACATGTTCCAACGTCTGAGGGTGGGAACTGTAGGACCACAGAAGAACACAGTACCCAAAGTTACTATCATTAGCCCATAAATTGTGGAAAGTCACTTTCGACCCACAGGGGGAATTTCCTACCTGAAATCCCAGTCAAAGGAACACTGTCTGTAATTTCTAGTCTAGTCCGAGTCAGCAAGGGGTTAATGGTTCGCGCTGACCTGAAAAAAGGAAAGCGCAAGCTTCAATTAGTTATTTTCATCAACAGGGCATGCCGTCACCGGGTGGGTGGGGGGGGAAGCGCGAGGCGCGTTCAAAGGGCACAGAGCACTTACTTTCCATTCGGAATCAATCCGGCGTTTGCGTGCAGAAACACAGCCTCGGAGTGCCGCGCCGCGCTGCAACGCGTAGTTAATGAGCTCACCTGATCGAGGTGTTGGGGGGTGTGGCTGCGGGGGATCGTGCGAGAGAATGCTGGACATTGTAGTTATTTAGGTACCGGTCGCGCAATGCGAGTGGGTGCATATGTGTGAAAATACAGCAAAAAATGCGATAGAATTCCACAATACTTTTTAAAAATGCGATAGAATTCCACAATAATTTTTATAAAAACAGACACACGGAGTTCCTGAATTAATAATACACATGCTCGATAAAGAGTTGAAACGAGCATCACAATTGCAGTTGCATTAATCACAACCTTGAACACAAACATAGAAATCTTATCATTTATAACAGAAACATGCTCTGAACCAAAATCATGATATTATCATGTACGCATAGACACTCTAGTTTATACAACAGCATCAAAGCCTAGGCGGTGTAAGTAGGTTTAAGACTCAAAGTATTATTCAAGTGCACCCAAGACACAGACTACAACTGTAGGATCTGATTCTCATAAAAAATGCTCTGTACAACAGCCCAGAAATTTTCAGGAGTGCATTGTGTAGCCTAGTAAGAAGGAAAATTCTTTTACCGCATTACCCAATGTGATGTTATGAGCCCCATGGAAGATGTTGTGGATAACTAACCCACTAACCTGCTTATCAACGTTTTCGCATGGACCAAGAGCAAACCTCTGTCGACCCACCCTAGGTGCCTCAACGCGCCAAACAGACATAGGTGTGTGATAGAGCACAGATTAAAGGGGGGATTACTGAGATACAGATCAAACTAAGCGCACAGCCAGACTCTGCCGAACTCTATATTTACAGGCTGGTAGATTCAGTCATCTCGTTCAGGCCAGAATTGGATGTGTCAAACTTGAGTATGAGGTACGCCTCCTTTTGGGATAAGCGGGTGTCTGGGTCACCATTGCCACCCTTGATGACTGCAAGGACCGTCCATCTCATGTCCTGACTAGAGTGTTTCTGTTGCACAAAATGCGACACCATGGGGGCCGTCAGGATTTTGTTGTTGATTCTTGACCGATGTTGTATAATTCTCTGACGGACCTCCTGTGTGGTTTTACCAATATATAACAGATTGCATGGACACAGTATCGCATACACTGTATATTTGGTTTTGCAATTTGTATGTTCGTTGTGGCGCCAAAATTTGTTTCCATCCGTAAAGAGTGAGCCTTCCATCGTAAGGTCACAAACCGAGCAGGTCCCACATTTACGGTGTCCTGTAACTGGGCTTGCTCCAAAGATGGTACTTTGGGAGACCTTCTTTGGGGGTGGTCTGGTGGATGTGATCATTTGGCCAATGCTCCTGTTCTTCTTGAGTGCAAATAGGGGGACGCCTATGTCAGGAAGGATTTCTTGCACCAGATGCCAACTCTTTCTGATGATTTTCTGAAGTTGGTTGGTGGCGTCCCCCTATTTGCACTCAAGAAGAACAGGAGCATTGGCCAAATGATCACATCCACCAGACCACCCCCAAAGAAGGTCTCCCAAAGTACCATCTTTGGAGCAAGCCCAGTTACAGGACACCGTAAATGTGGGACCTGCTCGGTTTGTGACCTTACGATGGAAGGCTCACTCTTTACGGATGGAAACAAATTTTGGCGCCACAACGAACATACAAATTGCAAAACCAAATATACAGTGTATGCGATACTGTGTCCATGCAATCTGTTATATATTGGTAAAACCACACAGGAGGTCCGTCAGAGAATTATACAACATCGGTCAAGAATCAACAACAAAATCCTGACGGCCCCCATGGTGTCGCATTTTGTGCAACAGAAACACTCTAGTCAGGACATGAGATGGACGGTCCTTGCAGTCATCAAGGGTGGCAATGGTGACCCAGACACCCGCTTATCCCAAAAGGAGGCGTACCTCATACTCAAGTTTGACACATCCAATTCTGGCCTGAACGAGATGACTGAATCTACCAGCCTGTAAATATAGAGTTCGGCAGAGTCTGGCTGTGCGCTTAGTTTGATCTGTATCTCAGTAATCCCCCCTTTAATCTGTGCTCTATCACACACCTACGTCTGTTTGGCGCGTTGAGGCACCTAGGGTGGGTCGACAGAGGTTTGCTCTTGGTCCATGCGAAAACGTTGATAAGCAGGTTAGTGGGTTAGTTATCCACAACATCTTCCATGGGACTCATAACATCACATTGGGTAATGCGGTAAAAGAATTTTCCTTCTTACTAGGCTACACAATGCACTCCTGAAAATTTCTGGGCTGTTGTACAGAGCATTTTTTATGAGAATCAGATCCTACAGTTGTAGTCTGTGTCTTGGGTGCACTTGAATAATACTTTGAGTCTTAAACCTACTTACACCGCCTAGGCTTTGATGCTGTTGTATAAACTAGAGTGTCTATGCGTACATGATAATATCATGATTTTGGTTCAGAGCATGTTTCTGTTATAAATGATAAGATTTCTATGTTTGTGTTCAAGGTTGTGATTAATGCAACTGCAATTGTGATGCTCGTTTCAACTCTTTATCGAGCATGTGTATTATTAATTCAGGAACTCCGTGTGTCTGTTTTTATAAAAATTATTGTGGAATTCTATCGCATTTTTAAAAAGTATTGTGGAATTCTATCGCATTTTTTGCTGTATTTTCACACATATGCACCCACTCGCATTGCGCGACCGGTACCTAAATAACTACAATGTCCAGCATTCTCTCGCACGATCCCCCGCAGCCACACCCCCCAACACCTCGATCAGGTGAGCTCATTAACTACGCGTTGCAGCGCGGCGCGGCACTCCGAGGCTGTGTTTCTGCACGCAAACGCCGGATTGATTCCGAATGGAAAGTAAGTGCTCTGTGCCCTTTGAACGCGCCTCGCGCTTCCCCCCCCACCCACCCGGTGACGGCATGCCCTGTTGATGAAAATAACTAATTGAAGCTTGCGCTTTCCTTTTTTCAGGTCAGCGCGAACCATTAACCCCTTGCTGACTCGGACTAGACTAGAAATTACAGACAGTGTTCCTTTGACTGGGATTTCAGGTAGGAAATTCCCCCTGTGGGTCGAAAGTGACTTTCCACAATTTATGGGCTAATGATAGTAACTTTGGGTACTGTGTTCTTCTGTGGTCCTACAGTTCCCACCCTCAGACGTTGGAACATGTGAGCACCGTTTGTGCACCGATTCGTGGGCACCCCTATTTCCAGCGTAATAGCTGGTTGAAGCACAGGTAGGATCAGTTAAAAGTTTCTACCCTGGCCCCACACCGTATGGCACCTCTTTTCAGCCTCCCTGGCTTGCCACCGCGCTAAGCTTTCCATTTGGTTTTTTCAGAAACCCTGCCCGGTCGAGTGTTACCGGTACTACGACCACTCTCACGCCATTGAGCAGGTAACCAACCCCCCTTCTTTGTTCCTTGGAGTCAGAGTCTTGTACAATATTGTCCTTAAACTCGCATCTGACACCCACCTTGTATATCTGTTACAGAATCATTATCCCCAGTCCCTGTCCTGAAGAGAACCTGAAACAACCTTGGTTCGAAACGCGTCGACACCTCCACCCTGTGGTAAACCTCCAAGGGTGCCACTAGGACACAATTACATCGATTCCGTTGGACCCTAGTTGTGCAACCCGCTTTAAATAAATTCACCACAGGCCTGGCTGACAGGCAGGCATTCCATTCCACCTCCCCGCCTGTCCCATGGTTTCACAGTCTGTAGGACTGGTTCACATTTACTTTACACTCCAAAGTTTTGCACTGTATATAATCGCAATTAATTTTGTTCACTGAATTTTGCATTGTTTTTTGTGTGTCTCGTTCACCAATGTGGCCTCATTCACTTTTGTATGTATTGTATATTTGTAAATTCTGTAAATTTGTAGATATTGCCATCACGTATTCACTGTCATAACAGTTGTTTTGTTTGCGTTCATGTCCTAGATTCCTTAAAAATTTGAGTCTCAGTAGAAAATAAATTTGTTTTGGGATTCTTTCCCAGAGGTCGCGTGGTATTTCTTTGACTACGTGGCTAAAAGGTGTTGTTGATAATAATCCTGTCCAGCCACCCTGTTCTGTTTTTTCCCCGTATTCCATCCGCAGTCAGCAGGTCTGGTGGAAAGGTATAATGCTACTCTGAAACTGAAGCTAGCAAAGATCGTGGCATTAACGTCTTTGAAATGGCCGGATGCTCTGCCTCTAGCATTGCTATCTATTAGATCAGTGCCCCATTCCCGAACTGGCCTCACACCTTATGAAGTGGTGTTTGGGAGGCCTATGAATATATGGGGAGTTCCTAAGCCTCGATTGTTACATGATGTGCCTTGTATAATGATGAAGGATTATTTGGCACGATTAACAAATGATTTACTTTCTATTCATCAACAGGTTCAAGAAGCGCTCCCCGACAATTCTATTGGAGAGGCTCACAATCTTCATCCTGGCGACCACGTTATGATCCGGTCCTTTGAGAGAACCAGCAGCTTGGAGCCGAGGTGGCGTGGCCCTGAGCAGGTGTTGATGCGAACTCGAACGGCTGTGCGAGTCACGAACAAGAAGCGCTGGGTGCATTCTACTCACTGTCGTTGTGTCACTCCGGATCTGGTGAACCCCACTGTGCTGTCTGATTATCGAGACATCTTCGACGAAGAGAAGAGCCCAGCTGTTACGTCTACTGAATCGGAGGGAGCCTTCCCATACCACACTGTCTCTGGTGGAGAGAGATATAATCTATGGCCAAGAAAAGCAGTTGTTTTGCGCGAGACTGGTTGAGTTACCACTCCAGGTTTGTGAAACGAAAGCCGGGAATATCAAGGGGGGGATCAGTTCTGCCAAGTGTAGCGACACTCGTCTTGAATCTCGGAAAAGAAACCAACGGCTACCTCGGAGCTCAGCACTCATATTTTTATTTTTTAGTTGCTTTCTTTTTGAGACATTTGTACTTTGAACTATGGCACCTTCTACAATGCGGAATAAGAGAATTCTTGGTGCAGTACTTTTCGTTATGACCATAGTGGGGATAGCGGTAATAGCTTGGGTGGTAGAACGACTGGTTCCGGCAAGAGAATATTTATTGCCTACTACCCCAATTCCATCCGAACATTTCATTTCACTTTGCCCTATCATGAAGAACGACATAGACAGACTTGCCTAAATAACAGTTTCATTCAAATTTTACATCACACCCATAATATGACGAACACTTCGAATTGTTGGGTATGTGGAATGTTGCCTGGAAATCAAAAGAAAGGAGGCACTCCGCTTATTCCTCTTCCGTTCTCTCACAATTGTTCTTGTAATGCTTGGTACACTCTTCTGTTCACTCTGAGATGGCCGACAAAAGGTGGATTACTTTTTCGGCTCAATAAAGTTTGTTATAATGATCGAGATGGTTACCCGCAAGCAGAAGGAACTAAATTTGAATGGGAAGAATATCGACCAGATAATGTATCTTCGCCTCGAGTTTATACAAATCAGAGAAATGTAAACATGTCTAGTCTGCACGTGATCACAGTTATTGATACTAAAGCTGATTTATGTGTCTGAAATAAAGGTACAATCCCAGTAGGAAGAAGTGAATGTAATACTACTCTCACCTTTGACACTCCAAATGGTATTACCTTTGTGGCTTCACGAAACACTTACTTTATTTGTGGAAATAAAGGTTATCACCGTCTCCCTATAGGATGGTTAGGAACATGTTATATATCTTTTGTATTACCTCCTGTGTTTATTGCCCCGCCTATGTATCATAACGATTTTGTGTTATATCATGATTTTATACTAAATAGAGTGAAGAGAACATTAGCAATTGACAAAATTGACCAGACGGATACCTCCCTGCAGCAATATGTTGATTTCAATTTAGGCCTCTTTTCATTTCTTGGTGCTGCTCTAAATAGCAGAAAGATTAGACGACTGACACGTGTTGTGGAAGCCGTTGCCAATGAGGCCGTTTTTGCTTTAGGGAATTTGACTGAGGAACTTCAAATTACCAGAATTGTAACGCTCCAGAACAGAATGGTTCTAGACGTAGTGTTAGCTGATCATGGGGGTGCATGTCGCATTATCGGAAGTAGCTGCTGCGTGAATGTACCTGATCATTCACCTTCTGTATATGATGCTATTTCTAAATTGCACAAAATAGCTGCTGAAATACATACTGATAATGGTACCTGGACACTTTCGGGTTGGTTTTGGACGTTGCTCAGTACTTGGGGTTGGAAGCTGTTGACAATTTTATGTATAATAATTGGGATACTCTTCTTTCTATGCCTATGTATTCAGTGTGGCCCTATGTTATGTTCTATGTGCATTTCTGCTTGTATTCCATCCAAACAAGCTATTGTCAAGAATGAGCAAATGATCAATAGAGAAATAACCAATATTATGTCAATCAATATTGACGATGAATACCCTGATTACGTCCATTATGAGGTAGCTTCAGCTAAACGCTAAAAGGGTCGTCTGTCGTAATTTGACAGTGATCAGGTTAGCGTTCAGCTTTGCTACACAAATTTCCCCTTATCTTGACTATGATGTTCGGGGGCCATTTTGAGAACACTGGCGTCCATTTTACATGAACGCGCTGCCTCGTGGTCAGCATGCCCTTTTGTCCTTTCTCTGTACCACTGACCACATAACTTGCCCAGCAACAGGCTATTTTTAGTACTGGTCAAGCTTGCACATGCGTAGTTAAACCCTCTGTACTAGTGGACAGTCATTACTTAGGAATGTTCCCCAAACTGACCAGTTGTGTTATAACTCCTCCCATGAGTTGGCTGTGTTCCAAAAATGTCCTTATATGTACCTAAACTGAGCAAATGTGTTCCGCCTACTCTTTTTATTACTGCAAAACTGTATAAAAGAGGTCTTGCACCGATGTTCGGGGTGATACTTCTTGCATTGCCGAAGGGTGCTGTAGGAATGTGCCACCACCCCATGGGGTCCTAATAAACTTGTCTTTTGCATTTCTAGTTTCCGTGCCAACTTCTGTTTTTTGGTGTCAAGCAGTTTCGCAGAATATGTAGGTCTGGAGAACCGGATACCACAGGGTCAGCCCGGGGTATAAAATACTCACGGCTCCGGACTGCTCGCCGCTGCCCCTGTCCCTCGGCATGGTCAGGAGTCTTCCCAACATTTTGTTTGGATTATAAATAAGTGCTAAAGGTGGGGGAACAATCAGTTACCACAGTTTTAGAGGCAGCAACACACCATTGTTTTTTGCTTACATGACACTTTGTAACTACTAGTTTTTTCAGTTAATATTTTTTCTAGTTGCAATTTTATTTATTTTTTATATTACAAAATGTGAAAAAAACAGAAAAATCGGAAAAACAAGGGGTTCCTTTAGAACTACCTTGCTTGGTTTAAAAGATGATAAAATCTATGTGTATGTTGTATAAGAAAAAGTACGAGTGAGTGTGTTTCTGTGTTAGTGAGTGAGTGGGTGCATGAGTGAGTAAGTGGATGTGTAAGTGTTTGAGTGAGTGACTATGTGGTTGAGTGAGTGGGTGTGATGGAGGCTGTATGGGTTTGTGAATGACTGTGTATGTTTTTGTATGGGTATGTGAGTGAGTGCAACAGTGGCTGTATTGGAGAGTGAGTGGGTGTGTGAGTGTGTGTAAGGATGTGTGAATTGGTGCATGAGTGTTTGCAATTTAAAGTACATGTCTTACCTGCTAAAGACAGCACCCTGCCATATGGTCTACGTACATCATACCTTAGCGGTGACTTATGTCTAGAACACGGAAGGTTTAAGGCTTGGAAAGCAGTTAATAATGCCAAGTCAACCTGGCATTAATACTGCACATATAGTCTCTGCAGTAGCACACCCAATGCATGTTTACAGAGAGACGTACCTATATGGCTGACTAGGAGAGTCAATACTTCTGTATAAATCTGAACAAGGGTATCAGTGCCTACCTGGGTGCATTGCTGCATGTGTATGTAATTATAAAGCTATATGACTAGCTGACTTAGTTTCTCTATGGGTCTCTATGTGTGTATGTAACAGACTGTATATACTACTGTACTTACTAGCTCTATTACTGAGTGCTACACTTTATTATGACGTATATATAGTAGAAGGGAAATTTAAACCTCAATAGGAAGTTATAAATGCCAACTGGATCTGGCAGTAAACTGCACACACATCGCCTGCAGTAGCAGATACAGCACATGTTTAAAGGCATAATAGTCTAGATGAGTGACTAGGAGTATCTCTACTTCAGTCCACATCTAAATACATGTATCAATCCCTCTCTTGCTGTGTCACTGGATATGAAAGTAACCAAGGGAATGATTACAAGTTCGGAAGTCATCCCTCCACCATCACGTTAGATTCACTGCCCCTGACTAGGCGGTCTTCCCGTCACATTAAGATGCTATCGGTTTGCTGTACAAAAGACCACGGCAGCCAGCCATTCACATACTGCCTCAACAGAGGTCTGGGAAAAGCAGCTGTCATAGGGTGGTACATACAAGTTTCACTTCTCCCGGAATTATGAGTAGGCTTTTCTGATGAGCCGACCAAGGCTCCACTTCCCTCTCTAACCTTTAGGCTCCCTCTTGGATCCCTCCCTCTTGGATCCCTTTCTCAAGGTACCCCCTTCACAGCAGCATGGTGTCAGCAAAGAAAAATAACCTGTTGGTGCCAAAACCCAGGTAAGTTATTTTGCAGCATTGAGAAATAGACTGGTCTGGGCACCTATGGTCCAGACTCCAGCAATGGGTAGTGGGTATTTTTTCACATCTGTCATCCATATTTGTAAATACGACACATGTGCAGGTAAAAGATACACACATGCGTGAACATATGAAAAGAAATTTACACTGCTGTCACAAACGCTGCAGCTAGGCTAGCGGTCACATCATAATACGGCGGGCGGTAGTCCACTGCTGAGGCGGTCTTCAATTGACTGTGATAGTACGGTGGTAAGACTCATTATCATGCCCTAAATCACTATCTCTTAATGTCTATGTAAGTGGCGGTATAAATGAGTTGCTGACTCTATTAGTGAGTGTTGGCTATTATAAATGTGTATGCAAGTGCCTCTGTTACTTCTGCATATATATGTGATGTGTGAGTATGTCACTGAATAAATACATGCCTCTGACACTCTCTCTCAGGTTAGGTGAGCAACTCTGCAATTCTAAATATGTATGCAACTTGTAGTATGGTTGAAAGACTGCATATTTAACTATGCATAGGTCTCAAAGACCACATGTGACTCACCAAAACTTTAAAACGCATGTCTTACCCTGAAAGCACATGACACCCTTCCTTATGACTTACCTGCACCCTACCTAAGAGGAAACTAGTACACATTAAAACAAAGCTTAAAAGCTCAATAAGGAGTTCTTAATTCCAACTCAACCAGGTAGTAAAGCAACGCATGCACACTCTACAATTCCAGGACAACACTTTATGAAAAGACTACTCATACATCTACTCTCAGACCCACACAGATACTCACATACTCACTCACACACCCACAGAGACACACACACACACCCATTCATAAATCCCTAAAAACATTCAAACACTCACTTACGGATGTATGATGTTACCACGCGATCAAAATGATCGCGGTACATCACAACGCAGCTTTTACAACGCAAGTCGGCACCACGACTTGCACTGTAGGGTGCTGGACTTAGGAATAGTATCATTTACTATTCTAACTCCAGCCTACGTACAGTAGGGAAGGTGTTGGAATAGTAAATCTACTATTCCTTAGTCTAGAGCGCCCTCCAGTGCAAGTCGTGGTAACGACTTGCAATTTAAAATCTGTGTTGTGATGGTATTGCGGTGTTTTGACCGCGTTGTAAAGGTTGTTTACCCTCACTCAAGTCAAGTCAAGTCAAGTCAGAGAATTTATATAGCGCACTACATACCCAGAGGGTCTCAAGGCACTTAGAAAGGGGAGGAGGATTATTTGTCAAATACCCACGTTTTAAGTTGCTTTCTGAATGCTAGGTGGTTCTGGGTAAGGCGAAGGTAAGCGGGGAGTGAGTTCCATGTTTTAGCAGCCAGGTATGAGAAGGATCTGCCTCCCATGGTGGTCTTGTTGATGCAAGGTACAGTGGCGAGGGCTTGGCTGGAAGAACGTAGTTGGCGGGAGGGGGTGTAGAAGGACAGTCGTGAGTTGAGGCATTCTGGTCGGATGTCGTAGAGTGATTTGTGTGCGTGGGTTAGCAGTCGGAAAGTGATCCTCTTATTGACGGGTAGCCAGTGGAGGTCTTTAAGGTGACCAGAGATGTGTTCGTTGCGTGGGATGTCTAATATGATCCTGGCTGAGGCGTTTTGGATTCGTTGGAGTTTCTTCTGGAGTTTAGCGGTAGTGCCTGCGTAGAGGGTGTTTCCGTAGTCCAGTCGGCTCGTGACCAGAGCATGGGTGACTGTTTTCCTTGTTTCGGTGGGGATCCAGCGAAATGTTTTTCTGAGCATGCGAAGAATGTTAAAGCAGGAAGAGGATACGGCGCTGACTTGTCTGTTCATTGAGAGTGAAGAATCCAGGATGACGCCTAGGTTCCGTGCGTGGTCTGTCGGGATGGGTGCTTTTCCGAGGGCTTCCGGCCACCAGGAGTCGTCCCATGCAGAGGGGGATGTACCTAAGATGAGGACTTCTGTTTTGTCTGAGTTCAGTTTCAGACGGCTTTGTTTCATCCATTCGGCAACTTCTTTCATTCCTTCGTGTAGGTTAGTTTTGGCGGTGCTGGGGTCATTGGTGAGAGAAAGGATTAGTTGAGTGTCATTCTGAACCCCGCAACACTGTTACCTTCAATTAGGACAGATCCAGCCCCGCATGATTGTATAGAAATCATTAATGCAGTAACAAAGCCCTGACGAGACTTAACAGATGTTCCACTGACAAATCCAGACCTGACACTTTATGTGGATGGTTCATGTATGCGAACAAGTACAGGAGAATTAGTGGCCGCATATGCAGTGACCACTGAAACCAAAGTTAAAGAAACACATCGTATTGACACACTGTCTGCTCAAGCGGCAGAGCTTATTGCTCTGACCCAAGCCTGTATTCTAGCCAAGAACAGAAATGTCAACATATACACTGATTCCCGTTATGCGTTCGGAGTTGTACACGACTTCGGCATGTTATGGCAAGAACGAGGTTTTTTGACCTCTCATGGTGCCAAGATCCAACACGGTCCCCTCATTCAAGCCCTGTTAGAAGCAATACATCTGCCTTCAGGCATATCCGTCATGAAGTGTAAAGCACATACTAAAGTTACAGATTCCGTTTCCCAGGGTAACGACCTGGCAGACCAGACAGCAAAACATACAGCATTGACTCACACTCAGACAACTGACATGACAAAGACAATAGGACCGACAAATTGTATGACCGTCAGGGATCCCACACTAGATGTTATCGACATTCAGACACATGCTACCCCAGAAGAAATAAAGAAATGGACTGAACTAGGAGGGATCCAGACAGATCAAGGTTGGATGACGAAGGGAAAATCTACATGGTTTCTCCCTGACTCTATGGTTCAAGTCATGATTAATACAGCACATAGTCCAGCACATCTAGGAGAAAAAGCGATGTTAGACAGTTTACAAAATCTTTGGAGCAATAAACACTTACGAGCAGCAGCAAAACAGAAAGTGCGTACTTGCATGATCTGTTGTCAGTTCAATCCAGGTAAAAGCGTCCCTGTAGAGCAAGGTGGATTTCATCCTCCCGATCACCCTTTTGAAGTCCTCCAGATGGATTATATCCAGATGGACCGTTGTCGAGGATTCAAATATGTCCTCGTAATTGTTTGTGCACTGTCCCGTTGGACCGAAGCATATCCAGTCCCAGATTACACTGCTCCGACCACTGCCAGGCAGTTGGTTCGTGAATTCTTCCCACGGTACGGCATGCCTCGTGTCGTGTATTCAGATAACGGTCAGCCATTCTCATCCGAATTAATGAAGCAGGTTTCCTTACTGCTAGGATATCAATGGAAATTCCATTGTGTCCGACATCCTGAAGCCGCAGGCCTTGTAGAAAGGCATAATCAGACATTAAAGACACGCCTTGCTAAAATATGTCAAGAGAAAGGGGTCGACTGGATAGTCGCCCTGCCAGTGGCACTGTTCTATATGAGAATGGTTGCCCATTCGAGATCAGGACTATCCCCGTACGAAGTGGTCTTTGGTAGACCACCGAATATGTGGGGGACGCCCATTCCTAAGAAAATGACTGATGTCGATTGTAATATGTTGACAGATTACCTTGCCTCCTTGATGTCTGCACTCCAATCATGTCGTTCACAGGTTGCCGCAGCCTTCCCTGACAACACTGATGTAAAGCCGCATGATGTCCGTCCAGGCGACCTGATTCTCATAAGGAACTTTGACAGGAAAAGTCCGCTGGAGCCCCGCTGGAAAGAGCCGAAGACCGTTCTACTTACTACGAGGACGGCGGTGAAAGTTGAGGGCCGAAAGGGGTGGATCCACATGAGCCATGTTAAACTATGCAATGAACTGAAATCCGACCCAGGCTCGTCCACCCCTTCCAAAGACTGTATCGAGCCCAGTGACTTTAAAATTTCCGAACAAGAGAAAACTCCACAAGAAGAATACAGATCAAAGCTCCGATCTAGCAAGTCAGACAGTTTAATTGTTTAAGTCCTCCCCGAGGTGAATCGGTTAAATAGTTTCTGACATGTATCCCCTAGATCGAGATAGAGAGAGAGAGAGACAACTCAAGAAACGTACCTATTGCAAATCACTGCGTAGTCACTGTATAGTGACATTGTTAATAATGTTTTTTCTAAGTCTTCTGATAATAGTTGCAAGTATACTTCTTCCTATCTATTACCCTATCTTCAAGCGTGAACAATCTGCTTACAATGTATCTGCTGAACACTCTTTTAGCGAGTTACCTCCACATGAACTTTCTTACAGACTTGCGCTGCGCAACAACACATTCATTAGTATGTTACATCATTCCCATCAGACTAACAATGCTACAAACTGCTGGATATGTGGCCGACTCCCTCCCTACCAGAATTACAAGGGAGCTCTGCCCCTCTTTCCGTACCCGTTCACTCACAATGGCTCCTGTGGTGCATGGTTTAAAATAATTAATTCCTTAGATCCTGACATTGCTGTTTTCGACGGGAGCTGGGTTTGGGGAAACTTGAACTTGGTTCTGCTCGACGTCTGTTACCCTGATAAGGAGGGACTCCCCACCAGAATAGGAACTGATCTAGAAAATGAAGTATATGGATTAGGTAATTACACAATTAACCTTATGATTCTTACTGTTGAATCTGAAGCTGCACCAGTTCTGCCCGTTATGTCAGTATTACCAGTCACTGGTGAATTATGTGTCAGTAAGAAAGGTTCAGTACACTTAGGTCATAGTAAATGTACTACTGTGGTCGAATTCAGTGATCATGGTAAATCGTCCTTTAAAGCTACCAGTCATTCCTATTTTGTTTGTGGTCATACCGCATACATACGATTACCTCCAGATTGGGATGGTACCTGTTATATTGCATTCCTTCTGCCACCTGTTTTTCTAGCTCCTCCTGATTATCACAGAAATATCAATCTAGTAAAGAATAGACTCAGAAGAGATATCCCACTTGTCGACTACACAGAAACGGCATGGGAACAGTACACCGATTTTAATAAAGGATTCTTTTTCTTTTTAGGCCCTGTTCAAAATAGTAAACTAATACGCAGATTAACTAGAACACTTGAAGCAGTAGTAAATGAAACTGCCTCCGCCTTAGGTAACTTAACAGAAGAGCAGTCCGCCATGCGGGTTGTTGTCCTTCAGAATCGTCTTGTTATTGACGTCATCTTGGCAGATAGAGGTGGAGCCTGTAAGGTCATCGGGTCAAGTTGCTGTGTTTTCATTCCACAAAACGCGCCATCTGTATATCAAGCTATTACACGTCTTCATAAAATTGCAAATCAGATACATCAGAATCCAGGCACCTGGACTTGGTCCGGTTGGTTCTGGACAACGTTAACCGCTTGGGGATGGAAGATCCTATCCTTCCTAGGCATTGGCCTAGTCCTAGTATTTAGTTGCTGCCTGTGCTTACAGTGTGGGCCAGCGATTTGTGGACTGTGTGCCACTTCATGCATTGAACATTCCAGTTTCTTTTCAAAATGTAAAAGAAAGAAAGAAGAGCAAATGATGTTACAAGAACAAACTGATCGATTCATGAGGATCGATATATCATGAAGGGTCCGTAGGGAACAAGGAGGGAATGAGGAAATATAAATTATTGGTCCAGTTGTGTTCCCTAGCGAGTACCCCACCGTCTCCATGTACCAGCTTAAAGTGCATGTAACTTCCCTCCTGTGCCAGCTATGAAGACGCAAATACATTTGCGTCCAACGTTAACATGTCCTCTTTCAGATCCACCCAGAATGGGTTAAATAGTCCGTTCCTAAGTATGCTATGCCAACGTCTTTTTGTAGTGTACCTTACACGTTTTCAGCTCTGGCAAAGTAGGCCCTGAATTTCTGCCATCGAGCCTTTTCTCTGGCTTCTGACTCTGAAAGCCTCAGCCCAGGCTGCCTCTGTACCCGTGAACTCTGACTTACTTCCAGCGCGGCCCACCGCGCTTAGCTCAGCCTGCTGCCTGCCAAGACTGACTACAACCTTCGAATTATCTGTTCCGCTCCTCGAAAATACATTCCTGCCTACTGGTTCCAGTAAACATCCCCCCAGCTGCAGAGCAAAGGGCCGGCCTGTCTCCGTGCAAGTAATTCATAGCCTCTGTTACCATGCTCCCGTGAAAGGCCCATGCCCCCACGCTTCTCATGCAGACACTTAGGCGCTTATACACGCATTCATAGTCAGTATAGAATAGCTTCTGCCCCAGAGACCTTTCCCGTCCAGATAATATGGTTCCCAAACATCAGATATCAGATATGATAGAAGTACGAGTTGATCTGACATGCCAGACTTCTGTCTCTTTCCGCTAGTGTAAATGTCAAGTCCCCTGCACCCTCCAGTTTCACGTCAATCACACGTCATGCAGCTGCGCGCGCATTCAAGCATCTGATTTCTGCTGACATTGCAACATTTCTGTTTAGTGCCACCCCCTTGTGACACCTACCTGTGACGTTTCTAGCACACACCTCTAGTTCACGCCTAGTTCACGCCTAGTCCACGCCTTCTGATTACGTACTAGTAACACGTGGATACTGTTATCTTGTCTTCTCTCAGCTGTTACGCCTACTATATTGCTTTCTATGGTGTAAATTAAGTATATAAGCTATGTATTGTCAATAAAACTTTGCTCTATCCCTTCTTCCACCCCTGTGGTGGGAAGAACATGATATCCAGGTCTTGACCATTCCTTTTTGAGGGATAAAACCCCTATGAACTCTAACACCACGGACTCTGTTTTTTTCTTTCCGATTTGAGTTATTATTGATTAAGTACTTACCTGCATAGAAATTAAGACGGTAAATTATATATTTACATCATTTTGGCGCCCGAACAGGGACCCCTCCCCCACCTCACGCGCCGGTTGGTGCGTTGCAAGCTCTGTCCCCTGCCATCAGCTAGAAGGAAACTACGCGTACCGGCAGGATTTCCTGCATCTCCCTCTGGCCCACGGAGGTGACGAAGACTGCGATCAGTACCCAGACGAGGCGGTGAGGAGTGCGGAGGATCCCGACCAGAGCCTAGCCGAAAGAAGCAAGGTCTGAGGTGTCAAGAGGCCCACCAGTTTTCCGAAGTTTTCCGAAGTATCCACGTGCCGAGTCGAGCCGAGTCGAGTCCAGTCGAGTTTTCCGAGGCCTTCTGTTTTCCGTGCTTCCCGGTGAGTACCATTGCTGGGACGTATCAAGACGGGTTTGGGTACACAAACGCGGTCTGCACTGTTTTTAGACAGTGTATCTGTACTGTTTAGCAGTATATCTAGTATAAGGGGTAGTCATATATGTTTCAAAATGTCTTTTCATGTGATTAATGTCGTGGTATGAATGTGACCGTTTTTAATGTGCATTATTGTGTTCTTGTATAACTAGCTGTATTCAGTCTTAAGTAGTTAGGATTGAGCATTCAGTACTAAGTAAACAAGATGCCGTTTTTCAACAAGTTAAAGCAGATAGGAACTAGGAAAGGGATACTAGAGGAAGCAATTCCTATCCCCCCTAGGGACACTCCAGGAAATTTTATGTACCACAAGCATGGCATAGATGCCATATTATATCTAGATTTATGGGCCGAGTATACTAAACATCTAGACGAAAGACACAGATGGCCTGTTACCGGAACATGGGATGCCGAGTGCATCATGAAGGTAGAAGAAGCACTATGGAAAAAGAAAGCCAGACAATCCCAGAAAGACGCCATAGAATTTTGGCGTAAGGAATCACATAAGCGTGCTGAAAAAGCACTACGTAGAGAAGACAGACTTAAAGAATCAGACGAGGCCCAAGAAAACGAGTTAGTTACCGAGGGGATCCGAGTAAAAACAGAGCAAGTAGACCGCGCACAAAATGATCTCGTAAACGGTATGTATCTCGTGGCCGAGGGTTCGCCTGAGGCCATTTCAGAAATACCGAAAAATCTGCCGCTACCATTGGTTCCAACTAAAGTAACTCATAGGACCACTAAAGACATATTCCTGAATTCCTATCTAGAGGATGTAGCACCCGCTTACACCAATCTGCCTGTCCGCGCCCTGCCTAACGACAGGGACGGGGGTGGTAACCCGCCCCAAAATCATATTCCGCCAGTACCACAACAGAATCCTCCTGTTCCACCACCCCCACCACTTCCCGCACCTAAAGTTGATCTACCGAAACCACGTCTACCTGATCCTACTAAAAGACAAATTCAAGTTCAGATACAGACTCCACAGAGAGATGATGCCCAAGCTTCCGCCTCAGGGGGTGCGGCCGGGGGTCTTCAAACCCCGCCATTAACACGCAGGTTACAGCTCAGGGACTTGCAGAGTCCTTTCGCGTTCAAGTCACCCCGCCTTGACATACTCAAAGAAAACCTTTCAGTTTGCAGATATGATCCAGTACCCGGCAAAGACGATAGAATGATGATGGCATCATTACGGTTAAGATCTGCTACTGATTTTCTGCTTTTTGTTTCGGGAATGAAGGAGCACCTCGATAGAATATATATGTTTATTCAGACTGGGAAAGACCCTGACAGTATTAAGGATGCCATGGAGCATCAGAAAGTTGACGTTCAAGCACAGATACTACGTTTTTTCATAAATTGCCTAATAAGAGAACGAGATAGGCCTGGGACAGCTCAGAGTGAATTAGATGCACTGAACAGGTGGGGTCAAAATATATCTGAAGGAAAACACGACAAGGGGACTTGCATAGCCAGTATGTACAAGAAAATTAGAAAGGCAGTGATAGACACACACAAAGAAGAAAAAGAAAAGGCTTCCTCCGAGGAGGAAGAAGAACTTGAAGAACCAGAAAAGACTACAGATACTATAGCGTATGTAGGTAAGGGAACTTACCTTAGGAAAGGTATCCGCCCGGAAAGCAAGAGAGTTTTTCTCTCTGCCTTAACAAACCCGAATTCTTCTGAACATCAGTTCCAGGAGACTGATAAAAGACTCCGAGAGAGAATGGGGTATCATGTACTCAATTCGATGGATGAACAAGAACTAGCCCGGTCAGCCATACTGTGGGCTGAAAATCCGGATATGTATAATGATGACACCGTAGCGCAGACATTTTTTAACCTTTCCCCAGACGAGCAGAAATTAGCAGGTGTATACATGATTCAGCACCTCCTCACGAAATACAGAAACCAACATTCTGATCCAGGTCCCTTACATGAAATATTAGAAGAACTACTCATGGATAGATGGAGAGGTCTCAGTACCAAGTTAATACAAATAATTCTAGAACAACGACATAGATATAACACTTTCATAAGCTCTGAATATGTTCCCGCCCCGCCCGCAGAAAGAAAAATGTATCATATGGAACGCCTGAGCGGCATTGAAAGACAGAACCCCTTACGAGAAGTGCACCCAGTTATGGGTGAGGATCATATCTTGAAACGCGTGTATGTGCACACGCCACTGACTAAGTTAGAACTGTTAGAAATGAAGAAACTAGTCCCGTGCCATGATAAAGACCCTGCAGGTTTTCACAGAGAGCTTAAAGACATGTTACTGATGGGGGATTACACATATGAAGATATCATGAAAATGTTAAAGGTACTGCTGCCCACGGGCATCTACGAGAAACTGAAGGAAAAGGAATGGGAGGTGGGAGAGAAAAAGATTGTATGGGCAGAAATAGAAGACGAAGAGAACAAACGTATCCCAGGGGTAGGCCTTGGGGACAAAACTAAATCATTACCAGGTTTGATAGTACAGGTTCTGCCAAGATTATTGACAACTAGAAAAGAAGACTGGGATGCAATCTCAGCATGTAAACAGAAACCCGACGAAGATACTAGTGACTTTTATTCAAGATTCGAGAAATGTTTTATTATTAATAGTGGTCTTAAACCAAGCAGCGAGTCGTACCCGCATCTTTTTGTATCCAAGTTAGTTGAGAATTCCCTGTTGGCAGTCAAGGATCGTGTATATAGGGTTGAGAGTACATGGCAAGCAAATACGCCATCTCAGATGTTACAAATGTTACAATACCATCAGAATAGAATTAGAGAAGAACAGGATCAGGAACAGAAATGCATGAAATACACGAAAATGAAAATGTTAGTAGCCCAGTCGGTCCATACCGACGGAAACAGAAAGGGTACGACCCAGACAGGTCACGCCGCAGCTCCCGTTAAAGGGACATGCAATTATTGCAAGCAGCCAGGTCACTACGTACATGAATGTCCAGTTCTGAAACATAACATAGCAACAGGTAAAACTAAAGAGAGACCGCATCCACCAAGACAAGATCAGGTTCAGCAACAAACGTCACAGAATGTACAGCCCATGCAGAACACGCAGCCTATGCATGCTTCATCCCATACAGCACAGACAGTAGCGGTATCACAGCCACAGCCTCTTGCCGCAACTCAGCAAGTTTCTCAGCAGATGTACCAGTATGCCCAGTCCGCTTACCCCGATTACCAACGATACGCATGAAACAGCCTAGATAGGGAGATGGGTTTGCCTCTTATTGAAATTCCTGTAGATCAAGATGGTCCTTATGTACACAGTCAAGTATTGGGAAAAGACAGAAAGTTTTTAATTGACACAGGGGCAAGCCGCACAACAATCAGCCATGATGAAGTACCAGGGGCACCCCTCTCAGGCTCACAGAATGTTTCCCTTGGTTTTTCAGGACAGCCCATTGTAAATGAAGTATCAGAACCAGTACCCCTGGCTGTGGGTCCATTATCACGTGTTACAGATTTGTTACTTACAAAATCATGCCCAGAAAATCTGTTAGGAATTAAAACATTGAAGGCTCTAGGAGCCATAATTTGCTGTTCCCCGGAGGGAGTTAGACTCTTTCTGCGGGATTTCAAGGGTCATTATGTCTTACGAGAATTCGATGTCAGATTGAAAAATGTACCAGATCACTTATGGGCAAAAGGCCCAACTGATGTAGGTTGTATGCATATCACACCATACCGTGTTACACTCAAGACAGGAGTTGTTCTACCACGAATCAGACAATACAGGTTACCACCCGATGCTGTAGTGGCTTTACTGGAAATCATTGAAGAGCTTATTGCCCAAGGAGTGGTCGTAGAGACCGACTCCAATATCTGTAATTCACCCATCATTCCAATTCTTAAACGTACTGATCCCAATGCACCGCCAGTATATCGGCTGGTGATTGATCTAAGAGAGCTAAATAAATGCATTGTACCACAGTACCCTGTGGTCCCCGATATCTCTTCCCTATTGACTGCTATTGATTCAGAAGCAACGTTCTTTACTGTAATCGATCTCAAGAACGCCTTCTTTAGTGTACCTATTGATCCAGAGAGCCAATACCTTTTCGGATTCAGTTTAAATGGACGAAGTTTCAAATTTTCCCGCGCACCTCAAGGATTCACAGAAAGCCCCAGCATCTATAGTCAAGCACTGAAAAGACAACTAGATTGTATTCAAATGCCAGTTAACACTGCTTTACTGCAATACGTCGATGATCTGCTGATCACCGCACGAAGTGAGCCCGAATGTGAACAAGCATCACTGACAGTTTTACATTTCCTGGCAGACAAGGGACACAAGGTGTCCCCTTCAAAGCTACAATTCTGTGTTCAGCAAGTTGTGTACTTGGGTCACTTGCTGTCCAAAGTGGGGAGACAGCTCACTCCCGATCGCATTCAGTTAATTGTAAATATGCCACAACCCCAGACACAAAAGGAAGTGCGGGCCTTTATAGGCCTCACCTCGTACTGCAGACAATGGATTCCTCAATATGCATTCCTAGCTAAACCACTCATCCAGTTAACGACACAGGAGGCAGCGACTTCGACTGTCCTCCCTTGGACTCAGGAACACACACAAGCCTTTGAGGAATTAAAGAAAGCATTATGCCGAGCACCAGTTTTAGCAACACCATGTTACAGCAAACCGTTTACACTTTTTGTTACAGAACGTGATGGTACAGCATTGTCTGTCCTCACTCAAGATCAAGCAGGTTCACATAAGCCTTGCGCTTATTTTTCAAGTACATTGGATTCAGTAGCCCAGGCACTCCCTGCGTGCTTAAAGTCAGTAGCAGCAACAGCACTAGCAATTAGACAGAGCGATTCAATTGTTTTAGGCCATCAGTTAACAGTACAAGTTCCACATTCTGTAGAGGTTCTTTTAAACAGAACCCAGACTCAGCACTTGACCATAGCACGACTGACAGGTTACGAATTAACGCTATTCCAGCCACACATAGAAATCAGACGCTGCAGCATTCTGAACCCCGCAACACTGTTACCTTCAATTAGGACAGATCCAGCCCCGCATGATTGTATAGAAATCATTAATGCAGTAACAAAGCCCCGACGAGACTTAACAGATGTTCCACTGACAAATCCAGACCTGACACTTTATGTGGATGGTTCATGTATGCGAACAAGTACAGGAGAATTAGTGGCCGCATATGCAGTGACCACTGAAACCGAAGTTAAAGAAACACATCGTATTGACACACTGTCTGCTCAAGCGGCAGAGCTTATTGCTCTGACCCAAGCCTGTATTCTAGCCAAGAACAGAAATGTCAACATATACACTGATTCCCGTTATGCGTTCGGAGTTGTACACGACTTCGGCATGTTATGGCAAGAACGAGGTTTTTTGACCTCTCATGGTGCCAAGATCCAACACGGTCCCCTCATTCAAGCCCTGTTAGAAGCAATACATCTGCCTTCAGGCATATCCGTCATGAAGTGTAAAGCACATACTAAAGTTACAGATTCCGTTTCCCAGGGTAACGACCTGGCAGACCAGACAGCAAAACATACAGCATTGACTCACACTCAGACAACTGACATGACAAAGACAATAGGACCGACAAATTGTATGACCGTCAGGGATCCCACACTAGATGTTATCGACATTCAGACACATGCTACCCCAGAAAAAATAAAGAAATGGACTGAACTAGGAGGGATCCAGACAGATCAAGGTTGGATGACGAAGGGAAAATCTACATGGTTTCTCCCTGACTCTATGGTTCAAGTCATGATTAATACAGCACATAGTCCAGCACATCTAGGAGAAAAAGCGATGTTAGACAGTTTACAAAATCTTTGGAGCAATAAACACTTACGAGCAGCAGCAAAACAGAAAGTGCGTACTTGCATGATCTGTTGTCAGTTCAATCCAGGTAAAAGCGTCCCTGTAGAGCAAGGTGGATTTCATCCTCCCGATCACCCTTTTGAAGTCCTCCAGATGGATTATATCCAGATGGACCGGTGTCGAGGATTCAAATATGTCCTCGTAATTGTTTGTGCACTGTCCCGTTGGACCGAAGCATATCCAGTCCCAGATTACACTGCTCCGACCACTGCCAGGCAGTTGGTTCGTGAATTCTTCCCATGGTACGGCATGCCTCGTGTCGTGTATTCAGATAACGGTCAGCCATTCTCATCCGAATTAATGAAGCAGGTTTCCTTACTGCTAGGATATCAATGGAAATTCCATTGTGTCCGACATCCTGAAGCCGCAGGCCTTGTAGAAAGGCATAATCAGACATTAAAGACACGCCTTGCTAAAATATGTCAAGAGAAAGGGGTCGACTGGATAGTCGCCCTGCCAGTGGCACTGTTCTATATGAGAATGGTTGCCCATTCGAGATCAGGACTATCCCCGTACGAAGTGGTCTTTGGTAGACCACCGAATATGTGGGGGACGCCCATTCCTAAGAAAATGACTGATGTCGATTGTAATATGTTGACAGATTACCTTGCCTCCTTGATGTCTGCACTCCAATCATGTCGTTCACAGGTTGCCGCAGCCTTCCCTGACAACACTGATGTAAAGCCGCATGATGTCCGTCCAGGCGACCTGATTCTCATAAGGAACTTTGACAGGAAAAGTCCGCTGGAGCCCCGCTGGAAAGAGCCGAAGACCGTTCTACTTACTACGAGGACGGCGGTGAAAGTTGAGGGCCGAAAGGGGTGGATCCACATGAGCCATGTTAAACTATGCAATGAACTGAAATCCGACCCAGGCTCGTCCACCCCTTCCAAAGACTGTATCGAGCCCAGTGACTTTAAAATTTCCGAACGAGAGAAAACTCCACAAGAAGAATACAGATCAAAGCTCCGATCTAGCAAGTCAGACAGTTTAATTGTTTAAGTCCTCCCCTAGGTGAATCGGTTAAATAGTTTCTGACATGTATCCCCTAGATCGAGATAGAGAGAGAGAGAGACAACTCAAGAAACGTACCTATTGCAAATCACTGCGTAGTCACTGTATAGTGACATTGTTAATAATGTTTTTTCTAAGTCTTCTGATAATAGTTGCAAGTATACTTCTTCCTATCTATTACCCTATCTTCAAGCGTGAACAATCTGCTTACAATGTATCTGCTGAACACTCTTTTAGCGAGTTACCTCCACATGAACTTTCTTACAGACTTGCGCTGCGCAACAACACATTCATTAGTATGTTACATCATTCCCATCAGACTAACAATGCTACAAACTGCTGGATATGTGGCCGACTCCCTCCCTACCAGAATTACAAGGGAGCTCTGCCCCTCTTTCCGTACCCGTTCACTCACAATGGCTCCTGTGGTGCATGGTTTAAAATAATTAATTCCTTAGATCCTGACATTGCTGTTTTCGACGGGAGCTGGGTTTGGGGAAACTTGAACTTGGTTCTGCTCGACGTCTGTTACCCTGATAAGGAGGGACTCCCCACCAGAATAGGAACTGATCTAGAAAATGAAGTATATGGATTAGGTAATTACACAATTAACCTTATGATTCTTACTGTTGAATCTGAAGCTGCACCAGTTCTGCCCGTTATGTCAGTATTACCAGTCACTGGTGAATTATGTGTCAGTAAGAAAGGTTCAGTACACTTAGGTCATAGTAAATGTACTACTGTGGTCGAATTCAGTGATCATGGTAAATCGTCCTTTAAAGCTACCAGTCATTCCTATTTTGTTTGTGGTCATACCGCATACATACGATTACCTCCAGATTGGGATGGTACCTGTTATATTGCATTCCTTCTGCCACCTGTTTTTCTAGCTCCTCCTGATTATCACAGAAATATCAATCTAGTAAAGAATAGACTCAGAAGAGATATCCCACTTGTCGACTACACAGAAACGGCATGGGAACAGTACACCGATTTTAATAAAGGATTCTTTTTCTTTTTAGGCCCTGTTCAAAATAGTAAACTAATACGCAGATTAACTAGAACACTTGAAGCAGTAGTAAATGAAACTGCCTCCGCCTTAGGTAACTTAACAGAAGAGCAGTCCGCCATGCGGGTTGTTGTCCTTCAGAATCGTCTTGTTATTGACGTCATCTTGGCAGATAGAGGTGGAGCCTGTAAGGTCATCGGGTCAAGTTGCTGTGTTTTCATTCCACAAAACGCGCCATCTGTATATCAAGCTATTACACGTCTTCATAAAATTGCAAATCAGATACATCAGAATCCAGGCACCTGGACTTGGTCCGGTTGGTTCTGGACAACGTTAACCGCTTGGGGATGGAAGATCCTATCCTTCCTAGGCATTGGCCTAGTCCTAGTATTTAGTTGCTGCCTGTGCTTACAGTGTGGGCCAGCGATTTGTGGACTGTGTGCCACTTCATGCATTGAACATTCCAGTTTCTTTTCAAAACGTAAAAGAAAGAAAGAAGAGCAAATGATGTTACAAGAACAAACTGATCGATTCATGAGGATCGATATATCATGAAGGGTCCGTAGGGAACAAGGAGGGAATGAGGAAATATAAATTATTGGTCCAGTTGTGTTCCCTAGCGAGTACCCCACCGTCTCCATGTACCAGCTTAAAGTGCATGTAACTTCCCTCCTGTGCCAGCTATGAAGACGCAAATACATTTGCGTCCAACGTTAACATGTCCTCTTTCAGATCCACCCAGAATGGGTTAAATAGTCCGTTCCTAAGTATGCTATGCCAACGTCTTTTTGTAGTGTACCTTACACGTTTTTCAGCTCTGGCAAAGTAGGCCCTGAATTTCTGCCATCGAGCCTTTTCTCTGGCTTCTGACTCTGAAAGCCTCAGCCCAGGCTGCCTCTGTACCCGTGAACTCTGACTTACTTCCAGCGCGGCCCACCGCGCTTAGCTCAGCCTGCTGCCTGCCAAGACTGACTACAACCTTCGAATTATCTGTTCCGCTCCTCGAAAATACATTCCTGCCTACTGGTTCCAGTAAACATCCCCCCAGCTGCAGAGCAAAGGGCCGGCCTGTCTCCGTGCAAGTAATTCATAGCCTCTGTTACCATGCTCCCGTGAAAGGCCCATGCCCCCACGCTTCTCATGCAGACACTTAGGCGCTTATACACGCATTCATAGTCAGTATAGAATAGCTTCTGCCCCAGAGACCTTTCCCGTCCAGATAATATGGTTCCCAAACATCAGATATCAGATATGATAGAAGTACGAGTTGATCTGACATGCCAGACTTCTGTCTCTTTCCGCTAGTGTAAATGTCAAGTCCCCTGCACCCTCCAGTTTCACGTCAATCACACGTCATGCAGCTGCGCGCGCATCCAAGCATCTGATTTCTGCTGACATTGCAACATTTCTGTTTAGTGCCACCCCCTTGTGACACCTACCTGTGACGTTTCTAGCACACACCTCTAGTTCACGCCTAGTTCACGCCTAGTCCACGCCTTCTGATTACGTACTAGTAACACGTGGATACTGTTATCTTGTCTTCTCTCAGCTGTTACGCCTACTATATTGCTTTCTATGGTGTAAATTAAGTATATAAGCTATGTATTGTCAATAAAACTTTGCTCTATCCCTTCTTCCACCCCTGTGGTGGGAAGAACATGATATCCAGGTCTTGACCATTCCTTTTTGAGGAATAAAACCCCTAAGAACTCTAACACCACGGACTCTGTTTTTTTCTTTCCGATTTGAGTTATTATTGATTAAGTACTTACCTGCATAGAAATTAAGACGGTAAATTATATATTTACATCAGCTGGACTTAGGAATAGTATCATTTACTATTCCAACTCCAGCCTACGTACAGTAGGGAAGGTGTTGGAATAGTAAATCTACTATTCCTTAGTCTAGAGCGCCCTCCAGTGCAAGTCGTGGTAACGACTTGCAATTTAAAATCTGTGTTGTGATGGTATTGCGGTGTTTTGACCGCGTTGTAAAGGTTGTTTACCCTCACTCAAGTCAAGTCAAGTCAAGTCAGAGAATTTATATAGCGCACTACATACCCAGAGGGTCTCAAGGCGCTTAGAAAGGGGAGGAGGATTATTTGTCAAATATCCACGTTTTAAGTTGCTTTCTGAATGCTAGGTGGTTCTGGGTAAGGCGAAGGTAAGCGGGGAGTGAGTTCCATGTTTTAGCAGCCAGGTATGAGAAGGATCTGCCTCCCATGGTGGTCTTGTTGATGCAAGGTACAGTGGCGAGGGCTTGGCTGGAAGAACGTAGTTGGCGGGAGGGGGTGTAGAAGGACAGTCGTGAGTTGAGGCATTCTGGTCGGATGTCGTAGAGTGATTTGTGTGCGTGGGTTAGCAGTCGGAAAGTGATCCTCTTATTGACGGGTAGCCAGTGGAGGTCTTTAAGGTGACCAGAGATGTGTTCGTTGCGTGGGATGTCTAATATGATCCTGGCTGAGGCGTTTTGGATTCGTTGGAGTTTCTTCTGGAGTTTAGCGGTAGTGCCTGCGTAGAGGGTGTTTCCGTAGTCCAGTCGGCTCGTGACCAGAGCATGGGTGACTGTTTTCCTTGTTTCGGTGGGGATCCAGCGAAATGTTTTTCTGAGCATGCGAAGAATGTTGAAGCAGGAAGAGGATACGGCGCTGACTTGTCTGTTCATTGAGAGTGAAGAATCCAGGATGACGCCTAGGTTCCGTGCGTGGTCTGTCGGGATGGGTGCTTTTCCGAGGGCTTCCGGCCACCAGGAGTCGTCCCATGCAGAGGGGGATGTACCTAAGATGAGGACTTCTGTTTTGTCTGAGTTCAGTTTCAGACGGCTTTGTTTCATCCATTCGGCAACTTCTTTCATTCCTTCGTGTAGGTTAGTTTTGGCGGTGCTGGGGTCATTGGTGAGAGAAAGGATTAGTTGAGTGTCATCCGCGTAAGAGATGATGTTGAGGTTGTGTTGGCGGGCGATGGCCGCGAGGGGGCTCATGTATACGTTGAAGAGGGTGGGGCTGAGTGAGGATCCTTGTGGTACGCCACAGATGACTTCAGTGGCCTCGGACTTGAATGGTGGGAGGCGGACTCTCTGGGTTCTTCCGGTGAGGAACGAGGTGATCCATTCAAGTGCTTTTCCTTGGATTCCGATGTTATTGAGGCGTTGTAAAAGGGTGCTGTGGCAGACTGTGTCGAATGCTGCAGAGAGGTCGAGGAGGATGAGGGCGACTGTGTCTCCATTGTCCAGTAGAGTTCGAATGTCGTCTGTTGCTGCGATGAGGGCGGTCTCAGTGCTGTGTTTTGCTCGGAAGCCAGATTGTGAGGAGTCGAGGGATTTGTTGGCTTCGAGGAAGGCGGCGAGCTGGTTGTTGACAGCTTTCTCCATGACTTTGGCCGGGAATGGAAGGAGCGAGATGGGGCGGTAATTTTTGAGTTCGGTGGGGTCCGCTGTGGGTTTTTTCAGAAGGGCGGTGAGTTCAGCGTGTTTCCAGTCTTCCGGGAAGGTGGCGGAGTTGAAGGAGCAGTTGATGACGTCTCGGAGGTGCGGTGCTATGACGGAGTCTGCTTTGTTGAAGATGTGGTGAGGACATGGGTCTGTGGGGGATCCTGAGTGGATGGAATTCATCAGGCGGATTGTGTCCTCAGTTGAGATTGGGTTCCAGTCGTTAAGGGTGTTCATGGGGGGAGAATGTTCAGCAAATGGTAGGGTGGGTTGGTTTCCGGGTTGGTTGTCGAAGCTGTTGTGGATGTCTGCAATCTTGTTGTGGAAGAATGAGTCTAGGGAGTCGCAGAGGGCTTGAGAGGGGGTGATGTCGTTGGAGTTGGCCGAGGGATTGGAAAATTCCTTGACGATGTTGAAAAGTTCCTTGCTGTTGTGGGCGTTGTTGTCAAGTCGATCCTTGAATGCTGTTTTCTTGGCCTTTCGGATTAGTTGGTGGTGAGTGCGGGTGGCGTTTTTGAAGGCGTCCTTGGTGCTAGTGGTTGGGTCTTTTTTCCAGGCCTTTTCAAGGGAGCGGCAGAGTTTCTTGGACTTCTTAAGATCATCGTTGAACCATGAGGCCTTTTTGCTGCCAGGTTTGCTTTGACGTTTTTTCAGTGGTGCTAAGGTGTCGGCGGTGTTGGATATCTATAGGGTGAGGTTGGCGGCGGCTTCGTTTGCGTTAGAAGAGTGGGCTGGGGTGTTTAGAAGGAGCGATGCGGAGATCTGGTCCGTGGTGATTTTGTTCCAGTTTCTTTGCAGAGTTGGTTGGAGGTGGTTGGTGGGTTTTGGTTTGTTGTAGGTGAAGTGAACGCAGCTGTGGTCAGTCCAGAGGAGATCCGTAGTGTGGCTGAAGGAGACATGATTGCTGGAGGTGAAGATGGGGTCGAGTGTGTGACCTGCGATGTGGGTGGGGGAAGTGACTAGTTGTTTAAGTCCGAGGTTGGCGAGGTTGTCTAAGAGGGTGGCGGTGTTGCGGTCGTTGATCTTTTCAAGGTGAAAGTTGAGGTCTCTCAGAAGGATGTAGTCTTTGGAGGGGAGCGCGTGTGGGGTGATGAAGTCCGTGATGTCTTCACTGAATTTTGCGCGGGGTCCTGGTGGTCTGTAGAGGAGGGTGCCTCTGAGTGTGGTCTTGGGGTCGATGTGGATCTGGAAGTTAAGGTGTTCGGAGTTAGCGAGGTTGGCGTCAGAGCTGGTTGAGATGCGGATTGATTTCTTATGGACGATAGCGATTCCTCCTCCTGTGTGGTCGGTGCGGTCCTTGCGTGTGATCTTATAGTCTTCAGGGATGGCAATGGTGATGTCTGGGGCGGAGGAAGCGTTCATCCAAGTTTCTGTTAGGAAGGCGACGTCTGGAGAGATGGTGTCTAGTAGATTCCATAGGTCAATGGCGTGTCTGTGGACCGATCGAGTGTTGAGAAGGATGCACTGTAGGTGGTTGGGGCCGCTCACACACTCACAATATATCTGTATATATCATACACACTTTTACCAACCTGTTGTATAGACATACCTTTACAATCATAATTTTTTGTTGACAATTAAACTGTAGTCTCTGTGAAACTGTAAAAACTGAGCATAAGAATGGTTTACCACTCTCATACAAGGCCACCATTAATGGTAACCTTTTCAACTTTACTCTCAGAGATACTGTTAAAAATAGCAAATCAAAATGTCCCTTTCATTTTTTACTTTTCATAACTAACTTCTCAATAGATAATATTTCTTAACACTTTCTTCTACTTCAGGGATGAAGCCCAATCTCCTAGTGGCTTTGGACACATTTGCAAATTATTCATGACCTTCAGTGTACGCCCTGTGTAACTTTGCAATGAATTCATGAATTAGTGAATACCAACGTGAGTCCAAAAACGTATTTAGCTTCATACTCTTTCTACTTTGCAACTCCTCCAATATTTATTACATACATGTGACTAAGAATATAAAGCCTAAATAATGAGTGCAAACCACGGTAGTCTGTTTAACCCCTTCAGCGCGGCGCAAATTTTTGCGCTGTGCTGAAGGTTCTAAGGTTCTAACGGACTCATGACGGAACGGTTCCGTCATAAGCACAGGCCAACCGACGCTCATGATGGAACCGTTCTGTCATCAGCACCGAAGGGGTTAATGCCATTCCCTCCAGAATCTCTTGGCAGAGTTTACATACCAAACCCCTTTAGAACACCCTCATGAACTAGTAGGTCACATATTCACAACACATTCTAGAAGTAGCATATTACTGTCCAACTCAACGGAAGCAGGTGTGGTTGACTGTTTGCAGTTAAAAGCATATTCAAGATTGCATTACATTAAAAAAAATCTTTTAGCAGAGCCAATTACAGACTTACTCACTTTTCCTTAAAAAGTACTCACCAATTTTAGCTACTTGCATATTTGCACCATCCAATCAAATATGTCATTTTTTTCAAAGCAGGGGGTGATAAATGCAAAAACAACAGTTGATGGACAGAATGCAGAACAATGTCCTACATTCATCCCAATACAGAGATCTGGGCCTAAATCCATCGTATCTCCCTGTCCCCAGCAGACTGAACCTGGCTTCCACTGCAATCACCCAAATAACTATGGACGTTTTTCCACACTAAATCTCTGCGCAACCATCTCTAAGGTTGAGATCACTGACTGGATTCACGCCGATCTAACCATCCCATCAAATTGACCAGGACTGCACTGCTGCTTGAGTCCTGCCCTGCTGCTTGAAGGAGATAGGGCCATCTCCTACATCTCAGCACTACCAGAGTGATTCCAAGGATCTGATGGCTGGCCTCCTGTTCTGAGCTACAGTGACACAAGAAGCTCCAGGGGCTTCCCTGCAATAGCTCATCTGATCTGCTTTAGCTGGTTTGGCCTCGACCTGCAACTAGACCTGCCTGAGCCATGGTGGCATCAGTGGAAATGAGGTGCAGATCCCCAAGAGGTGTCCTCCCAAGTCCTGGACATTAGCTGGCATCATTTTAGCTCCTCTTGTGGAATCCTGAAGATTTGAAGTCTGTGGGCCGGACTTTGAGAAGGTAACATTTTCAGCAGGACTAACTAGTTCCCTGAATCTGGCACTCACTCCATCATGGCAGCCTAAATGTATAACTTTGTCCTGGCCTACGGAGACCAGATACCCACAGTTAGCGTTTTCTGCTTCTTGCTGCAAATTTTACTTAAACCTTTGAAATTGTTTATGTCCAGTTCTATATATTGAGTGTTACTGATCGTAATCCTTTATCATTAGCCATGCGTCTAAATCTGCCTAATGATCATGGGCCACCATAGGTAATCTGATTCAATTTCATAATAATAAACTAACAAACATTTAACAGGATTATATTGACACCCATTGCTTTATGTGAGAGTTAGTAACAAATAAAAAACCCTAACTTTAGGGCTTGCTTGTCTCCTGATATTGATCCCTGTACAATTCCAAAGAGTATTAGTTCTTTATGTCATAGCATATTGGGTATGCTGGTAAGATATAAACATCTAAGTACTTCCTGCCATCCAGTACTCCCTGCCAATGCAGGTAGTTAAATGCTGCCTGTTAAGCTGCTCATAAATCTTTAAAGACAGTATTGAAGGCAACCCCTTAGTACACTGTACATATAAAGTATGCAAGACACATTTATAGGTTAAATCTAGGGTTTTAACATGCTGCCTGTTCAGCTGCTTATGAATCTTTAACGACAGTACATAAGGCAACCCCTAGGTGCACTATAGATATAAAGCATGCAACGCACATTTATATGTTAACACAAGAGGCTTGTAAAGATGAAATTAGACATACAAGGCCTGATTATGAGTTTGGAGGCCAGACTTCCCAAAAACCAGTGTCTGTGGCGGCCAACAGCCCACAGCACTGGCAGTCTTTAGACCGACACATTAAGAGTTGAATGGGGGTTCCGCAGTGTGGCTGCGGGTCTTGCAGCGGTGGGCAATAGTTTTCTGTATGTATTGATGCATGTGTGTAAATTTGGACTGCACATGTGTTCGAATGAACACATATGAATGATACCTGTGGAAAAATGGTTCACGGACCTCCCAACTCACAATAAGGTCAAAGCGTGGAGAGATCTTGAAACTGCAGGTGGTGTGAAGGACAGTAAGCGTTTCTTGGATGTAGTGAATTGTTTTTTTTTTTTTAATTACTATGTTCCAAAGCTGTTCTATCATGTACCTGTGGATACCTGGGTGGAGAATTCTACTAAGGTTTTTTACACAGGTATGAACCAAAATGTAGCAGATGAGGAAGGTGACTCTATAATAGATATTGTTGCTGCTAGTGCTAATGCTTTAAGCCAACCAATTAACATGAGGACATAACAACTATCAACATAATTTCCCAAAGAAAGGCACCAGGCCACCATGGTGTACCATTTAACAGCTTTAAAAACAAAATTCCATTGTGGGCACCATTAGTAACCAATGTTTTATGCACCGCTGTTGTGGGCCCCATTTTAGAGCACTGGACGGAGGCTATATTATTCCCTATATTTAAAAAAGGAGACAGAATCAATCCAAATTGTTACCAGCTAATTTCAACATTAGATTCCACTACCAAAAGACTGGATTGAGCAATACTATCTAGATTGGAGACTTGGGCAGAAGATAATAAAAAAAGTTCCGATATTCAATTTGGCTTTTGCCAAGGTAGACGCACAGTTGAGGGTAAACAGCCATAACAACGCGGGCATTACCCCGCGCTGCTATTACAATGCTGCTTTTACAACGCAAGTCGTTACAACGACTTGCACTGGAGGGCACTGTTATATAGGGAATAGTTTAATTTTCTATTCCAACACCTTCGCTACTGTAACGTGGGCTGGAGTTGGAATAGAAAATTAAACTATTCCACTATCCAGCGCTTACAGCGCAAGTCGTTGTAACAACTTGCATTGTAAAAATAGCGTTGTTATGGCACGCGGGGTAAAAACCCGCGTTGTAATAATATACCCCAGAGTTGAGTATTGACTTAACTAGTATCTCATCGCATCCTGTGCTTTGGAACTGTTAACAATATGACATTTTGGTCTATGATAGGGAACATAGGGTTTGGGAAAAATCTAGTTAACTTGTTCAGTCATTTGCACTGGTATACCTTTATTATAGCCAACATGGTAAGAGTACCTCTTTAATTAAATCAACATGTGGTGTCCAACAGGGATGTAATCTTGGCCTCTTTCTTATTTCTCTTTAAATATAAATGGTTAGAAGACTTATTTTGTCCAGAGAGGGAAAACTTGGCCTCAAAAAATGGGAAATGAGCAATATCAGTTCTTCTTTATGAGGACAATGCCGTCCTCGGTGCAAGACTTTGGAAAAACATTCACCATGATAAATGGCTCTCCCAAGACTAAAACTAAACTTCATTTGGGGGATGGCAATCAAGGATCTAAAGGGTAAAATATTAAATTACCTAGACATCCCTTTTGATCAGTGGCAGCTGGTGACATTTGAAAGTGGTGAGACGTAAACTTTAGGCATGTTGTTTATATAGCTAGCGAAGAGAACAAGTTCTATGGACAAACCTGGTGTCCAGGGGAGTCCCTCTCCTGAGAAAGAAATTTTAAAAAATGCCAAATGGTGCATAGTAAAGCAAATGCAGAGCTTATTAAGCAGTGGGAACCTATCGTCTTGAAATATTAAACACATCAAAAACTGCCCATATCTTCTTGCATTAATTTGTTCAACAGTTACTGTAATGTGTAAATGTTTTCTGTATGACAACTTTAACCCTTTAAAATGTGTGCATGCCCAGTGTCTTCCACTGCATGCAGCATGAACTTTGGAAAAATATGCTCTAACCAGACTTCTAGAAGCACCCACATGTACTAACTGTAACCAGTCATACAGAAATATGTGCCAACAGGTCTTTAAGTGAAATGAAAAAAGTGGGTGCTCTCTAAGAAAGTAACTTGCCAAATACATTTGTTTTATTTCCATTGTGTGCCATCAGACCAGTAGTTTGGTTTCTCTCTGAGATATATATATTTTTTCCAGAGAAATGGAACAGCAACACATGCCTAAAGTATGACTGGCTTTGTCACTGTGTGTTAGCTGTTTAAAATCAACGAGTAACAGCAGGGAATTCTTATAAATAAATAACATTGGAAATGTTTAAATTCTGAAATACAGAGTCAGTGAGTTAAATAGCATTGAGGCCTGTGGGAGGAGTTTTGGCCTTCAATTATGTGTGTTTTATGTTAGATATGTATCCTCTTTTTCCCTGTATTTCTTGTCCATCCGCACTTCTTCAACCCTCTCTCTTTGCTCTTCAGCATCCTCTTTTCACTTTTCCCCAATGCCCTTCCTCGCATCTCTGTAACTTCACCGCCCCCAACATGCACTGCACTCCCTCAAATGTAAGCACTTTAATTTCGCTTACTTTTGTTTTTCAAATATTTTGACATCATTGAACCCCTTCACACACATGTCCTTAAAATTTCAGTTGCAAATGGAATGCACATTGTTCTGTGTGCTCTGCAGAGAGGCCAACCCATTGACAGCCACTTTCTTTGGCTTTTGCTCCTCATTAACACCTGGCATGGCTCAAGCTTCAAGGTATGCACAGAAAAAAACAGACAAACAACAACATTATAAAATAGCTCACTCATGAGGAATGCAAGATTAAGTAAAGCATGTAAAATAAGATAGGAACTAAATCGCTGAAATGTATTCCCTCAACGTTTTTAACATTAGTTTTTTGCAAGTCAATCCATGTTTTTAGCAGCAGTGTTAACTTAGGGGCCAGTTGTAATGCCATACATCAGAGAACTGGCCACTGTAAGCACATGTTCCACAGTAAGCACATATCTCTCTTTGGGCCTGACTCGGATACTTGGATCAATTTCGCACGGGAAAAGGGAGCAAATGCTTCAGCTCCACTTCTAAAGGTGAAGGCAATGAGCAGCAAGGGCCTGGGATGTCACAGTGGAGAAGAATAGCATGATGAGAGATCTCGGCACAATATACAGAACATAGCATTGGTTTGCAAATTCTTGTCATTACCGAGAACAAGGCACCTGTTTAGACGTGCTTGCATCCACTCTTAAGTGTGACAAAAGGGTGGGATCTACGTCTTTGAATGACGGACTTCTGAAATCACGCAAGGATGAAGCCTACTATTGCCCAAAACAGTGACGCCTATTGCATCACTGGCCTACAGTGTGCATGCAAACAGAGACCCCAATGGAAATGAAGGGCTTTAAAACAGAAAGCCCTACTTGGTGCGTCACGTTAAGAAACTTGATTTACTGCCTTTCTTTCGTCTCTGGCTGCAGAGCGAGGTGGGGCAGGCAGCCTGAAACTGACAACCCAGATGTAAATACATCTATTAATTTGGAGATACAATAGTATCTCTAAATACATCAATTTATTTATATTTTTTTATGTAAATGTGTGGAATTTTCAGAGAGGCGTGGCCCCACAGCCCTATTGGAGAAACTCCCCCTGCTTTTGATGAAGTATTACAACTGGGACATCAAGTTATTTCAAGATGCAAACAATTTAATTGAGAGGATGATGTTGTCTTTAGATTTGTATTGAGGTTTTGTCACAAACCAGTTATAAAACTCATACATATTTATAAACGTAAAGGTATCCCTGTTGCACTGTATGAGGCAGGACTAAGAATCATTTTATAATCAGGCTACTCTCAGTCCCCCAGAGTACAGCTAACAAGACATGTCATGATGAGACTGGGTTGAGTTACCTAGAGAATGCAGTAAGCGTGGCTCCTTTGGCATTGTATATAATACTGGGGTTTGATTATATAAGGCCACCTTGAGGAAGGGATTTGTAAATAAACCTATACAAAAGAAGCCTGCAATGGACAGTATTGTTTTGAAAAAATATATTGTACACCCAAAAACATAAAGCATGTGTGACAAAAATTAGACTTTCGAATTATTCTGTCATATTTAGTCACGATTCAACTTAACATTTATTATAAAGAAGGAATACAATGAGACAAATCGAAGAAACAATCATATGCACCTATGTACTACTTATATGTCAACAATCAAGTAGCACAAATCAATTCAAAACAAATTAACAAAGACAATCGACATAAATCCAACAGAAATGCAGCCATCATGTAGCAATTTTTTAAGAGATAAATCCCATGTCCGGAGGTTTTTAGCACAAAAAACATGTTAGCAGCACAAAAAGTCTTTTTTCTACTGTAAGGAAAAACCTATGCAATATTAATCATTTATTTTTGACCAAACAAATTCATTTGAAGTCTTTCAATAGTAGAAATAGCTTTTCCACATTCCTTTCTGGAGCAAAGGGACATCTCACTGTAGTCTCTTTTATTTGTGGATCTTCTCATTACTCTTGACACAAATTTGTATACCAATATTCCTCAAAATGCTGGTCTTGAAACCATGGAATCCTTTTTTCGACAAAAGACAGTGCCTACTGAAGTCCCTACATGGTTTATTATAGAACTGGTAGAAATTTGTCTTAAAGAAATTTCTTTTGTTTTAACAAAGATTTCTACCTGCAAATAAAAGGCACTGCAATGGGATATCCATTTGCTCCATAAATGGCTATAATGTTCATGACTAGCTTTGAAAACAAGTGGACCTATGGATATAATCAATTTTAAGAAAATATTATGACATGGAAACATTTCATCGATATCTTCATGATATGGTGTGGTGAAGTAAGCCATCTACAGTGCATTTGTGGATTGGCTTAACATTAGAACACCTGACATCAAGTTCAAATTACACTGGATCAAGGATGATATTAACTCACCTCACCATTAAAAATGATGGGAACAACCTTTTCACCAAGCTATATACAAAAGCAACTGGCAGAAATATATGTCTCCACTATTCAATCCATCATCAGAGGAATCTGAAAGACAATTTACCACACAGCCAGTTATTGCTGATTTGAAGAATTGTACGACAAAAAAGGATGACTTCCATCATGCTCAATTAGAATCTTATGGACTTCAATTAGCCACTTAAGACGTCTGAAAAGGTCAATTAAGCAGGCATGTTATCGCCCAGGGAAAACGTCCTTTAGCCCACAGAGAGGAAAGAATCGGATCAGTTGGTGTGTGTTACAACACTTAATTCCAAAACTACTGAGTGTAAAGACATTTTGAAAAAACATTGGAACATGGTTTCAGCATTAGATCCCTTCAAGGAAACACCCATATTTGAGCTAAATACAAATCTGAAAGGCTAGACTGGTACATTCTAACCCAAAAAAACACAAACCCCGGAGTAATTTAAGAAGCTTTTTGGGACTACCACCCATATGTTGTCACCATAAATATGGAAACTGTATTGTGGGTGATCTTACCATTGAAGGGATGCACTTTGGGGCAGATTTACAATAACTGGCGCATCCCTAGGGATGCGCCAGTTATTGTGCGCCGCAGCTCCGCCACCCATGGTGCGCCGCATTTACAATGTGGCGCACCATGGGGCAAAAACGGCACATATGCGTGACGCATCTGTGCCATAAAGGCGACGCATTGCTGGAGTTGAGTCTCAAGTGCGACGCAGCTCCAGCAATGCTCTCGGGGGAACTATCTGTCCAATGCTGTGTCATGCCTTACGCCTGCTTCAAGCAGGCGCAGGGTTTTTATGCAGCATTGGCCTAAAAGTGACTCAGTGAAATCTTGTAGATTTCACTCAGCCACTTTTAGTAGGCGTTCCTGCACAGGAACCCCCCCCTGCGCCGGAACACCTCCTTATGGCGCACAGCTTTACAATGTGACACATCTCCCAGATGCGTCACGTTGTAAATACCTTGCACCATGGCGCATGTTTTGCACTGCCGCTGCATCCCAAAAGTGACGCAACGGCGGCATAAAAGAGGCGCAAGGGGCTTGTAAATCTGCCCCACAGTATATAATATACTCTAGCTAAACATAATGCATACACCAATTGCCAATCAAAAAAGGTGATCTACTGCATCCTTTGTCCCTCTCAAAAACCATACTGAGTGTTTCTTTGGATTTAGAACCCTATTTAACTTTCATACAGAAGGCTCATTACAGATTTTATCTTACCCATTTCAGATTATGTATTGTGCATTTTTGTTTGTTCTTCCTATAAAGGGCAGTTGGTTTGTAAACCTTTCTACTTGTCCTTATGTCCATCCATTTATCGCAATAAACCACACTTTCTGCTCTGTGCCACTGTCTCCCCCTATTGTGCCTCGTTTTCCGCCCTCTGTTCCATCCGTTTTCCCTTCGTTTTTGTGCCTTTCTGCCCTCTGTTCCAACCATTTTTCCCTCGTTTTTTGTGCCTTTCTGCCCTCTGTTCCACCAGTTTTTCCCTCGTTTTTTGTGCCTTTCTGACCTCTGTTCCATCTGTTTTTCCTTTGTTTTTGTGCCTTTCTGCCCTCTGTTCCACCTTTTTCCCCTCATTTGTTGTGCCTTTCTGCTCTCTGTTCCACCCGTTTTTCCCTTGTTTTTTGTGCCTTTCTCCCCACTCATTTTTCCACTCGGTTTTTGTGCCCCTCTTGTCTTTTGTTGCACTCGTTTCACCCTCCGCTGAGCCCCCTACAGCCCTGTACCCCTGACTGCCCACTGCCCAATCGCTGCTCCCACCTCCCAGCTGCTCCTCCCTCCCACCTCCCCATATATGCCGGACATTGCGCGGTGAGGTGAGCGAACCCTGACCCTCCTGGTAGGTCGCTCCCCCTCCACTCAGCTCCGACTGTGTGCTCCTGCTGCCGCTGCCACTGTCGCTGGTAAGTGTCCTCCGTCCCTTTTTCTTCCGTGCCACTGTCTCCCCCTCTTGTGCCTCGTTTTCTGCTCTGTGCCACTGTCTGTCCCTATTGTGCCTCGTTTTCTGCCCTCTGTTCCATTAGTTTTTCCCTAATTTTTTGTGCCTTTCTGCCCTCTGTTCCACCCGTTTTTCCCTTGTTTTTTGTGCCTTTCACTCCCTCTGTTCCATCCGTTTTGCCTTTGTTTTTTGTGCCTTTCTGCCCTCTGTTCTACCTGTTTTTCCCTCATTTTTTGTACCTTTCTGCCCTCTATTCCACCCGTTTTTCGCTTGTTTTTTGTGCCTTTCCGCCCACTGTTCCACTCGTTTTTTGTGCCCTTCTGCCCTCTGTGCCACTCATTTTTACTTCATTTTTTGTGCCCTTGTGACCTCTGTTCCTCGTTTTCTGTTCTGTGCCACTCGTTTCCTCCCCTTGTACCCCATTTTGCCTTCTGTACCACTGTTTCCCCCTCTTTGTGCCTAATTTTCCGCTCTGTGCCACTGGTTTCCCCCCTTGTGCCTCATTTTGCCTTCTGTACCACTGTTCCCTCTCTTCGTGCCTCGTTTTCTGCTCTGTGCCACTCGTTTCCACCCCTTGTGCCCCATTTTGCTTTCTGTACCACTGTTTCCCAGTTGCTGTGCCCCCTACGGCCCTGCCACCTGCCCACTCACTGCTCCCGCCTCCCAGCTGCTCCTCCCTCCCACCTCCCCATATATGCCGGACACTGCACAGCCGCTCAGCGGACGCGCGCAGCAGGCGTGCTGCTGGCACGCAGAAGGCAAGTCCTGACTGAGACCAGGTGGAATGACCCCTCGGCGCCCAACATTGCCATAGCAATCCCGGACGGCTACAAGATCACCCGCAGGGATCGCGCCAACGGAATCGGAGGAGGAATAGCCATTGTCCCCTTGTGCCCCATTTTGCTTTCTGTACCACTGTTTCCCCACTGCTTTGCCCCCTACGGCCCTGCCACCTGCCCACTCACTGCTCCCACCTCCCAGCTGCTCCTCCCTCCCACCTCCCCATATATGCCGGACGCTGCACAGCCGTGCTGCTGGCACGTCGAAGGCATGCCAAAAACAAGCCCATCTGCGCCCGTCCGCGCCTGGACTGCGCCCAGCGCCAGAACCCCTGGACCCCGCGAACGCCATGACACCAGACTCCACTACGACGTCAGCACCCTCCACGCACTCAACGCCGGCAGAAACCACACCTGCTTACAGGCCAGCCCGAAACAGACCTACAAACCCTTCTCCTGCTGCACCTGCAGTTTCACCTGTGACAGAGCCACCAAACCTCCAAGGACTGGACCAAACCACCTCCGCTGAATACTCTCAACACCCGCTCCGCACGCAAACACACCATCGAGCTCTGGGATCTGCTCAACACCTCCGCCCCAGATGTGGCCTTCCTGACTGAGACCATGTGGAATGACTCATCGGTGCCCGACATTCCCATTGCAATCCCGGACGGCTACAAGATCCCCCGCAGGGATCGCGCCGACGGAATCGGAGGAGGGATAGCCATCGTCCACAAGTCCACCCTCAAGGTCGCCACCCACACGGACGACACCCAGAACACTGCCGAACACCTCCATTTCTGGATCCACACCGACCCCAATACCACCCTCAGAGGAACACTCATCTACAGACCCCCGGACCAGGGCTCAATTCAGCGACTCCATCGCCGACCTCGCCAGCACCCACGCACTCGCCTCCATGGACTACATCCTCCTCGGGGACCTGAACTTCCACCTCGAGAACAACAACAACGCCAAATCCGCCACCCTGATCAACAACCTCGCAAACCTTGGCCTCAGACAACTCATCACCGCACCCACCCACGCCACCGTCCACACGCAGGACCCCGTCTTCTCCACAGGCACCCACGTCACCTTCGACCACACCACCGAACTCCATTGGACCGACCACCGCTGCATCCATTTCACCTTCAAGAAACCAACCACTCACCACCGCACCCAACAGCTGCATGGCCGCTGCTGGAGCAAAGTCACTGCAGACCAGCTGATCACCACCCTTGCCCAGAACCCGCCCACCGACCCCCCAACCCAGACGCCACAGCCTGCAACCTCAGACAGTGGTTCGACGCCCCCACCCCGCTCAAGAAACCCTCCAACAGCCACGCCAGCAAGATAGCCACCTGGTTCACCAACGAGCTCCAGACCTCCAAACACGCATGCTGGAAACTGGAGAAGATATGGCTCCTGGAACGCACACTGGACAACCAGGCAGCCCACAAGGACACCACCCGCAGACATCACCATCTAATCAGATTAGCCAAGAGATCCTCCTTCAAAGACCACTTGGATAACAACACACACGACAGAAAGGAGCTCTTCAGCATCGTAAAGGAACTCTCCAACCCCAGCGCCAACGCCAAAAACATCCCGCCCTCACAAGAACTGTGCGACTCACTAGCCATCTTCTTCCACTGCAAGATCGCTGACATCCACGACAGCTTCAACACCACGACCACCCCGACTATGCCAGACTTCACCTCCCCTGTAAACACTACCAGTGCCAACCACCTGATCTCCTGGTCCAACATCAACGACAACGAGACACGCAAGATCATGAACTCCATCCACTCAGGATCTCCGTCAGACCTGTGCCCACACCACAAATTCAACAAAGCAGACGCAGCCATCGCACCCCAACTACGGAAGGTCATCAACATCTCCTTTGAAACAGCGACATTCCCAGAAAGCTGGAAGCATGCCGGAATAAATGCCCTCCTCAAGAAGCCCAAGGTGGACCTAGAGGACCTCAAGAACATCCGGCTCATGTCTCTGCTTCCGTTCCCAGCAAAGGTAATCGAGAAAATGTTCAACATGCAATTGGCCCGCCACCTGAAAGACAACATCTTGGACCCGTCCCAGTCCGGATTCAGACGAAACCACAGGACCGAGACAGCCCTCATCGCCGCCACAGACGACATCAGGCACCAACTAGACAACAGCAAAACATCAGCCCTCATCCTCCTGGACCTGTCATCTGCCTTCAACATGGTCTGCTATCGCACTCTAAAGACACGCTTCCAAGAAGCCGGAATCCAAGAGAAGGCCCTTGACTGGAACATGTCCTTCCTCTCCGGCAGAACCCAGAGCGTCCGCCTCCCACCCTTCCGATCCGAAGCCACCAACATCATCTGCGGCATCCCCCATGGCTCATCTCTCATGCCGAAGCTGTTCAATGTTTACATGGCCCCCCTCGTACAAGTGGCCCACCATCACAACCTCAACATCATCTCCTATGCCGATGACATCCAGCTCATCCTCTCTCTCACCAAGGACCCACACACCGCAAAAACCAACTTCCACGAGGGAATGAAGGCTGTCGCCGACTGGATGAGGAGCAGCCATCTGAAGCTGAACTTGGACATCACCATCTAATCAGATTAGCCAAGAGATCCTCCTTCAAAGACCGCTTGGATAACAACACACACGACAGCAAGGAGCTCTTCAGCATCGTAAAGGAACTCTCCAACCCCAGCGCCAACGCCAAAAACATCCCGCCCTCACAAGAACTGTGCGACTCACTAGCCATCTTCTTCCACCGCAAGTACGCTGACATCCACGACAGCTTCAACACCACAACCACCCCGACTATGCCAGACTTCACCTCCCCTGTAAACACTACCAGTGCCAACCGCCTGATCTCCTGGTCCAACATCAACGACGACGAGACACGCAAGGTCATGAACTCCATCCACTCAGGATCTCCGTCAGACCTGTGCCCACACCACAAATTCAACAAAGCAGACGCAGCCATCGCACCCCAACTACGGAAGGTCATCAACATCTCCTTTGAAACAGCGACATTCCCGGAAAGCTGGAAGCATGCCGAAATCAATGCCCTCCTCAAGAAGCCCAAGGCGGACCCAGAGGACCTCAAGAACATCCGGCTCATCTCTCTGCTCCCGTTCCCGGCAAAGGTCATCGAGAAAATTGTCAACATGCAATTGGCCCGCCACCTGAAAGACAACAACATCTTGGACCTGTCCCAGTCTGGATTCAGACGAAACCACAGGACCGAGACAGCCCTCATCGCCGCCACAGACGACATCAGGTGCCAACTAGAAAACAGCGAAACATCAGCCCTCATCCTCCTGGACCTGTCAGCCGCCTTCAACACGGTCTGCTATCGCACTCTAAAGACGCGCTTCCTAGAAGCCGGAATCCAAGAGAAGGCCCTTGACTGGAACATGTCCTTCCTCTCCGGCAGAACCCAGAGCGTCCGCCTCCCACCCTTCCGATCCGAAGCCACCAACATCATCAGCGGCATCCCCCATGGCTCATCTCTCAGCCCGACATTGTTCAATGTTTACATGGCCCCCCTCGTACAAGTGGCCCGCCATCACAACCTCCTACGCCAATGACATCCATCTCATCCTCTCTCTCACCAAGGACCCACACACCGCCAAAACCAACTTCCACGAGGGAATGAAGGCCGTCGCCGACTGGATGAGGAGCAGCCATCTGGAGCTGAACTCGGACAAGACAGAGGTCCTCATCCTCGGACCCAGCCCCTCAGCCTGGGAAGACTCCTGGTGGCCGACCACACTGGGAACAGCACTAACACCCACTAACCATGCAGGCAACCTAGGATTCATTCTCGACTCCTCCCTCTCCATGTCTGAGCAGGTCAACACCGTCTCCTCCTTCTGCTACAGCATCCTCCGCATGCTCCGCAGGATCTACAATTGGAATCCGACTGAAACAAGAAGAACGGTGACAAAGGACCTCGTCAGCACAAGATTGGACTACAGCAAAGCACTCTACGCAGGAATCCCAGCCAAACACCTACGACGACTACAACGCATCCAAAACGCCTCTGCCCTACTGATCGTCAACGTTCCCCGCCGCAGCCACATCACCCCCCACCTGAGACACATACACTGGCTCCCTGTTGACAAGAGGATCACCTTCAAGCTCCTCACCCATGCACACAAAGCACTCCACAATGCCGGACCAGCCTACCTGAACAGCAGACTCCGCTTCTACACCCCCACCTGCCAGCTCCGCTCCGCCAGCCTTGCCCTCGCAACTGTCCCCCGCATCCAACGAATGACCTTCGGCGGCAGATCCTTCTCCTACCTCGCCACCAAGACTTGGAACACCCTCCTTACCCACATACCGCAGACCCAAGACCCACTCGCCTTCAGAAGACTCCTCAAGACCTGGGTCTTCGAGCAGTAGCAGCAACCCCCTCCCCATAGCGCCTTGAGACCCTCACGGGTAAGTAGCGCGCTTACAAGTACTCTGATTGATTAATTTATGTTACCCGCACAAGCAGTTTTGTTCTCTTGTTTACGAGCGGCTGATATTAGGCAACACCATATTGCTTTGTTGTTTTTGCAAAAATGATTATCTCCTGAGACTTGTTATGCTGTATGAAATTATATCAGTGCAGCCATGAATATCAAGAAATGGTATGGTGCATCTATTATCTTGTACATTGGATTGTACTGATATGGTATAATTATTTACCTTCGGTGTTGATTGATATCTATAGGACTGTAGGAATGCCATTGTTTTAGATGTTTATATTTTATCTAGGATCACTGTGCTGGCTTATTATACACATTAGAACCACTCCTGGTGTGTGCTTCATCTTCATTTTATGTATTCTATATTTCTATGCTTTTATGGCTTTTGTCTCATAAACAAATTTTGAATTGAACTGAAGATTTCAAATGAGTGAGACCATTTACACGATATTTCTGGTTTATCTTTTTCCTTCAAGTAATGTGGACTCCAAAATACATTTCTCTTGATACGACTTTGTGAAGGAAGTGTGCACAACAACATTATCTAATCGTAATAAGTAATAACTAGTAGTGGGTGAGGCTAGATTCTTTGCTTACAAAGCTAAGCAAAGTAGTGACATATGACAGTCAAAAATACAATCAAGGCGGTAGAGGCAGTGTCAAAACAGCCATAGTGGAGATAGGGCAGACAGGGGAGATTCTGTCTTCTTAAAGAAGAATGGAAGTAGAATATATTATGTCATTTCTGATTGAGGGCATGGATGCAGAATCAGAACTGTGCCCACATCTACCTAGAATGAGAGAGATTGAAAAGGCCACTTTTTACTACTGGTACTGTCCTAACAATAAAGGGGATTAGTGGTCATTATTTTGGTACATATAAGTCACCCCTATGGTAGCCCTGAACAGCTCAGAAGGCAGAGTGCTGCATATTTTTGGAGTTGGACATACACTTTTAGGTTTTGCATGTTATGGTAGTAAAAAACTGCTAACTTCATTTTTCACTAAAGCAAGGGCTACCTCTCCCATAGGATAATATTGGGTTACTTTATTACATTTAATAAGTGATAACTTTCAATCGTGAGCAGGTGGACAGATCGAGTTTGGTGTCTAAAGAATTGTAATTTAAAACCCCCTTTAAGGGTAAAGTCAACATTTTAATAACAATCCTGTGCCACATGACTAAGTATAGCTGTCAGGGGGTCTGTGTGTATTGCTCTCAGTAAGACAAAGGGAAGCTAGGTGTTGGCAGGATGGGCAACATTCAAGGAAGTGGAGGAGCTTTGACCTACCACACTGCCACATCACAAAAACTCTGCCTGAGCATTTTCACAATGGCTTTGACACTAGTCGTTTGTGACCTTAGACCAGCTGGAGCTAGGGCAGGAAGTAAGGGAATGCCTGACACCTCAAGGGGACGGAACCCTCTAGAATCTTCCCCCGCTTTAAAGTGGGCATCAAGCATATATATTGGACCCTTATACCTAGATCTCCGGTCCACATCTGGACCTGTGGGGATATTCAGAAGAAGGACTGCTGTGGTGCTTTGCAAGAAGGACCACCACTCTGCTTCCCTGCTGCCTGCATCCCTGCTTACTGAGTGGTTGACTGGACCTTATTCTTGAACCCCAGCAGAATCAGAGTGTCTCCAAGGGGCTAGATGTCTGGCCTCCTGACCAGAGCCTTGGGAACAGATGGCTCCAGAAAGTTTGAACCAAGCACCTGGACTCTGCCTGCTGTAATTCCTTCCTCCCAAGTGGTGCCACCCCAGTTCTGAACCCTTGGAAGTGGGCCTAATGGTGCTCTGACAGCCTAACTGTGATCCCCACAAAACCAATGTGTCATGGCCTCAGTGCAACACATTACCAACCTGAAACTCCACAGTTGGCCTTCAGAGCCAGGCATTGCCTAATGAGACTCTGCTTCGGGACCACTGTGGTTCATCACCAGCACAGGACTTTCCATCACTGCCTGCAGTCTTCCAGAAACCACCACTGCACAGCACATCCTTGATGCACGCCTTCGCATCCCAAGACCCTCGTCAACAGCATCCTCAATGACATTGAAGGACTCTACATCGCAAGCCCTGCAACTTCTTTTGAACCAGCTAGTGCACAACACTTCTCGACACAGGACTTTGTATTGCAAGCCCCTTGTCAACGGCATCCTCGATGATGATGGAGGACCTCATGTCACACATCGCAGGTCCTAGGAATTCCGGTCGCACCATGCATCCTCAATTCGGGACTCCACAACACTTGGCAATTACAGTTTAAGGTACTATTGTTCAGCTAACCTAACTGGGTTCCTGTAGCCGGCTCACATTTTAATTAGGATGGCCTACACTTGTGATTTTGTCTCAGTCCAGTGCAACTAGATAACCACACTTGGTGCTTTGAGCTTTTTGGCACTATTTTCACTTACATTTTCAGAATTGCATTTCCCAGGTTCTACTGATTGGAATTTTGTTTTTTTGGTCTTCAATTATTTATTTGATTTTACTCCGGTAGTAAAAGTTTATTTGTTGTTTAATTAAAATCATTACAAACAAAAAAACAGTACATATCCATAGCAAAATCAGATTAAACATATACATATACAGTGTGTTTTTAAAAGCCACGGAAACATCCACCTATCATAAATTGATCAATGACGATTTTAGCAATTTGGCAATAACCTTTAGCAGCAGAAGATAAAGTGTGTTGTGCTTGCAGCATCAAAACTAAAGTGCCTTATGCTAGCAGCAAATATTAACAATTTCAACATTTTGCCAATAACAATTAGCGGCAAAAGATAAAATGCATTGTGCTTTCAGTACCAAAGGTAAAGTGCTAACAGCAAAAATTACAAATAGAATTCTTGAGTTAGTAATACCACATGAAATACTATGCCACAACAGTAATTAAAGTGACATGGGCTTATTACAGGGGGTAAACTCCAGCAGAACTAAAGTGGCTTGTGCTATACATAAAATACAATCCACAATTGTAAGATAATATTCAATACAAGATGAATATAAAACACCTTAAAATAGCCCACATACTCCATAAAAACATTTAAGATCATTATATCATTGCCATTTTTTTCAGGTGATTTTCATAACAGATATTCATTTGCTTAAAGTGTCTACTTTAAGGAATTTCTTTTCAACAACAAAGATAAAATTAACAAATTGATGAATAATTTGAATGTTAACCCCTCTTAAACAAACAATAATTGCATTCCTACATGTTCTAACTCCCAATTCCTTTAAAATAGGCTTTAAGACAGTCTTCTGCTCGTCTTACAAGATTGGGCATAAGGTTACAATGTGCTGTAAAGTTTCATCACACAGCCCACATAGCCTACAAATGCTCGAAGGCGATTTGTTCTCCAATTTTGGAATTCCGTCTTTAGTTGGATATCTTCTAAACCTTAATAACATGAATTTATTCTTAATCAGAGGTTTTAAATGAAATAACAAATAAGGTTGGGGAGACAATTTGCCAAAAGACTTAGCTATTTACCATAAGTGAGTTTTTTCCCTAATTCCTCTTTATCCGATATAGTAGACAGTAAAGCAGCCGTTTGGTTAATTATTTTCTTATAATCCATTTTACTAATCAATTCATCTACTAATTTTGGGCATTCAGAATTACATAAGCACTTGTTTAAATAAGTTTGCCAACTCCTGGAGTATTCACTTTTCGAGATCACAAGCCAGCACAGCTTTGCTAATGAGCCCTCTTCTGCTCGGGATAATGAAAGTAAGGACTTTAAAAATGAAGATTGTCAGGCCAGTAACTGTTTCTTTAGACCAAATTCAAGTCTTATATTGGCTCGACTGATATATCTGGGGATCCTAAAAACTGATTTATATGTCCTTAAATCTATGTCATAGAGCAGTTTCGCATCTTTGCCCCGAAAAATAATAGAACCACAGTCCAAAGAGCAAAGAGGGGATTAACTTTGCTCTCATGACCTTCAGCAAATGATCATAATTAGGGCATAATAGCTTATCCCTCAATTTTCTAAAGGCAAATGTGAGCGAAGTGCCCTTAGCTTCAAGGTTATTAAAATGTACTTCCCAAATATTTGTATGATTTAACATTTTCAATAACCAAACCGTTAATATTCCATTCTTTTACTCCCAGTTTGCCTTTTCCCACTGTCATTATTTTAGTTTTTTTAATGTTTATTGTTAAACCGTTTTCTGTAACGTAAGTGTTAAAATAATCTATTAATCTTTTTACCCTATAACAGTTTGGCTCAATAGAATGGTATCATCTGCATATTGCAAATATTTGATCTCTTTACCCAACACACAAGGGGAGTGCGCATTAACATTATTAAAATGGGCTGGGAGATCAGACATAAAAAGATTAAAAAGGCAAGGAGACAAAACACAACCTTGTTTCAAGCCGACATTAGTTGCTAAGCGACGGGTTGTATGTCTACCGTCGCCGATTTTGATATGTACCCAAGTGTCGGAGTATAGTAATTTGATCATTTTAAAAGTTTTCCCGATATACCCAATTAAATAACTTCTACCAAGGAACATTTCGGGGCACAGAATCAAAGGTGGCTTTTAGGTCAATAAAGCAAATATACAATTTTTGTTTCCTACATTTGGCTTTTTCACCTAATAGTGTTAATAAAATCAAATTAGTATAAGTTGATTCTACCTTTCTAAAACCAGTTTGTAGATTAGGAATCAAATCCTCTCTTATAGCCCATGATTCCAATTCATCCAGCAGACAACTAGCAACAATTTTCGCATCTACATCTGTGAGTGTTATTAAGCGATAGTTTGCAGGATTGTCCTCGGAGCCACTTTTATATATTGATTTAATAATACTTCCCTGCCATGATACCGGAATGAGGCCTGATTTAAGCACATCATTAAACAGGAGTGTTAATAGCTCTGGCCAATTCTTTAACTTTGCTTTAAATATGGCATTTGGAATTCCATGCGGGCAAGGCGTTCCATTAGATCTAATCTTGTTTATTACTTTTTTTACTTTGTCGACCGACCATGGCTCATTATCAAGGGAACTTTGTAGATCATAAGCACTAAAGTGTGACCCTCCATTTATTATCTCATGTTTGCAATGATGTCGATTACTTTTACCATTATCGCACTGTGGGCTTTGAGGAGCAGTTTTCAAACTAAAAAAGTTTAACCAACTTAATTCATCAACATTGGCACTATTACTTCTATTATTGCCATTTTCAAGGTTATTAATAATACTCCAAAATAGCCGCAAAACTTTAAATTTACAAGCATAATATAATTTAGACCATGTTTCTTCATAATATGCTTGTTTGGCCTTCCAAATTTCATTCTTATATCCCTTTTTCAATTCTCTGATTTGGAGGGATATCAAAAAATATGATAACCCTTTTGCTTTCCTATGCAATAATCTTATTGTTTTATTAAGACTTCTTTTAAGGTATAGTAAGCGTTGAGATAACCACCCTGGATTCTTAGGATTTAGGGTTATACCCCCAGAGGGTTTCTGATTAGAGAAATAACCAAAAGCACAGCACATAAGCATGGCCAGAGAGCAACGATAGATTTCCCTTCAGCATTTGCAACCTGAACATCTAGAATGAATCGAGAAAGAACTTCTAAAATATATTTCTCCATTTTATCATTCCATATTAACCTTTTAAGGTTAAAAGGAGCAGAAACACTTTTAATTATTCTAGTTTCAGGCAGATAATCAAGAGGAAAATCAAAAAAGATAACTTGAGGATTGTGATCACTCTCAATCCTCGGAACTATCTAATAACTTTGAACTAAATTAAAAAGTTTCTCTGATATTATTGTATAATCGATTATGGAAGTACTACCTATTTTATTAAATGTCGGTATGTTATTACCATCATGCATAATCTTTAAGTTATATTTTATTAACTCACAATTTGTCCATTTAGCTAAGCATTTTGAATGAATTGACCGCTTTTTATACGAAACAAGATGCATATTAAAATCGCCAGAAATAATGATCATTGAATCTAGATGATCAAAATATAACACTTTCACCATTTCCCATAGATGAGTAATTTGCGTGGTTCTAACCTTTTTTTTCGATTGACTAGAAACTAATTTAATACACTGTATCCATTTTACCTGGAGGTCAATCTCAAAGTGTTCAACTTTAAGACTCAAGGAAACATATATAGAGAGACCACCACTTGGACGGCCCATAGAGGACTCACGAGTTGCCATATTCAAATATTCAAAATAACCAATAAGGGGTTCGCAACACATATTCCAAGTTTCCTGCAAAATTAACATATCAAACGTTTTTAAAAAGCCTATAACATTTGAGTCCTCAATAAGTGGTTTTAGACCATTTGTGTTCCAGGAACAAAGTTTAGAAGGGTTTAATGCTTTTTCAAGAGAAAGTCAGCATTAATCGTTCTTCCCAGAATTTGCATTTGTTAATATTGCCGGAAGCCAACTCCAATCCTCAACCGGATCGGGGACTTTCTTTGACTCTTCACATGATCCTAAACCAGGCTGACAGCTCCTGATCTTAATACCGCATGACACAATTAACTCTGAAGATGGACCTGAATCACCTTTCATCACTCTGACATTTGATGCCCTGACTATTTTTTGGTCACCCTTCTTTAGAACCGGGCTACACGGTGGCTTAATTGGGATTAGCAACGTTGGATATCGCGGGCCTTGAAGTCTCCAAACTTTGATACCCCATTTCTCAAATATGATAGAGTTAGCCATTATTTTACTAATAATTACATTATTTGACCAGGTTGTAATAGTTATCTCCCTGTAGGTGTTGTCACAGTCTTTCTTAAACTCTACACATTCCAAATTGTCTGATACTACATCCTTCAGATCTGAAATTGCATTTAATAATTTCAAAATATTTCTGCGGTTCAAAATATCATAAGTGCCTCTCGTAGTATATTGAGGACAGAAGACTACTTTCCTCTTATCTGACAACAAGTCGGAAGCCTCTATATCCTCTTTATCTCCAGGATAAACTGAATCCCTCTCCCTACTAGAAGGAGCCAAAACGGAAACTGTCAAGTGATTTGATTCGTTAATTTCTATTGATTTTTGGTTGTGAGTATGTGGTTGGATCGCCTGATCATTCCCACTACTACATTGGGGATTCATGGGATTTACAGTTTTCTGGTTAAAAGTGTGTTGATCTCCTTGTTGGGCAGTCGATTCATTTTCTGGACTGAGTACGTGATTCGCACACCTGATCGTTCCTACTACTACATTGGGGATTAATGGGATCTACAGTTTTCTGATTAAAAATGATTTGATCTCCTTGTTGGGCAGCTGTTTCATTTCTAGACTGATCAGATACATCTTCCCCTAACTTTATTGGAGGCTGAACTTTGGACCCTATACTTTGTTTAGCCACCTCCTGCATAGAATTATTAGTGCATTCATTAATTTGTTTGTCCTTTAAATTAAGTACAGAATCTTTCATTGGTCTAAAAATCGGAAAGTAGGCTTTCGTTTCAAGTTCTTTAGACGTTTTAGGATTATTATTATCTGCCTTACTAGGAGGTTTTTTTTCCTGAGTTTATTTGATTTTACTCTATTGTCCTAAAATGGTGTGGTGTTTTTCATGTGTTGTGTTTTACTTTATTACTGTTTGAAGTGATGCATACATGCTTTACACACTGCCTCGAAGTTAAGTGTGAGTGCTTCATGCCAAGCTACCAGACGGTAAGGAACAGGTTAATTTGGGGTTTGCTTGTGATCTCACCCTGAAAAGGAATGTGGTGTCTGTTTGAGCAGGGTTTCACCCCCTCAACCTAACCCACTTTCATGCACCAAGCAATGCAACAATGCTAAGGTGATTCTTAGTGGTCTTAACCTCCTATGTCATAGATAGAATTGCTAAACCATGGGGAAGAAATCCTGAGTTCCCAATTTGAATTTACTACCTGTACACTCTCTTGTGTTTGAACTCAAACCAGCTGAAACCTCCCAACCAAAAGATTCAGCAAGTCTCATCTAGTCAATTGAAGGGCCTCTTGCCAGTTTCCCTTCTTCTCATAAATCTCATCTAGTCAATTGAAGGGCCTCTTGCCAGTTTCCCTTCTTCTCATAAAACTGTTAAATTCAGTGAGTTTTGTAATCTAATTAGACTTGTTTGGAGCTTGACAATTTAAATTATGCCCTGCATCTGGTTTATCATTTTGAAATAAGATACATTATCTTTGTCAGTGCTTACTTGTGATGTTCAAATTAATTTGAACCTTCGAGAACACAACTACAGTCAACCTGCATTCTAAGGATTACCTTCAATTATCTTTTAACACTCAGGAATCCTGTCTGTTTTATAGTTCATAAATGCACATTCTGACAACACATTTTTGAACAGGCAATAGCATTCATTTGACCCCCCAAACAATTGAACATTAAATAATGTAGGTCAGTGCCCTTGAATCACTGTACCATAAGCACTTATAGAAAATTAACACCCCTAACTACACCACTATATGTTTCAGGCAATGAAACTGAGTTCCGCTAGACAAAGTGCAAATGAAAGTACTTGCAGTTAAGGTGACTAGTTAATGTTCTGTCTTCTTTGCTTTCTTAGGTAGAGTGTTCTATGTGTTGTGAGGATCAAAAGGACCCGTGATCAAAAGTCTTCAATTTGTAATACACATTTAAACTTGACATCTTTTTAGAATTATATTTTTACATGCTTTGCATGCACATGATAGCGTATTTAGAAATCATTCTGCAGAATGTACAATTCTTAGAAGGCATATTATCAAGTTGCTTAGTATACTACGTCCAGGGCTAAGAACATTGAGAATGATGCATTTGTTTTTTTGCTGGGTTGGAGACAGCTCTGAATTGGAAAGAAAAATGTTCACATCAGCATTGCACCTCTGGCACAATGTAAATAGAACTGGGTTTTGATTATATAAACTTTCTCTGAGTTTAGTTCCTCTAAAACACTTCTATCAATTATCCTGGACGCTCTGACTGAGACTTAGCCCTGCTGATTCCAATCTCTATCTTGCAAAGGACTGCAGCCCGTCCTACACAAGACTAGTTTCCTGATACATCATACACAGGTATGGAGAGTTGGGTTATACCAAGAGACCTACAGATGGTAATCTCACTATGCTCTCAATAGTGTAGGTAGATTTAGAGTAGGAGTATTCATATATGCATTATCATATACTCACACAATATTGTCAATCAATCAATCAATCATAGAATTTGTAGAGCGCGCTACTCACCCGTGAGGGTCTCAAGGTGCTGGGGGAGGGGGTGCCGCTACTGCTTGAAGAGCCAGGTCTTGAGGTGCTTCCTGAAGCTGTGGTGGTCCTGGGTGAGTCAGAGGTCAGTGGGGAGGGAGTTCCAGGTCTTTGCTGCAAGGCAGGAGAAGGATCTTCCTCTAGTGGTGGCTCTGCGGATCTGTGGGATGATTGCGAGGGTGAGGTTGGTGGACCGCAGCTGGCGGGTGGGTTGTAGAACTTGAGTCGGTTGTTGAGGTATTCAGGTCCCAAGTTGTGGAGTGCTTTGTGTGCGTGGGTGAGCAGTCTGAACGTGATCCTTTTGCTGACGAGGAGCCAATGGAGATTTCTCAGGTGTGTAGAGATGTGGTTGCAGCGGGTAATGTTGAGGATGAGTCGTGTGGAGGCGTTTTGTATGCGCTGGAGGCGGTTCTGGAGTTTGGCGGTTGTTCCTGCAAAGAGGGCATTACTGTAGTCCAGTCGGCTGGTGACGAGGGCCTGGGTGACTGTTTTTCTGGTTTCGGTGGGGATCCATCGGAAGATCTTCCGGAGCATGCGTAGGGTGTTGAAGCATGAGGATGAGACAGCGTTGACTTGTTTGGTCATTGTGAGCGAGGAGTCTAGGATGAATCCCAGGTTGAGTGCATGGTCTGTGGGTGTCGGTGTGGTGCCAAGCGCCAGGGGTCCACCAGGAGTCGTCCCAAAGCCGAGGGGGATGGTCCGAGGATGAGGACCTCCGTCTTGTCAGAGTTGAGTTTGAGACGGCTGTGATTCATCCAGTCTGCTACTTCTTTCATTCCTTCTTGGAAGTTTGATTTGGCGGTGGCTGGGTCCTTGGTGAGGGAGAGTATCAGCTGGGTGTCGTTGGCGTAGGAGATGATGTTGATGTTGTGTTTCCGTGCGATGGTGGCGAGGGGAATAGAACAGTTGAACTGTTTATCTTTTCACCATTCTTGCAATGCTTGTAACAACACTTTGTTTCCTCCTGCTAATAATTGCAGCTCATGTTTTTTACACAAGAATACAATTGCTTCAATAAATGTTTGAAACACTACTTTGTATCCTTCTTGTGCCACCCTTTGGGGCGTGCTTAAGTAATAACGAAAGGGTAGATCTGTTTCCACGATTTCCTTCAGGGACTTAGAGTGGTAATATTCTGAGGTTGCAGATACATTCGGCAGCCTGGAAGGTTAGGGGATTGTATGGGACTCTGTGAGCTTGCTGGGAATTGGAGCAACATACTCCAATGGTATGGATGGTTTCGTCCCTATATTCTGCTGTTTATGTTGTCCAGATGCACAGTCTTATTTAATTTGTAGGAATTGCATGGCACATGCATTAATACCTAAAACACGTCACTCAAAACATTAGTAAGCTTCATGTAGTTCATACGTAGATCTATGATCGCTGACAGAGTACATGTGTCGACTTTTGAAATAACTTGGAAGATACAGCAAAAACATCACAGGCATCACCAACTGAAGCAGAGCTATTTCACCTTACCTACATATTTTGTTCAATGCATCTAGATGGTCTGGGAAGGGTTTACTTAGGCACAGAACTGTAGAGGCCACATTCATATTTTGGGGAAGGTTAAAATAAGCTTTGAATCTTAACAGGGTTAGTGATATAACAGGGGAAGATGTGATGTGGGTTTTGGAAATGTATACATAGAAAAGTGGGCCATATCTTTGGTGAACACGATATAGGAAGGGAAAGAATAACCTAACCTGAGACACAAATGTAAATGTTGTAGAAAATGAAATGTCATGAAAAGCCATCAGTAGGCACCGCACATGCCATATGTTGTTGAGGTAGAAGACAAAAAAGAAAATGTAGGAAAATAAGTGAAAAAGAAGGGGAAGTACACACATCTACTGATGGCACTCCTAAAGAAAATATATAGTAAGGGAATCTTTAGCTTTTACACAAAGGAAAAAACATGATGGAGGGATCAAAAGAGGAACAAGGTGGCCAAGAGTTCTCATAAATGTAAAATTTGAACTGCTGGATTCTAACTCACATGAGTATATGTTATAAAGGTTTAATGCATGAAAATTTGGAGAAAGGCATGGGTGAACTTGAAGAGAGTGGAGCAGTCACTCTGTAAAGTGAGTTTTGCTCTACCATGCTAAGATTGGTGAGGACAAAATTGTTGGTTTGGGATTCTAGATAGTATGCTGTGTCCTTGCTGGGTCTTGTTCACAGGTATAGCAATGCTACGATTGAGATTTAGCATTTTACTCCTCCACAAAATTCCTTTATCTTATGTCCACTGAAGAAAACAGTGGGGAGTGCAGTAAGGGTCCTTTGAAGCAGTCAGCATCGGTTGAATGTATGAGGAAGGACACAATGCCATACCTAATATAGGCGGGTGGCTGGTGCCAATGCCAAGAGAGTGCTGTCAAAAAATACTTCAAAGCCAGTTAAAAAGACCTAAAGAATAGCAGTCTCCTTGCCAAGAGCAGTAATGTGAATCACTTTTTTGTAAAATATTGCAAAGCGTAATCACATCAAGTGTCTGGCTCATGGAATAGTGACACCCACATAATATATTTTGGTGGTCAGAAAGCGCTGGTTAAGATATGGATGAAGTTAGCAGATGGGAACACGTTGCCATCAAGTACACTGAAGAAGAAGCAGATGCATGTTTATTTAGGCTTCATATTGTTTTATGGCCTGAAGTGATCTCTAATCATTAAATTGATCAAAGATATGCTAAGGAGGGATTTTCAGACATGGCCTGTGATTGAGTCGCTAGGAAGGAAGGGGCAGAGTCGCTGAGATGGCCAAATATAATATGATGTACGAACAACTATCAGATTACAGCTGGTAAAGCCAAGAGACATCCTATTACCACATTTACAATTTGAAGTTCACATATTTGTTTAAGTATGTCCCACCAATGAACTGCTCATTGACTTGCACAGAATTTGGAGAAAATCAATGCATTTCAGGAGTAGGCTTTACAGGGCTTCATTGTCTTAGAGAGTGCCACAGATGGCAGTGCATATTTCCTGAAATGGAAAGAGAAACATAGATGTCAATGGTTTCTGAGGCAACTGGCCAAATAAATCTTTTGAAACATGACAAGAAATACTGGAAAGGGGCGACCACTCGGTCCCCCCGAACGTATGGCGGAGTGCCTCGATCCCCCCGGGAAGCCATTTTTGGGCGGGAGGCGCGTCTCGGCTGGTATGCCCGAAGCGGCGTAGCCGGGGCGCGCTTTTTCCCGCCCTAGAGTGGGCTGGCCTAGACACCGACGTAGCCAGCCACGCCCTCGGGGCAGGCAGGGGCGGGTTTACGCCCGCCCTGAAGACGGATAAAAAGGGACGCAAGACCAGAAGACGTCCTCTTGTTCTTGTGCTCCGAAGCTGCACCTCCTCGCTACACGTGAGCTCGGGACAGAACGAAGAGCCAATTTTGACCCACCCACCAGCCCCTGAGGACAGCCAGTTGTTTTATAATAAAGTGATTTTATAAGTATGTTTTCCGTTTCGTTTACAGGTTGTGATGGTATCAGTTGATGTTGATCATAATAAAGAATGGTGTATGTTTTACGATTAAAATGATTTGATATAGTGTTGCATTTTTAAGCATGCTCTTTCGGTCGTAGCGACCAATGTTTTCATAGGTTTGAGTAGAATTGTCGTATTTATTTTTGGTAGGCGGTAAGGTCATGATCGGTGAGCACTAATTAGAAGATCCCTATGAGTGGGCGTCACCCAACACGGATGGGAGCGCTCGGGAGAGGTGGCCATTGGCCCCTCAATGGGGAGGCGGTCCCGTCTAAGGATGGGTCGCCGGAAGTAAAGGAAAGGCGGTCAAGGCCCCTTCCTTTGTAGGAGGGGTTACAGCCCCCTCCTGGTGAATTTCCCGGGGCCAGTGTCATCTGCGACGGCAGATGCTGTAAGTTGTGTGGGGTGGGGGGGAGGTCCACGATACCTTCTAGATACCTCACACGAGTCTTCGAACGACCTTTAAATGGCGTCGAGTCTTAAGTGCCCCCGTCAAGTCAAGGGAAATTGTTAGTAGTTGCACTTGAGGTAAGCCTCTGTGCTGTCGCCCCTCCCAAGTGGGAGGGGTAAGTCTGGTTAGGGATCTTGACACCGGTTATGACCTTGCCGTTGGCCCTTAAACGTTAGGATGTACAATTTCAGTATTTCTAGAGAATGTTTTGTAGGATGCTAGTTCGGCTAGGAGAACCTCTGTATTAGAGAATATGTTAAGGTTAGCCAAACTTCGCAATGTGATAATGAAATTGTACATAACATGAAACGTTTAATGTTTTAATTTTGTTTTAATAAATACGGCCGGGATGGTCACTCCATCCCACTTCCAAAAACTTCAAGAACTGTTTCCGGTTTCCCTTCTTTTGGGGATTGTGTTGAGAGGGGGTGGCGGGTATCTCAGCCATAATGCACACTGCCAACTCGTAAGTTGGAGGTACCTACGTTTTTTGACTAAGAAGGAACGATCAAAAACAATTTCTTTTCAAAAGGAGCAACAGTTGCTGAAGGACCTCTTTTTGCTAGCAAATTGACCAGACTATCTGCAGGTTTCTGTCGCTCTTCATATTAGCTGACCCAGTCCTACAACATGCTTTGTCAAAAAGCGATTCAATATGGAGTCGCTAAGTTATTGAAGAAGTTGGCACAAATTAACAAAAAATGTAACAACTCCTAAAATGACTTTAGTACACAGTAGAAATTAGTATTGTGGTCGCAAACAGTAATTCAGACTGTTTGCGAATGTAAACACTTTTAATGCATCTTGCCTGTTTTATATACCCCACACCTTTTATTTATTTAGGTGGAACAATAAAACAGTCACACCAAAGGTATGGTAACCAGGTCAGCATAACATTGGGTGTGTTTTGCATGCATGACTGTCACTACTATGGAAGGAACTTGTCATGAGTATAGTTTGCTGAGGACAGGCTATGTATATCAGCATGGATCCAATTTTCTGTTTAGACAATACGTCTCTCCCAGTTTTATTTTCTGAGAAGTGCTCTCTGCTTGTCATTTCACCACTTATAACTCAACTCCTCTGTATGAGCAAATGAGTAACAATGATCTTGGGACACAGGTAGGATATGATTTTGATGAATAATCGATAACCATTGTACATTCTTTATGGCACTAAACATATATTTGAGTAGTTTTTGAAGTATAGAAAATTCTGTCCTAGACAAAAACGCGAGACAGAGTATCTGTTGAAGATTTTTGCATTTTATCTAATTAAACATGATCTTACCAGTTACATGTTAAATATTATGTCATATTATGGTACTTATCTTATGTACAGTGCAACATTCACCGTACTTTGGTGTCATAGATAAAATAACACAGCTCCATATGCTAAGGAAAAGGTTAAAACGAAGGACAAAAAAAGTTGCTGGGACTCAATCAACAATTCAAAAGCAAGTTCATCAGTGTTCAGCAAAAGTACTGGAAGTGGGTAGGAGTAAATAGATCCAAAGGAAGGTTGTTCCAGACCCCTGGTTTGGACACAGAAAAGCCCTATCCCCACACATTGCAGTCTTAGTTCTCTGGATTTGCAGCGACCATTTGTTGGTAAATTATTAAGTTGATATGGCGTATAATGAGAAACATTTCTGTCATAATATCAGGAGTGACTTGTTGGATTGGGTAGTGGGTGATGATATGACGCTTAAACAAGAGGTATTGTCTAACTGGCAGCCCGCGCAACATAGTAATAATGAGTGTGATTCAATTCCTTGACCAGCTACTGCTAATGAATCGCAGTGCCAGGTTCTGAACTATATCCAGCCTTCTTAACATTTTGTCTGGGATATCAAAGAGGACTAAATTACTATAATCCAGTCATCATTGTTTCAAGACGTTGGCTTCAAGTGTTTGATGTTCCTAATCAAAGATGTTTGTCCTGCCTGAAGCAGGTAGTAGACATCTGCACTAGTCACTACTTGTGCCGCTTAGGGTATGTCTGATTCAGGGAGATTGCCAAGATCGTGGATCACCTTTGGTGATATGAGTGGGAAGTTTTTAACTTTAGGCAACACTTGTGGATTCCATTGATAATAGACATTTTCTTTGATGAGTAGCTCAGTGTTCATTAGATTAGGCTTTAAGAAATTAGATGACATTTAATGCTGGACTTCGGCTAAGATATTTATGAGATCTGTTTAATGCGATGAGGCCAATGCTTTGAGAGGCTTAACAGGGATAGTCTGAGGATCAGCTGGGTTATATACAGCATACATATAGGGGCTCATTACAATGTCAGGCGCACGTCCATAGTGGTCTGGGACCACCCGACCTTAGGTCAGCGGTTACGACCTCAGTATTAGGATGCGACTGCCCGTAGGGTGGTTAGAAACATCCATTATGCTATAGCAGTTTGTGCGTGTGTGGAAAAGGGCCGTAGCACAAGCTGCTGTAGTAAAATGTATGTTTGGGTACATACCTGCACTGTATGCAACATGGGGATTGTGACCCCTGCAAAAGCATATGTTGTGCTGGCCACCACTGCCTGAGATACATGCATTTGGGGCCTTAGATTCCACTCTAATCATGGCAGATAAGAGGTCCATCTGTAATGGGAAGCCCATACCCATAAATCAAAGGACTGTCAACCTGGACTAAGAAACTAGTGGACAGACTGTCTGGTGTGCTAGCTGATGTCAGCCTTCGTCATGTCCAGACTGGACTTCTTCAAACTCATCTGCATAGATTTTTTGAAAATGCTCATTATCAGGCCAAAAAGGATATTAATCAACCTGTCCAAATGTGTCTCAACCAACGAAAGCAGGACCACATTAAACCTGCACTGGAAGCCCTAGATGTGCTACCAGTTGAAGCTAGAGTTACATTTAGTGATCTCTTTTGGAAAAACGGTTCACAATATTTTCAGAAAATATCTCATTGCACACCCTAGGTACAGATTTCCGCTCATTGATTAGCAATAGTCATCCATACATATCAAACATGGAGGCAGATCCATAGGAAAATTCAGAGGCTTACTTATGATGCACCACATAAGGTGGTACATGAGTGAAGCAGGGCTCTCAGTTCAGTTTACAAACCCACACAAAACCATCCTGCGTGGCTTTGAGTGGTCTCATAAATCATGAGTAAGCCATCGCAGCATAAATCAATGCATTGCCTTATTCTGCAGCAGGGTGGCCTTCATGGGTGTTGCAGTGGGTATTCCCAAGCAACACTCATGGAATCTGACGCTGCCTAAGATTTACAAAAACATGTAAACCTGTAAACCTGTAACCTGGCTTAACCTTGTTTTTTCTGCACACATAGAAAGAGGAAAACACCTTTTACAATTGCAATTGCGCAGGATGGTGCCCCTTCCTGCACCTGCCATAACAGAGGCACCTTTGCACCATGGTGCAACAGCACCTACGTTGGTGATGACCCCGGCGAAGGGAGAAAGGACAGGAATGCACCGTATTGCTTAAATCTGGTGCATGCACGTTCTTTCACTTTGGCGCAGGGCAGCTCAGCAAGGTGCGTTACTGCAATTCTCTATGCCAAAATCCCATAAATAAGCACCACAGTGTCCACATCTGGAATGCTTTCAACCCCCTTCTTGCTCTCTCAATCCTGCTACATTCATTTCAAGAAATGCCTGAAACTGAACCTTTGAAATTCATTCTCTAATGGACCTACAGAGCAACGATGGGCTGCACCACATTTTCTTTTGATTGGTCAGTTTTTATCCCCACTTTTTGCCATGAAACTAAATGTAAATGACAAGCAGTATATTGTAACACACCTCAATAAATAAAAAGAAAGGGTTGGTTGTAATGCTTTCAAGGTTTGTGACTATATTGCACCAGTTCTCTTTGTTATTGTTAAATTAAATATTTATTGCGCACAGCTACCCTAAACAGGGTTTCCCGGTGCAGATAGTTGGAATACTGCAACTGAGCAATATAATATTGTATTTTTCCCATTATAAAATGAACTAGAAAAAATCTTGAATTTTTAAATACATGTGTTTTTGGAAACATATGTGTGATAGAGTACTCTACATTGCGAATGTGCTTTGTGTTCAGATAGCTAAACAGAAATGCCAAACTGCCAAAAAAGGAAACTGATGATTTGTAACTTGGACAGGGTCCAGTATTTTTAAAATGCAACTGCATGAAATAAAGTTGGCAACTTTGATTAGAATACACCTTGTAGGAAACCACAGTTTGTTCATGTTTTTAACACAGTTACAGGAGAAAATCTGAAAATAAACAATACAAGAATGTAATCAAAGTTGTAGTGTAAAAACTGTAAAGAAAAAGAGCTTGGTTTACAGTTTATTTATTTATTTATTTTTAGCATTTATTAAGTGTGAACAATTGCCCGCAGGCGTCTCGGCGCTGTACATTTTGTTTACTCTCCTATGTGGTCACATGACATTGTTTAGAGATTGAATAACCAAGTTTTCAGTTTTTTCCTGAACGACATTAGGTTTGGGCTGGAGCGCATGAATGGCGGGACTGTGTTCCATAATTTTGGGCCGGCCACTAGGAAACCTCTGTCTCCCCAGTTGACCAACCTAGTCCATGGTACCACCAGGTCGTTCTGTTTTGCTGAACGAAGTGTCCGAGAGGGAATGTATGGAACAAGGTGGTCTCTCAAAAATTGCGGCGCTTGGTGATGTAGTGACTTGTAGATAATACACAATGTTTTAAATTTAATTCAATTCCCAACTGGGAGCCAATGAAGACTTCTCAAAGTCTCAGCTACAGGCTTAAATTTAGGAGTATTTGAGAGAAGACTGGCCGCCGCATTTTGGATTACCTGCATTTTCTTAATAACCCTAATTTGGGCATTGGCAAACAAGCCATTGCAGTAATCCAGTGCTGATAGGACAAGAGCGCTGACTAGTGTCTTGCCTACATTTGTGGGAAGGAAAGGGAGAATCTTCCTGACCAGGCGCAGTTTATTGAATGCTGTGGCGGCAGTCTGATTGGCATGTGCCATGGAATTTAGGTTGTCATCAAAGATGACGGCCAGATTTCTTACCTTTGTGGCAGGTTTGGGCACAGCTCCGAAGGATGGTGGCCACCATACTGGGGACCAGCTGGGACTGAGATGGCCAAAAGTGACCACCTCGGTTTTATCGGAGTTTAATTTCAAACAGTTTGCTGACATCCATTGTCCAATGGCCAGCATACCTGTTTTGAAACTCTCCGCTACTGTTTCCCCATCGTTTCTGACACCGAGAATCAGCTGGGTATCATCTGCGTATGAGGTAAGGTTCATCCCGTGCACTTTGATGGTCTTTGCGAGGTCCGACACATAGATATTAAATAGTGTCGGACTGAGGGATGAACCTTGAGGTACCCCACACGGCAGTGATAATTCAGCAGATTCAAATTGACCCAGAATAACAGCTTGGGATCTCTCCGTCAGAAAGGATGCCAGTAGATTTTTTGCTTGGTCTTGCACGCCCATTTTTTCGACACGGTTGACTAAGATCTTATGGTCAACCGTGTCGAAGGCGGCTGATAAATCTAGAAGAACCAGTAGTGCTGTACCACCTTGGTCTCTGATTAGCCGGATGTCATCTGCCGCTTTAATAAGGGCTGTTTCAGTCCCATGAAACTTACGGAATCCAAATTGTGTTTCATCAAGCAGATGGTATTGCTCGATGAATTCCGTAAGTTGATTGTTCATGGCCTTCTCTACTATTTTAGCAAGAAACTGTAGATTAGCTATAGGCCTGTAAGTTTTTCAGATCGGTTTTATCGAGTCCGGGCTTTTTCAGGAGAGGTTTTAATAGAGTCTTTTTTAACTGGGTAGGAAAAATACCAGTGCGAAACATTATGTTGCATATTTGCGTTATAACTGGAGTCACAGTGTCCATAAGTGGGCGAAGAGTATTCAGGGGACAGGGATCTAAAGCCGATCCAGACTTGATGGGTTTAATAATGTCCTGGATTTGATCTTCAGTGACTTCAGTAAAGCAAGATAAATTGTTACTTATAAGTGGAATATCCATCTTTTCGATATTTTGATTTTCACCGCGATTGAATACAGAGAAAATATTGTTCACTTTGTTAAAAAAGAAGGAGGCCAGTGAATCACAGAAATTTTGTGAACATGGGGGGTTCAGATCTGGGACACATCCCGCCAGCTGCTTAGTTATTTCGTTGGAGGAAATACCACCCAGCATTGTGGAGTATTTTATGCATCAGAGGATATTCAGCCACATTAAGGGGTATATTCACAAGGAAATGGTGCAGCTTGGCACTGTGGCAAATTTTGCAGCGTCACTCTGCGTCAATTACAAAATGCAGGGATGCACCATAGTCACAAGAATACGGTACACAAGTGAGTTTTTCTTTGCATTGGCTCTAAAAATAGTTGCCTAGCACCAACTCAGACACCCCAGTGCCACAGTGCAAGAGTGCCTGCATCACAGGAAATCCTTCTTGCAATGCAGGCACCCTTGCATGATTGTGAAAGGGTGTCTGTGTTTCAGGGGATGATTGTTTATGTGCAGGAAGGAATATTTCTGCACATAAACAATATTTAAAGGTAATTTGCTCTTTCTAAGGGGGCCGATAAAGATGTTATTAGGAAAGCATTCCCACAGAATCGGGTTAGAAATGCTTTCCGAACGATTTGTATTCGGGTAGTCCTACTGAGCGATTACCATGTGTCTGGATGCTTACGAACTCAGTTTGGTCAAACTCCTATTGACTTCAATGGGAGCCTGTGTTCCAAACGAGAACACAGGCTCCCATTGGAAAAAGGGGTGGGTGGGGAAAATCTTGCATCCTGGTGCCAACCACACTGTGCTTGGTTGGGAAGGGGGATCTCTTGGGTACCCCCATGGGCCCCATCCAGAGGCCTACGGATGAAGGGGGGATGTGCTACAGGCCCCCAAAGACCGATTCCCACAGCCATTTTGTTTCGATGAAACCGATTTGGAATGGCTGTCCGAATCGGTCATTGTACTTGCTTGATTGGAAACTGTCTCCATTGGGCTGTATGATTCAATTCCGAATGACTCAGGCTACCTGAATCCCATTCGGAACCGATTTGGACAGCCCGCGTGGCCGAATCCCGTCTGCAGCCCTCCCTAACAACATCGTAATTGGCCCTTCTGTGAGCAAAGAGCCAAAACGAGTAGACATAAAAGTATTTCTCGTTGTTGTGTCAATCTAAAACCTGCTTTTGCATGGCATTAGTTTTTGAAGCTGCCTCAGATTTACACATCCTTGTAAATCTGGAGCAGCGTCAAAAAGCAATGGCTGTTGTAGTGGAATGCCGACAGCAACACCAATTGTAAGCTCCTTTCATGCAGAAATCTGCATGAAATGGTATCATATTCACAAAGTGGAGTTAACCCACTCAAATATTTAATGTGTTTTCATCAGGTAGTATAGCAGTTTTTCAAATAAAAGTGAAACACGTACTTCAAAATTTACTATTCCCCTCGCTAATTCAAAATGTTATTATGGATGAATCTATTAGAAGATGAATTTGATGTTTTCTCTTCCATCAGACCTCCAGTAAAATTGGGGAATTTTCATAGATTTCCTACCAATTTGTTTTCAGCACCACTTAATCTGGATGTTTTATATGGTAGGAAAAATTGCAGAAATTAAAACATCTGAAAAATACTCCTGCATATTTCTTGCCACATTTGACCTACATTTCTGAATTTCTTGGGTATATTTAAATTATACATGCAAACCAGTTAACATAAACAGACTAAATGGATGGTTGTATGACACTACAACGCGGGCTATTACCACACGTGCCATTACAACGCTGTTTTTACAACGCAAGTCATTACAACGACTTGCGCTGTAAGCGCTGTATAGTGGAATTGTTTAATTTTCTATTCTAACTCCATCCCATGTTACAGTAGGGAAGGTGTTGGAATAGAAAATTAAACTATTCCCTATCCAACAGCACCCTCCAGCGCAAGTCGTTGTTTAGCAGCGTAGTAATGACAGCGTGTGGTAATTCCCACGTTGTAAAGGCTGCTCACCAAATGAATATACATCATCTTTTTGAATGCTTTAAATAGGACAAAAAAGTGTAAATACTCATCAAGCCAAGGTAACATTTTCGGTATACTAATGTACTCTCACATAATTTGCTGCAATACACATTAAACTTGTTATGGCAATTGGCTAAAATTCAGTCGTTTCACCACATCGAGTAATTTGTTCTGATAAAAAATCTATCACGGGAGCACTAGAACAATGCTAGCAAGCAGAACACGGGCAGTTAAAATATAGCGCTAACTTTCAGATTTGTATTTCACCTAGTTTTGTGTCCTTTTTCTAACATTTTGCATAATTTAGTACAAGGAAACTGCACAAGTTTCACAACCCCAACTACACACCCACATTTTTGAGGATCCTGTGCCAAGGGATTAAAACAGTGTTCAAGTGGGGTTTAAAAATCATGTCATGTTAATGTCTGCTGTCTGTGAGCATGCATAGGTTCTTTGGTTCTTGCATGCTCAAGTACACTAATTAAAATTCTGTTTTACCTTTCTTTTGTCAGCACAGATGGATTTTTCCAGACCAAGAATCCCCTATCTTTTGCCTAATGGGCTTCTCCTCCCTTGCACTGCATTCCTTATTCTTCTGTCTGCAGCCGATCCTCTGTGTTGAATGTGCCTAGTCATACTACTTTCCCCCTGGCAGGCATGAGTTGCTTATCCACATCTCAATCTGTTTCTTGCATTACAACATTTATAGTCTTGCAAAAAATTCAACTATACGTACCAGAAACAGAAAGTGGAATTCAGGTTTTGATAAGGCATGACTACAATGCATGGCCTGTAGAGTAAGCTGTTATTGTAAAATGTCATTCATTTCTCTGCTGCCTAAACTCCCACAGTAAAATAGAGGCATCATTGCCCTTATAGGGCCACTGTCAGGGTTGATGAGCAAGTGATCACAATCTCCTTTTTCTGATTTCTACATTCTGTACTTTTCATGGATAAAACAAAATTAAATGTAACATAATTCAAAAGGGATCAGATCAGAGACTGGATGAGTTGATTTTCCTTCCAACTTCCCTTAGCACACAATGTTACTGCAACAGCTGCTGAAATTCTAGTACTACTTAAGACACACCCTATCATATAGTGGTCCCCATGTGCCAAGATATCCAGCATGGCCCACAGTATGTCTTCAAAACATGTCAAACCATCCATATAGTAGCCACAGCAATAGGCCTTTGTCCTAACTGAACGTACACGCTGGCATCATAATACTGAGAATCTATCATAACTCTCATCATTCATCTATATCCTCACCTGCTCCCTGCGGTCATACTGGAATATTCTCTGGCATAACTTTTAGTGTGCCTGATTTCCGAAGGTAAACTTACACTTTGTAGAAAATGTACTACTGTTGTGGTATCTATGCACAACCATGAGTGACATTTTACTACTAGTAATTTTACAACTGTGAGACTCTGCATTTGTGCCAGAGAAACCCCAGTAAATTATGCTCATAGTTTGTGAATACCAAAAGATTAGTAAACATCCTAAGAATCGTTAGTCTAGCTTTGTAAAGGAGACCGTCTGAAAGTCTGACAGTACTTTAAAAATACATCTTACACAGATCTTTTTATTAAGGAGTTGAAATAGCCCTTCCTTCCTGTATGATACTTCATTGACCCAACAAACTTGATTCAGAATTTGCTCTATCAGCAGGTTTACAGTTTCCGATTCCAGAGAAACTACTTCACCGTACTTTGTACTTTCAAGGTCAATAAAATTAGTTTATTTGATAATAACCTTGTAATCACCCTTACTATTAACTGACTGTAACGTAATGTCTTACTCTGTGCTAAAAAAATGCTTAAACAAGTATATTGCCTTATGCATGTCGTACAAAAGGATTTTGATATAATTACATATTAGTCAGTTAAGCATGTGACACTGAACACTGTGCAGCCTAAGGATGCAGGTTCCAGTCCCAATTAACTCTCGAGGTGAGCCTCTGTTGCAGAAATCTAAATGCCACCTGCAGATCAAAGGTTTCAACGCCTGTTACATTGCTCATTTCATTAATGCATCTGCTGCAAAAATCTGTAGCCTGAATATTACATCTAAATGCAGCAATAATTCAGATAGGTTGGCTTTCTTTTATTAATGCAAAAACAAATATGATATAATGTATCTAAAGCATACATCTGTGCTCTTCTAGCCACTGTACATGTGTGGTGCCATATCATCGGTGGCATGACATCTCCACTACCTGTTTCCTTTCTTCCTTCCTAAACAATAGTCTCAATAACATTGTACCCTCTGTTTTTCTGTTTCTTTTGCTGTGCACTGTTGTACCACAGGACAATGTTCTCAGTGTTAGTTATGTGCAGCACAATCTCATTGAGTAAATATAGCTGATTTTGTACTTGCACTTATACATGATTTATTGCATCAAATTCAGACCTCCACCTTCTCTAAAGGTCATATATCTCCAGACCATACACCTAGGTTTTTTGTGACAAATGGCGAGCTGCCTGATTTTCCTGCACAAGTAGGTGTTTAACAACTTATCCTTAGCTGCCTGCTTTGTAAGTAGTCTTTCAACTAGAGCAGGAAATTGATGCCTCATCGAAGCATTTTTTATGTGTTGGCGTAGGGTCTTGTTTATGTGCTGCTTAAACCTTGCATAATATTATGTTAACCATTTTGTATCCATTCTCCAATGAAGTGTATTAAAAAATTTGACAGAATATTGTCGAAGGGTTTATGGTAATCTTTTGAACACTTATGACAGTTAAAATTAGATCAGTAAAGCAATGCAATATGTAATCTCTATGTATATTTCTATAAAAGTGTCTGTGTTTCTGAAAATAGACCTGATATAATGATGCATTGAATATCAAATGTAGAATGTCTGAATCAGATTAAATAAAACACTTTGTGTACTGCACCTTGGAAAGCTTACATTCTACTGCGGGTCTAAGAAGATGACATTCTTTACCTTGCTGGCATTGCTTTTGGTATCCTGTACTTTTCTCTTCTCTAAAACTATTTATGTCTGAGGTCACCTGAACATTGTGATTGCCTGAATAGAAAGTGCGAATTTCACCTAACATCCATTTTTTGCAAACTAAAATGCTACTTTCGAGCGTGAATAACAGACACAACTGAATAGATGGAGAAACGAGTGCCATGTTCATGATTTGAGTACTTCATGAGTAGGCTAGGTATTATATTTAAATATCCCCTTTTCATTGACAAGAGAAATGAAAACATTGCATATGAATGTAAGATAACCCAGTGCTCCTTAGACATATGTTGTTTGCTCGCCAAATTTGCAATGCTAATGCATATCACTCGTCAAACACTGAAGTCTAGAAATGCTTTGGAATATTGTACATTGAAAATGTCAAACAGAACACATTTCAGATGAATGACATAGGGCTATGCATGGATCAGATTGTGTCTAGTGCAATGAAAACTGCAGCTTCCAATCCATAGCAAATATTCCTTGTACTGTTCCTGTTTGCCAATCAGTGGGTATTTTAGACAATTCTTTAAACAAAGCTTTTTTTATCACAGTAATAGCAGCGATAAACATGGACGAATTTAAGTGCTACTTATATATAGTTATGTATTTCTAGATGTCATACCCATGACTTAGATTTTACAGCGGTGCCATAACAACTCAAATGATGTTTCAATTATTATGTTGTTTACATAATACAGAAATGGGGGAAAGAGATTTTGGATGTGTAAAATGGTTGTGAACATATTTGCACAAAGACAAAATCAGAGAAAACATACGGTGAAGTACTTCAACAATTCCGCAACATATTTTGCATAAGATTCAAATTACATTTTAAGATTTTAACAAATATAAAAGCTACATGAATGCTAAAAGGAACAAATATTTCAGGCTCTTTATTTGCATTTATCATTTAAAATTAAATGATTTTTCAGAGTTTACAAATAAAGGAAACCGTATTTGTCCCTCTCCTTTTGAGATAAACTCAGCAAAAATAGAGCAAATATGCATTGCTCCATTTTTTTTCCTGCTACAAAACGCTTATGTGATAAGGATTAGAGCAAACCCTGATCTGTGTTAGGTACAATTTACTTTTAGCGGTAATAAGAGTTCAGGTTCCCGTTGCTTCTAATCACTACACAAAATGCTTTACTCTACTCTGTGGGTTTCTTTGTGATCTTTTATTATAACAACTCTTGTACCTGCAGAGGTTTTATTCAAAGGGTAAGCATTTGCAAAGTTTCTTAGTGCTAATTGTTCTCGTTCTTTTTTGCCCCATCTGTAACTACCATTGGCAAAGCCAAATGGTCTCCTTATGTTCTCTAGATTTTCTAGTGATAGGTTTCGGATTTTTGACCTCCCAGACACTGAGGGCCATATTAATCTAAGATTTTGTTCGCTCTTGCACCTTTTAATGTAGTGCAAGAGCAACACAATTCTTTAGGCAGCTTTATCAAGCCAGGCAAAGTCTTCTTGTGTGGCCTTGTATGGCGTGATAAATCAAGAGTAACCCAACGCAGCACAAATCACTGCATTCCAATACTATGCCCTAGGAAGGTGTTCCATGGGTAGATCGTGTATGTTCCCATGCAATCACCCATAGATTTTGGACATTCCCAGATTTGTGATACACAAAGAGAGGGACGGGGAGCTAAGAAAACAGGTCGAGTACACGTGCTCCCAGATAATTTCCTCTTAATCACTAGAGAGTAACTGTTCCTATGAGCAAGTGCTAGCTCATCCATCAGCATAGAGTATAGGTGAAGAGCAACAGTAATTGACAAAACACATATCTTCAGCAATGAGTAGAGGTTGGATGCAGGGGAAATCCTCCAATTTGGGGGCGTATTATCAAGACAGGGGATAAAATTATCGCCGTTTTAGCGGCAGAAAACTATGGCTAAAACAACGATAATGGGCTTGATAATCTGCTCTATGGAATTCCAATTGAAGACCATGTTAGATGTCCTTCACAGCTAACATGGGCTTCAAGTGGTTGCATTTGTGGATTATTAATATTCATGAGGTAGGTTGAATTGTGACCCACTGCACTAACATCCTCATTCAGTACTTCTTAGTGCCATTAGTTCTAGCATATATGGATGGATTATTTTCTACTCTTGGGGGCATATTATCAACAAATAGCGATATTTATCGCTAAGTAGGCTTAGCAGAATTTTTTTTATCGCCGCGCATCACCGGATTTTATCACTAAGATAGCGTGCTATTAGCAACGTTTATCTCAAAAGCGATAACATTTCCGTCGATAGCCGCAAAATCTGTGAATACCGTTGAGAATACAGCGATATTCACGCATTATCCCTAACATGGTCTTAGCTATTATATTCACCTCCCATTGGATATAATGGCTAACAACTGGTCTGAGCAGGTGTTAGTTTTTGGAGATATTCGTGCTTAGCGCAAATATTTCCATCGCTACGCCTGTGTTGGTAATAGGCAATAGTGATGTTAGCGACTGCTTTCAGTCGCTAACAGGTTGCGTACGCCCACTTTGCATGTCATTAGCGATAAATATCGCTGACATGCAAAGCGGGCCCCAAACTGCTCGCTATCGCTTACAAGCTGTCACTAACTGCTGTTAGCGACCGCTTGCTAATAGGGCGATAGAATTATCGCCATTTGGCGGCAGAAAACGGCAACTAAAGCGGCGATAATTTCCTATCGCCCCCCTTGATAATATGCCCCCTAGTTTTTACAGATTATTCAGGGCTTTTTTTAAAAGCTTCAGAATCACCATTTAACAAGGAACACTGTAATGCCCTTTTGGCTATTTTAACTTTAACAAGCAGTATTCTCTACTAAAGGCACAAGAACGTAACACATAGTTATAACCCTTCTAAACACTCTGTCATTTAGTAATAACGATAAAACATTCAAGTGAGCTAAAGCAATGATTATATTACACAAAAATACTCATGTAAGCCTAATTATCTTATTTGCAGGAACAGGACATTATAAGAAAGAATGTGTACTTGATTTATTCGCACATATTTTATTTTGATTACTTAGCTAGAACCTGCTGTTTACAGAAGGGGAATTCAGGACCTAAAAAGGGAAGACAAAACATGGGTCTTATAACATTCCCAGAATAACGAGAAATATGTACAATGAGCACATGTGTAAATATGCATAGAGGATTCTATGTGCAATAATAAAGCAAAAAAGCTAGATGAATAATATAATTTTCCTATTATTATGGCTGAGTACAAAAGATGTATTAAAAAAGCAAAAAGTACGCACTTTCCCTGTTAAAAAAAACTTTTTTCTTACTCCAATTTTTGTAAAAAGCAGGGACAGTTCTTTGCATGCTGTGATGCAGATATTGTCACTGTTACTTCTTTTCAGCTTGTGGTGTTGAAATGAATCTTCCACTAAATGTGGAAGTTGAAAGCATAGAAGATACATAAAATATTGATTTTAAGGCTAGAACCATGAAGGTTTGCAGGAACATCAATGGCTATATATGAAAATACTGATTTTAGTATTGACAGAGAAGATGATGTGCACCCATGAAGAAGCACAGCATCAGTGGAGTCAAACAAAAAAAGAAACTCTGTGGTCTGACTCATGGCAGAGCAGGGGACGGAGCAGTTGTTGGAAAAGGTGCTGTTGTTATGGATGACCAATCATGTGCTGCATATTTCAAGTTGGGCAGCTGCATCCCAGTGCAATGTTCATGGTGTATTTTTATTGGTCTTTTTATTTCCCTCATGTTTAAATATGTAATGTGTGGCAATTTCAAAGGAACATCCACGCACATTGTTTTAAAACAGATCATGCTCCAGAAGGATGGTCTCACTTCAGGAGCACTCAGCTTGTGAAATTACAAAGTCCAAAGTTCATTGATTGCTGACAACAAATCTCCCAGCATTGCTGTTTCAGTATACTCACGATTTCTATGTGTGTTTATGCTCATGGCTTGTTTTCTGCACTGAAGGAAAAATGAAAATTTAACAAAAAACTTTCAGAAGTGTAGTTGAGAACAATTAACTGTTGAATGAAGGAATGTAGCTAAAAATAGTCTTAAAGCCAATCAATATGCCAGATTATTTTTTTTGAAAACATGACGTGTGTCTGTTGTGTTCAAAGAACAGAAGACAGTGTGCAACAGATCTGCAAACTAAGTTGGAAATTAGGGGCCTCATAGACGATCCAGCGGCGCAATGTGCTGACCCATATTTACAAGCCACTCTCCCTGGTTTTTCATATTATGGTCTTATTTCATGCAGAACTCTGCGTGAAAGGGGCATTCTATGGGTGTTGCTGTGGGCCTTTCTATGCCTTCCCATGGGAGGCTTAGGGAAGGCACAACAAGGAGAAATGCCTTTATTTTTTTATGTTTTGTTTTATGTTTTTCTATGTGTGCTGCATTCCTCAGTATAAATAGAATGAGAAAAATACCTCTTGTAATTGTTTATGTGCAGGAAGGTGTCCCTGCCTACACAAAATCAATCATCCCTGCAATGCTGGCACCTTTGCACCCTCTTGCCAGGGTGCCTGTGTTGGCACATTGCAGCCCATTGTGTGCCAGCACAGGGGAAAAGGACTAAAATGCGCCGTATCTTATAGATGTGGCGCATTACTGAGCCTTTCCTTTTGATACATGGCAAAGCAGCAAGATTGCTGCACTGAAACCTTGTAAATCAGGCCCTCTGTCTGTAGGAGCCTTTGAGTTTCAACCAGCGAGCTGACTGTTTGTAAGACAAAGGTTTCTGCCACTGAGGTTAAAAGCACATCCTTTTTCATTATTATCAGAATAAAATTATTGAGTATATCAAAGCACATATTTATCAGTTTGGTCATGAAACATTTTCAAACAACCTCTACTGAGTAGGATACAAAGTAATACCACAACATTTTGTTGTTTTCTGGACAGCTAGCATGTGGGTATACAAAGTTTATATTCCAAAACAGCTATCATAAGCATCCATTGCCAAGAAGTGTATGATAAGGAGAATGAATAGGACAGGTATTACAAGCAACCTACAATTCAATCAAGTGTGTGTGTGTGAGAACTAGTACACCCAGATATTGCCTTCCTGATGACTTGTGCTGCCTCTGCCACAGCTGCCACGAGACTGTGTGCAGGCCGCCCTGCTATGCTACAACTCCCTGACGGCTTCCTCTCAGCGTGAAATCCCTACACTGGCCATCTCGGTGGAAATCACAGCTGCGACCATCGTGGAGGGCCCCTAGTGCAAAACCATTGGGCTCAGGAACCAATGACAATACCAGTCTTCTTCATCGGGTACTTGCCACAAGGGAGGGGCAGGATGCGCACTGTGTCAGAAAAAACATTCCTCCCCTAGAGAGCTCATGCAAAAATGGCTGTCAATCTAAAGGTAGATGTCTCGAACAAGGTTGAGGATATGCAGGTTATGTCGGTCTCCTTATTCTCTGAACTACATTCAGAAGATGTTTTCCAGGATTCCGATAGTCTTAGAGATTGGTTGATGAGTATTGAGCACCTGAGGCTTACATTGAAGGGTAAAGAATGTTACCCTCCACTGTTGTTGATGATGTCTATTTCATAATGCAAAGGGCCTGAGATGATGCTGACCAGCAGTACAGAAAACATCACCTGCCCGAGGCATGCTTCAGACATGAGATGTTAGATATATCTAAGCGTCATTATCCAGCCAGCCCTGCCAGCGCTGCATCCCATATTAGTAAAATGTATACATATGTGTGTCAAGCGTGTTGAATAATTTAAATCACTATGATGTCATAGTACTTACAATGGAATTTAAATCGTGTGTAGCTGCACCACACACAATGCAATGTTGATATCTTTGTCCTGTAGGTGGCCATGTTGCACACACATACCTTCTGGGATCCCAATGCAACCACCGACCTGTTTAGAGGAATGAGGTAAACCAATTTAGCGCTGACAACTGATATTCCCATTCTGTGTTTCAGAAGATCTATCAAGTTCTCGTGTTTGACCGTATCAAAGGCTGAGGAGATGCCTAGTAGGATGAGTAGGCAGGCTCCAATCTGATCTAGGATTTGTAGAGCGTCCTCCATTATATGTGTCATGGCTGATTTAGTGCTGTGACCTGCTCGGATATCTGATGGTATTTGTTAAGTAGGTCAAAGTGATCAATATGACTCCTTCGGGGTGCCCACTTGGGTCTCTATCCTTGCCTGTGCCTCATCACCTATTCACTGCTTGACTCCGACCACTCGCCATTGGAATACAACTTGGGGGTCCTCCGAATTTGTAGCATGGATTGGACTAATGGATGGAGCATGTCATTTGAGTGACAGTTCCTCTGGAGACCCTGCAATGCCGTCTTCCCTTGCCAAGCCCGGAAGTGGAGATTCAATGGAGTTCAGGAGTTGTTAAATGGTGTCATCGTCCAGGGGGGCAGGATGACATCACCAACAGCTTGGTCATCAAGGACAGGCTTCTACACAGTAGGTGCTGTTTGTCCCTCTACAATGAGATAGAAATGTGTCAACAGTGATCCATGACTCATGTAGACATAAGTGATGTAGGTGTCCATCATACAGCTGTACACCCAGATATGTGGAACATATGTAACTACAATAGATGTGGCATGTGCCTTTCACATGGCAATACACTTACATTGTTCACACAACTACTGTTAAACAAGAGGTACTGTTTGTGTAATGATGTCCAATGGAATGCAGCTAGCCAGCTTGCTAGCTTGCCCTGTCTGAAAGGGTGAGTAAAGATAAGGAACCAATTTCCCATATTAATGTCCTTCTCGTTTTGTAGAACAGTGATATTTCTTTCACTAATTGACACTAAGGCTGAGAACATTGCACCATGTCACCAGGGTGCCTGCATTCCCTCTAGTCATCAGTTAGCCCACAGCTCTGACCAAGAAATTGTACTTTGTCATCTATTACATATAAGCCTGCTCTCCTCATTTCACAAAGTACACTATTCCATTCAGCCTTGTTGTACTGTCTTGCATGCAATCTGTGCAATATTGTGATGTAGGGGTAATATTGGACACTCATTCACACAACTCTACACAGCAAACGACCATGCTACACTGCAGGAATGGGTAAGGGGATATATTTACCATACTTTATTTAGTTGTGTGGAATCCAACTAGTAGTTTCCATGCACACACAGTCATCTCCAGAGTCCAGAACACTAGGCACTGAGAACCATCACTGAAGGGGATAGCCACTGTCAAACTTGGTAATATGCAACAGCTCACATACACTCAATTACTTCAGAACCCAAGATGCTCACCTGGAGAGTTGAACAAATCTCTTCGCTCAGCCCTGTTCACATGAACCTGCACATGACCCTTTCGGCCATCATCATTTAGACCCAGGGAATTTACTTCATCTCACACGCTGATGACACCCAGATCATACAATGGCTCCCAGGAGACTTCAACACTACCAACATTTGTTACTTTATGCAATCAACCAGCATACCTACCTGCGTGAGAGAGTTATGGCTCATCCTGCACCTCACAAGACAGAAGTGGGTATATTCTGTAACATGTGCCTAACCCTGTTGCTTATATGACTAGGGCCAAACACCTCGCCCTTCAACCATCTCAGAAACCTGCACATCATCCTGGACACCTGCCTCACCCTGACACTTCACAATTCCTTGTTTAACATCCTCCTGCTCTCACATATGTTCCATAGTCAGAATGTTCTTCTTATGGCTCCCTCTTGACAGCTGCGAAACCATCACCCAGCCTCACATTATATGTAGACTGTCATACACCAGTACCCTCTACCACAGCAGCTGTGCACAGCTGCTACACAAGTGGCAAATTAGCATACACAGCAGTGACTGCTTATTACTCAGCCTACCTTGCAGCACACACATGACACCTTACCTCCTTGAGAAACAATAGCTCCCCCTTCAGATACACTGCCAGTTCAATGTGCTCAGCCAACCTAAAAGGTACTATACTACCAGTGAGCCCACCTTGTTCTACACTTCCAACAAACAATCTGTTGTGATCTTCTATTTCCATTATAGAGCATGGAGCGCTGTGCTGTGGAGTTCCATGTTCTAGTTATGTGTAGAGGTTCTCTACCCTGGCAGTTGCTGCATGACTGGCAAGGGGAGAGCCAACCTTTTCTTACCCAGGAACCTAAATAAGAATAAACCTTCTTTCAACTTCTGCGATACCTTGTTTGCCTTTCAATTCAACTACAACATTTTTGGCGACGCTTTGGCCAGTTTCTGCACCGCCCTGGGTAAGAGTGGCAAAAGGACCTACGCGAAAGGAACATTTAATGAAGCTGAATCTTCTACTTTGATTCCCACCAGTACTCTTCTTTACAAACCAGACTGGTTGTGAGTAATTTCTGCCTCTAATTATTTCTACCTTGTCAAGTTGGAGTATCGTCGTTGCCTTACTGTAGCTCGTGCGTTGTTTTGTAAAATGCAGTCTCGAGCGATGTGTTCTTCCTACGTCACAGTCACATCCAATGTGCTCGATTGACCCTGAAAACAACACGCACACCGCGCTACCACAACAAGGCCTATTTCCTTTAGAAACAAACGTCAAAAACGTGGCGGCCATTTTGTTTCTTTAACATTTCATAGGAACTCCGACTTTTTCTAGATTTTTACGAGGCATGGAGAGAATCGTTCAACAAGCATCAATCGAAGCATTGTATTGATTACTAACAGGTATCAATCGAAAGACTGTACGGATTTTAATTGTAGTTGACTCATTTTCGCTCCAGCCTTTCATATTAAGAAACAAACTGTTTATTCCTTGTTAAAAAAAAAAAGGAACTTGGATTGTTTTTTTTCTTTCTTCTTTTACATTCTATTACTTACCTGCCTATTTTTATTTTTTTTTGCAGTATGGACACTCAGAGTTCTACAGTTGCACCAATTCAATACGTTATGGAAAGTCAAAGTTCGATAATAACTCCTCCAATTTTTTTATCTTCACCTGGACCTTTATTAATAGAGTGGGAAGATTGGCTACCTATGTTTGAGAATTACTTAGATGCCTTAGATGGTTCAAAATTTAGTGCTGCAAGAAAGAAAGCTTTACTTTTAAACAACATAGGTAAAGAAGGTCAACGCATCTTTAAGTACTTACCAGTAGCTACCTTACCAAATGGCAATGCAATTGAAGATGTTTATCTTGAGGCTAAAAAACGTCTTGAGGTTAGATTTGCGAAGGAGATTAACATTGTTATGAACCGATACCAATTTTACACCCACAGGCAGGAAGAAAATCAATCCATAGATGAATTTGTATCCAAACTCAGAGAGTTATCCCTCAAATGTAAATTTGGAGCAATGACTGATGAGTTAGTGAGAGATCAACTCATAGTACAATGCAGATGCAAGAAAACACAGGAATGACTTTGGGCTGCGAAAAATCCTTCCTTGAAGGATGCTATAGACATAGCAAAAGTTTTAGAACACTCTCAATATTGCATGCATGAGTTAAAAAAGAAAGAAGGTGGCAATGGAATCGTCTCTGCTATTTCCAGTGTTGATACAAAGGTAGCAGCTGTTTCAAGATCAGAAAGATTTTCCCAAAGAGGAAGACAACAAGTTAGATCTTGTTTTAGGTGTGGGAACTCCTCCCACAATGCTGACTTTCGCAAATGCCCTGCTTTAGAAAGGAATTGTTTAAAATTTGGACGTAGAGGTGACTTTCAAATATGTGTAGGAAATCTTTTAAACAACGTGTCGCAGTTATTGATGATGATAATGATAACATAACTCAAAATGCTTATTTATCTGGTGCTACTATTTATTTATTTATTTGTTTACATTTGTAATGCGCACAGCTACCCAACAAAGGGTTTCCCGGCGCGGCAGATCCCAATAGCAAAGTGGTTACAGAAAACTAGATGTTAAAGAGCCATGTTTTTAAGGCTTTTCTGAATTTGATGTAATTCGACTCAGACCGCAATGTATGTGGCATTGAATTCCAGAGAGAAGGTCCCAGGAATGAAAAGGACTTGCCACCCATACGTGACAGCTTGGTCCTTGGAATTTCAAAATGATTTGCCGTGGAAGACCGAAGAGTTCTGGAAGGACGGCAGGGGCGCACCAGGTTTTGCAGATATTTAGGAGCGGTGTGGTGGAAATCCTGTGCATAAAACATAGAGATTTGAATTTAACTCGGTTTTCAATTTTTAGCCAGTGTAGCTTCCTGATGTATTTAGTGGTTGGAGTAGAGATGGGAATTTTACAGAGTAGTCTGGCTGCTGCATTTTGCACTGATTGCAACCTGCGGACAGTAGCTTTGTTCGCCCCCAGGTACAAAACGTTGCCATAATCTAGCCTAGATGTTATTAGGGCATTGACAACTGTTTTCTTGGTGTTTTCAGGCAGCATACAACAGATCTTTTTTAGCCATTTTAATATGGCAAAGCAGGTGGCTGAAGTCTTTACCGCTTGCTGATGTAAACTGAGTGAGTCGTCAATAATGACTCCCAGGTTGCGAGCATGAGTAACCGGGGTAGGGGGGGTGCCCATTTCAGTTGGCCAATGTTGGGGTCTCCAAAGTTCTTTATTTTTGCCCAACACGATTAACTCGGTTTTTTCGCCGTTAAGTTTTAGGACGTTTTTTTGCATCCAATCGGCGATTTTACAGAGTCCGAGTTGTAGGGTGGAGGAATTATCAGAATCTGCAGCTGATAAAGAAAAAAGCAGCTGGGAATCATCAGCGTAGGAAAACATTAAAAGCCCTGTTTCCTCCACTATTTTGGCCAGGGGGCTCATATACACGTTGAAAAGCAACGGGCTAAAAATAGAGCCCTGTGGAACTCCGTGTTTGAATGTCATGGTATCGGAGTAGGCAGTTTGTGAGAAGACCTGGAACGTGCGGTTTTCCAATAATGATCTAATCCAGTTGAGAGCTGCCCCACGGATGCCCGGGGAGTGGAGTGTTTGGGCGAGGACCGCATGCGACATGGTGTCGAATGCCGCGCTGAGGTCGAGCAGCACAAGTGCCACTGTTTCGCCTTTGTCCACCATGCAGCGGATATTTTCGGTTACCCCCAGCAAGGTAGTTTCTGTGGAAAAGCCTGCACAAAATCCCGACTGGTGGGATGGTAATAGGTCATGAGTGGTAATGAAATCAGTGAGGCAACGATGTACATGTTTCTCCAATATTTTTGCAAAGGTGGGCAGCAAGGATATTGGGTGGAAGTTAGCTGGCAAATTGGGGTCTGCGCCGGCTTTCTTCAGGAGCGGATGAATCATTGCATGCTTCCATTCACTGGGTACAAATTGTTCCAGTAACAAAGCATTGAGAAGATCAGTGATGGTAACCAAGACGTTGCTGTTAAGTTGCTTTAAGACTGAGCATGGCAATGGGTCTTTAGGTGAGCCAGATTTAATAGTTTTTAGCAGCCTTTGAACCATATCAGGGTTCAGCAAGGGCCAACTATCAAGTGTGACAGAAGATGCATTAACCGGAGTAGAGCAATCCGGAATGCCTGGGGCATTACCCGAGGTACGTGATGCACAGTTTGGGGTAGCTTCAGTGGTTAACTTATATTTATTAGAAGCCTGATTAATGTCTTGGTGAATTTTGTCGACTTTATTGATGAAGAAGGCAGCTAGTAGGTCACATTGAGTTTTATTAAGTTCAGGTGGGAGTTGAGACGTATTAGAGCCAGCCAGCTCTTTTACTAGCTTAAAAAGTGTTTTGGAGTGGTCTAAGGCATTTGTGATTTTTGTGCAGATGAATTCTGCTTTAGCCTTGCTACACTGCTTTTGATACGCTATTAACTGAATTTTGTATTTTTCCTTGATTACAGGTGAGTAACTCCTCCTCCATTGATAATGATATTCCTTTGCAGGTTGACCGAATCTTACTTGTTGATGATCCCAGTGATGATCCTAGCAATCAGAGTGGTAGGAAAAATAGGCCCAAAGCAAGTTTTAAGGTTAACAATGTTCCTGTGGACTTGATGGTTGATTGTGGTTCATTGTGCACCATTATTCCAAAACATATTTATGATAACTTGTGGCCGAATTGCACTCTATTGCCTAAAGATATAAATCCAGGGGGATATCAAGGTGAAACCATAAATATAATTGGCTATATGAAGTCTGTCATTGAATTCAAAGGCAGATCTGTTGTGGGCAAGGTTTATGTAGCAAGTGATGGTCCACCTATTTTAGGTTGGGTACACCAATTTGACCTTTTAATTATTATAAATCCCAGAGCTCCAACCCAAGTTCTGGTGGTGGATGATTTGCCCCTTGATAACATTTTGGAAGAGAACAAGGAGGTGTTTAAAGATGAATTACAGTGTTTTAAGGGGTATGTACACAAAATAGTGTTGAAACCCAACGCTGTTCCTATACAGCATAGAGTGAAAAGGACACCTTTAGTAGCCAGGGAAGCTGTTAAAGAGATGCTTCAGGAGATGCTTACTTCAGCAGTGATTGAGCCGGTTGAAAGTTCATCATGGGTTTCTCCAGTAGTGATCACAGAGAAATCGGACGGCAAATTCAGATTTTGCATTGACCTTAGGTCCCTCAATCAGAATGCGGTTGTTGACACTTTTCCACTCCCGAATATTAACGAGCTTATTTTGGCGTTGAGTGGTGGTACGTTTTTCTGAGCTTAAGAAACTCATACTCACAGGATGTAAAAGAGAGAGCACTGTTTCAGTTACTAACAGGCCATTTGTTAAAATGTTAGACAAGCTCTCTGTCTATGATGATACTGTGATCATGCAGGGTGATTTATTTGTTCCTCCAATTTCCTTGAGGAATAGTTTGATCATGCTAGCTCATGAAGGACATCTAGGTTAAACAAGAACCAAACAGAGATTGAGAGCAAATTGGTGGTGGCCAGGTATGGATGCGGAGGTGAATGCATGGATCACCAAGTGTGAAGTCTGCAAGGAGAGTGACAAACGCCTGAGGGTTGGTGTTCAAGCTTCCTCTGGACACATCTCTGATCCGGGTCAGCCTTGGCATACCATATGTCTGGACTTCATAGGACCAATGAATAGTCTAAAAGAGAATTTACGTTTAGGCATTGTAGTTGTTGATGTGCACACAAGATGGATGATTGTTAAATTCACTAAAGACATCACTACTTCCACAACTATTCGTGCTTTAAGATGCATTTGGAGAGAGGAGGGCATACCATTAGTCCTTTTAACGGACAATGGCACACAGTTAACTTCAGATGAAATGCAAACATTTCTTTCAACTTGTGGTATCAGGCACAGCTGTACCTCTCTATATTACCCACAGGGTAATGGCATTGTTGAGAGGGCCAACCATTTAATTAAAGGTGCCATACAGATGGCAATCTCTAGTGGGCATGAAGTGGAATCTTTGGCATCAGAGATGCTGTGGGCTCATCGCTCAAGTGTGCATGGTGTCACAGGTAAGACACCATTTGAAATGATGCGTGGTAGATTACCCAATACTAAACTTGTACCACCTTGGATGAGAGACATTATTTCTGTTAAAAGTGTTTCTGTTGATTCATCTTCAGTTGTTTCTCAAGAACGTTTGATTTGCAAAAATGATTATAAAAAGAGAATTTGTCCTGGAGATTGGGTCAAAATACGTTCTAGCACGCCCAGTTCCTCAACAAAACTTCTAGGACCCTTTAGGGTTAAAGTCACTTTGCCATATGGGGTAATTTTGGATAATGGTGAGAAATGGAATTATAGGAGGGTCGCTTTGTACCAGAAAAACAAGGGTCTTGTTGATGTCAATGTCAATTCTAGTGCCAATTCCTTTCGTTCTGATATTCCTGTCAGTAACACCTTTTTATCCATGTCAGATGATGATTTCATTCAAAATCCTCAGATCATGGGTGCTTCTCGTAATAGTGTGCAAGGAGGGGGTGATGCTCCTGCTTCTCTCCCTTCGGGTCCTCCTTGCATTCGTCGAGATTGTGTAGAAACTGTCATCCTCCAGGTTATCTGAAAGATTACATTTGTAAATAGAATCTGAAAGATTACATTTGTAAATAGAATGTGTACTTTTTCTTTTCCTTTCTTTTCTTATGTTATTTTTCTTTGCACATTGTTTATTTATATAAGAGAAGAGGATATGTTGTGATCTTCTATTTTCATTATAGAGCATGGAGCGCTGTGCTGTGGGGTTCCATGTTCTAGTTATGTGTAGAGGTTCTCTACCCTGGCAGTTGCTGCATGACTGGCCAGGGGAGAGCCACGTTTTTCTTACCCAGGAATCTAAATAAGAATTAACCTTCTTTCAACTTCTGCGATACCTTGTTTGCCTTTCAATTCAACTACAACACAATCATGGACCTTTGCTGTGCATCACTTGCATTCACCCCCAACCCCAATATCCATTTGAGCAAGGCAGGAGGTAGGGTGGTATCTTATATGGCAGACAACACCTGTACAAATCTCAGAAAGCACATCATAACAGCTGAGTGCAATATGGTTTAGTGCTAGTGACTGTACACCTGCCTCTTGACATGATCCTGCTTGGAGAGTCTTCACATACTCAGCACCTGTATCCCCTCTTGGGTGAGAAGGTTATCCTCTGTCAAACCACATTCTGTTACTTTACTTTGCATTCCACCATTGGCTGCCTAGTCCCAAGACAAAGCACACTTGTTTAATGGTGCAAGGGGGCGTGCATTGTCACTGACATATCTGCAAAGTTTCAGTGTCCATGCATGGTGTGCTGCTTCAATCCAGGGTTTATGCTTTGTATTGTGGAACGTGTAGTCCCAGTCAATTATGTGGTAAATTACACTACAAGTCCAATAATTCAAAGGTTAATCTGGACTGGGGCAGCATATCATGCATGGACCTGAGAAACTTGGAAGGGCTGGACTGGGCTGAATACATTGTCACTGTCCAAGTAAATCACATTTTTGTGATGTTCGAGTTAACATGTGAGACATCCCTGTACTTTTCCTTGCACACAGTGCAGTGCAGCATAGCAAAGTGTGTTGCTGTGCTGCATGATAGTTTTGACCATATGGTCATTTGTTTTCACTTACCCTGTAGTTCTTTCGGGTCCTCATCTGCACCACTGTCCTGTTTGGGAACTCCTGCCACCAACTCTGTAGGGCTGGGTGACACCACCTGCACCTCCAATGGGTCCAACTCCTCCTAGATATAGTGTCCTGCTCCTGTCCTCACTGCTGCTTTCAGGTTCCTGGCCAGTTTCTGTTTGGTCCCACGCATATAATCATGGCACCTCTTTTTTCACTCAGGCACTATTAATTTTTAATCCCCTACACTGTTGATCTTCTCAACTATGGACTGCCAAATTGCTTCTTTCTTTATTAATGGCCATTTGGAGGTGGGAAAAAGAAGGGGGTCAGTCTTTTCCTCCTCATAAATTTTAATTTGGTTCTCCTCCTCACTGAAATTACTCTTCTTCTTCCTCATCCTCTGTTCTGCTCCCTGGATATTGTGGCTGGGGTTCATTCCCTCACTCCAGGCTTTTGCTGCTTCCTCCATTTCTTGCTCTTCTTCAATTGGAATAGTTTTTTGTTTGAAATGTGTCGCTTTTTAAAGGTTCCTGCCACGCAATGGACTATTCCAACCCGAATTCAAAATACCATGTTGAAATGTTTATGATGGCACCTTCGTACAGGAAGCCAAAACAATCAATGCTGTTAAAGGATGGCGGAATGCCTTCTAGTCCACATTAGGCAGAACTCAACCTACACTGTACACACTTATAGAAGCATTACAAAGAGAGCAGAGCTACCAACAAATATGAATGGAACAATCGATTAGCCAAATTTAGCAAACAAACCAAAATAATGTACAACATGCTACACATTAAACTGAAACTCTTTCAGAATGTTGAATACAGAGAAATGATAGCTTTAATCATATTATAAAATAAACGTTAATCTACCTTTTTAAAGATAATAAATATAATATTTGTTTAGATCAGTGAAGCAATTATTTAAAATCACAATGTTAATAAAGACTGGTATAATAAAATGTTATTTAACTATTTTAAAGAAATGTAATTATTACCAACCAAAATAGATCAAATTAAACTCAATCCATCGCATAAAATAATTACAACAATTGATCCCAACAATTCCAAATAATAATCACATACATTTGACATAGACAATATAATATCACATGTCCCACCCATCAAAACTGAAATTGATAAAACCTACTGTTCTGTATTTTCAAATCCTTTTCTGTCTCCACAAAATAAAATAAAATAATCTACCAGAAATTAGATAATTTAATCTAAATATCCTGCCCCAAAATACAAACATATAGCAAATTCAATTGAGATCCCTCAAATAATCAGAAATATCTAAGTTCGACCCAAAAAACAAAAATGTTTTTAAAAAAGGACCATTCCGGGAAAAGAAAATCAAAGTAAAAAGTAGGCCTGGGTGGAGCTTGCGGAGTTTCACTCTGTGGAATTCCGCAGTGTTACAGAAAAAGTCACTGATATTCTGCGAAGTTCCGCAACTGACCAGAGTAAGGGGGATTCATAAACATTCCAATTCATGCCCACTCAGGCTGCACGATACAAACAAACAACTCAGATCAAAAGCAATCCATGGCCCTGCACTTGCTCAGATAGGGACAGGATTGGGGTGTGTCCACCCATGAAACCACTCTAGAAAGGGTAGCACCCCAAACAGCTCCTGCCCAGCTCCCTGGCATGCCGAGCAGGTGCCACGGTGCCCGCTGCAGGTCATGGTATGACCATGGAGAACCAAAGCCTCCTCCTCATCCAACCACTGTCAGCCAAAATATGACTGCGTAAGTTCTCGGAGTCAGGCACAATGTCACTGTTCAGCCCTCAGTGGTAGTGCAGGGCAGGTGACGAGCTGGCCTACCCATTCATCCCAGCACAACACTCAGGGGTCTATAACGATGTCTGTCGTAAAGCCTCTGACCTCAGGTCATCGGTTTCAATGCAACCAGTTGGAATTGAAACTGGCCTGTCATTCCTGCTAGTTTCCGATGAGCTCATGGAGCCTGTCAGCTAGTCTGAACCGGCATGTAATCAAAATGGACATCGGTTTACGCTGTAAGGATTACGATGCACGGTTTCCAGCAGGGTTTCCGTGCAACTCTTTCCGACATGGAAACCCTGTCAGATAGAGTGTTTGGGGTCCCATTTCCCTTGCGGCATCTGGTTGGGAGCTGAGGGAACAGCCCTGTTAATTCTGCACCCCGTGGCAGGCCATGGGGTGCAGGGATTAACACCACTTACCATTTCCATATTGGAGCATGTACTTCGACATCCACCCACATGCACTCCAGGTTGCCAGGTCTCTATAGGGACACTGCAGACCTCATCATGTCCCACAGTTACCAGTGATAGGGTGGGACCAGACATGCCCCCACCATGCCCCAGGCCCCTTCAGGCCTCAGTTATATCTACATTAAGGATTTTGTTGCAGCAGTTATGTGGTCAAGATTTTTACCAGCTGTCATTAGCTCACAGATCCGCCACCACGTCACCCTCCTTACCTTTACTTTCTGTCACATCAGAACTTGCAGACAACTTCCCAAAGCATGATTGTTAGACAAGAATATAAAATCCAATTTGCACGTCAAGTTTGTTTCACCATCTAGTTTGTTTGCTGCCACTCCTGATAATTTCAAATTACATAAGAAAAATGTGTTGAAGCAATGAGGTGGAAAGAACAACACACCCCTTACTTGGTGCCACAGCAGGAGGTGTAGGCTGCAGAGCGACCCTGTGGAGCAAGCAGGACATGTTGAGGAGCTCGGTTGTGGCAGGGTGCACTTTTGTGGGTTCATGCCATAATGGCTTAATCTCTCAATCTGCACCTAAATACGACCAGCAACTAGTACAGGAAAGAGATTAGGCGACAGAAACTGGAAATTAAAGAGCTTTTACACTAGTTGCACCACCCCAGAAGAGCTGTGCCCTTGCTGGGCTATTCCACCCTCGTTCACCCAGATATGCCTCAATGGGCAATGGTCACCTTGTGCCTCAGGGTGCACACCCGTGCTTTAACTCCACTCTGCCGCAGTCAGCAGAGTTTTTGCCTAACCCCATGCTCCAAGCGGAGCACAGAGTGGGCAAAACTCTGTGAACTCTGCCAGCGGAGCAGAGTCCACTGCCCAAACCATGTAAAATCCATTGGTTTATTATAAACCAAAGCTGATTTCCTTTAAAAAAAAAAGAAACCTAAATTCCAAATGCCCATAGAATGCATTAGCAGACACAAACCAGTAAAGGAAATTTTAAAATCCCACCATCAAAGCACATTTAATTCCCAAAGATACATATGCATAACAGTTAATCATCAAAATATAACTAACATCACACAATTTAACATAGCATAGAAATTATTATAATAAAGATAAGATAAGATGGGAAGATGAATGCAAAACGACAAACTAACAGCATTACTTCTAAATTTACCATAAACTCACAAAGAACACTGTAACTAACATTTAAACCTCTTTCCTAAATACACCTTACCACGAAAACACTCAAAAAATCCTTTAGCAAGGACTTACGTCTTCCAACAAACAGCAGCACTTTATTGATACCTTCTTTCGGGAAAATAGACAAAAAATAACAGATATAGATTACATAATAGAAGGTAGTGGTAAAAAATATGCCCATTAAAACAAACTTAAAAAAATACTATATCCCCATTGAAAAGAATGGGAAATATTGTAAAAGTGTTGAGTAAATATTAACCCCTTAAGTGCTGCCTCGGTGCATTGGCCGACGGCAGCACTACCTCCCCAGTGCTGCACACGACCATTGGACGTCCATTCAGCACTAGTTCCAATAGACAGCGCAGCACTGGGGAGGAATGTTTAATAGCATCTATGAGGTTAACAAAAATGTAAACAGTTATTAAACATGTAAAACATATCAAACAATGTTATATAAAAATTATAAAAAATTGCAAAGTAAAACTGAAATAATAGCATAAAATATATACATTTATTTAATGTATACTAATAAAACATGTTAAAATAACGTTTATACATATATATATATATATATATATATATATATATATATATATATATATATATATATATATATATATCTTCGCTCCAACTTGCCCTTGCTTGAACAGCACGCAAACACGTAGGTAGGTGGCAAACCTTTATTTCTTGGGTACAACTTTTCTGTTGCAGGCAGCTTTAATCCGACAGTCAGTTACGCGATGAGCCTGACGCGTTTCAAAATTTTCTTCCTCAGAGGCATTTGCTTGGCTGATTGTGTGCACCTGGTACTGTTATTCACACCACGTTGATGTCACGCCCCTAATGCAGAGGGAGCATTGTGGGAGAGGTAGTCCAGGTTAATTTCATATCCTATGGTGGCACTAATGTCTGTCAATGTTTTCCAGCCCTCAGATGGGCCCTGCCAGCAATGTCCAGTTTAAATCCCTCCTTTGTGTTCCGCAATGCAGCTCGATATTTATCAGCCACGCGGCTCCCGGTTATGGGGTGGTGCAGGTTCAGCGGCAGGACCACCGCCCAAATATCTTCGCTCCAACTTGCCCTTGCTTGAACAGCACGCAAACACGTAGGTAGGTGGCAAACCTTTATTTCTTGGGTACAACTTTTCTGTTGCAGGCAGCTTTAATCCGACAGTCAGTTACGCGATGAGCCTGACGCGTTTCAAAATGTTCTTCCTCAGAGGCATTCGCTTGGCTGATTGTGTGCACCTGGTACTGTTATTCACACCACGTTGATGTCACGCCCCTAATGCAGAGGGAGCATTGTGGGAGAGGTAGTCCAGGTTAATTTCATATCCTATGGTGGCACTAATGTCTGTCAATGTTTTCCAGCCCTCAGATGGGCCCTGCCAGCAATGTCCAGTTTAAATCCCTCCTTTGTGTTCCGCAATGCAGCTCGATATTTATCAGCCACGCGGCTCCCGGTTATGGGGTGGTGCAGGTTCGGCGGCAGGACCACCGCCCAAATATCTTCGCTCCAACTTGCCCTTGCTTGAACAGCACGCAAACACGTAGGTAGGTGGCAAACCTTTATTTCTTGGGTACAACTTTTCTGTTGCAGGCAGCTTTAATCCGACAGTCAGTTACGCGATGAGCCTGACGCGTTTCAAAATTTTCTTCCTCAGAGGCATTCGCTTGGCTGATTGTGTGCACCTGGTACTGTTATTCACACCACGTTGATGTCACGCCCCTAATGCAGAGGGAGCATTGTGGGAGAGGTAGTCCAGGTTAATTTCATATCCTATGGTGGCACTAATGTCTGTCAATGTTTTCCAGCCCTCAGATGGGCCCTGCCAGCAATGTCCAGTTTAAATCCCTCCTTTGTGTTCCGCAATGCAGCTCGATATTTATCAGCCACGGGAGCCGCGTGGCTGATAAATATCGAGCTGCATTGCGGAACACAAAGGAGGGATTTAAACTGGACATTGCTGGCAGGGCCCATCTGAGGGCTGGAAAACATTGACAGACATTAGTGCCACCATAGGATATGAAATTAACCTGGACTACCTCTCCCACAATGCTCCCTCTGCATTAGGGGCGTGACATCAACGTGGTGTGAATAACAGTACCAGGTGCACACAATCAGCCAAGCGAATGCCTCTGAGGAAGAAAATTTTGAAACGCGTCAGGCTCATCGCGTAACTGACTGTCGGATTAAAGCTGCCTGCAACAGAAAAGTTGTACCCAAGAAATAAAGGTTTGCCACCTACCTACGTGTTTGCGTGCTGTTCAAGCAAGGGCAAGTTGGAGCGAAGATATTTGGGCGGTGGTCCTGCCGCCGAACCTGCACCACCCCATAACCGGGAGCCGCGTGGCTGATAAATATCGAGCTGCATTGCGGAACACAAAGGAGGGATTTAAACTGGACATTGCTGGCAGGGCCCATCTGAGGGCTGGAAAACATTGACAGACATTAGTGCCACCATAGGATATGAAATTAACCTGGACTACCTCTCCCACAATGCTCCCTCTGCATTAGGGGCGTGACATCAACGTGGTGTGAATAACAGTACCAGGTGCACACAATCAGCCAAGCGAATGCCTCTGAGGAAGAAAATTTTGAAACGCGTCAGGCTCATCGCGTAACTGACTGTCGGATTAAAGCTGCCTGCAACAGAAAAGTTGTACCCAAGAAATAAAGGTTTGCCACCTACCTACGTGTTTGCGTGCTGTTCAAGCAAGGGCAAGTTGGAGCGAAGATATTTGGGCGGTGGTCCTGCCGCCGAACCTGCACCACCCCATAACCGGGAGCCGCGTGGCTGATAAATATCGAGCTGCATTGCGGAACACAAAGGAGGGATTTAAACTGGACATTGCTGGCAGGGCCCATCTGAGGGCTGGAAAACATTGACAGACATTAGTGCCACCATAGGATATGAAATTAACCTGGACTACCTCTCCCACAATGCTCCCTCTGCATTAGGGGCGTGACATCAACGTGGTGTGAATAACAGTACCAGGTGCACACAATCAGCCAAGCGAATGCCTCTGAGGAAGAAAATTTTGAAACGCGTCAGGCTCATCGCGTAACTGACTGTCGGATTAAAGCTGCCTGCAACAGAAAAGTTGTACCCAAGAAATAAAGGTTTGCCACCTACCTACGTGTTTGCGTGCTGTTCAAGCAAGGGCAAGTTGGAGCGAAGATATTTGGGCAGTGGTCCTGCCGCCGAACCTGCACCACCCCATAACCGGGAGCCGCGTGGCTGATAAATATCGAGCTGCATTGCGGAACACAAAGGAGGGATTTAAACTGGACATTGCTGGCAGGGCCCATCTGAGGGCTGGAAAACATTGACAGACATTAGTGCCACCATAGGATATGAAATTAACCTGGACTACCTCTCCCACAATGCTCCCTCTGCATTAGGGGCGTGACATCAACGTGGTGTGAATAACAGTACCAGGTGCACACAATCAGCCAAGCGAATGCCTCTGAGGAAGAAAATTTTGAAACGCGTCAGGCTCATTGCGTAACTGACTGTCGGATTAAAGCTGCCTGCAACAGAAAAGTTGTACCCAAGAAATAAAGGTTTGCCACCTACCTACGTGTTTGCGTGCTGTTCAAGCAAGGGCAAGTTGGAGCGAAGATATTTGGGCGGTGGTCCTGCCGCCGAACCTGCACCACCCCATAACCGGGAGCCGCGTGGCTGATAAATATCGAGCTGCATTGCGGAACACAAAGGAGGGATTTAAACTGGACATTGCTGGCAGGGCCCATCTGAGGGCTGGAAAACATTGACAGACATTAGTGCCACCATAGGATATGAAATTAACCTGGACTACCTCTCCCACAATGCTCCCTCTGCATTAGGGGCGTGACATCAACGTGGTGTGAATAACAGTACCAGGTGCACACAATCAGCCAAGCGAATGCTTCTGAGGAAGAAAATTTTGAAACGCGTCAGGCTCATCGCGTAACTGACTGTCGGATTAAAGCTGCCTGCAACAGAAAAGTTGTACCCAAGAAATAAAGGTTTGCCACCTACCTACGTGTTTGCGTGCTGTTCAAGCAAGGGCAAGTTGGAGCGAAGATATTTGGGCGGTGGTCCTGCCGCCGAACCTGCACCACCCCATAACCGGGAGCCGCGTGGCTGATAAATATCGAGCTGCACTGCGGAACACAAAGGAGGGATTTAAACTGGACATTGCTGGCAGGGCCCATCTGAGGGCTGGAAAACATTGACAGACATTAGTGCCACCATAGGATATGAAATTAACCTGGACTACCTCTCCCACAATGCTCCCTCTGCATTAGGGGCGTGACATCAACGTGGTGTGAATAACAGTACCAGGTGCACACAATCAGCCAAGCGAATGCCTCTGAGGAAGAACATTTTGAAACGCGTCAGGCTCATCGCGTAACTGACTGTCGGATTAAAGCTGCCTGCAACAGAAAAGTTGTACCCAAGAAATAAAGGTTTGCCACCTACCTACGTGTTTGCGTGCTGTTCAAGCAAGTGCAAGTTGGAGGGAAGATATTTGGGCGGTGGTCCTGCTGCCGAACCTGCACCACCCCATAACCGGGAGCCGCGTGGCTGATAAATATCGAGCTGCATTGCGGAACACAAAGGAGGGATTTAAACTGGACATTGCTGGCAGGGCCCATCTGAGGGCTGGAAAACATTGACAGACATTAGTGCCACCATAGGATATGAAATTAACCTGGACTACCTCTCCCACAATGCTCCCTCTGCATTAGGGGCGTGACATCAACGTGGTGTGAATAACAGTACCAGGTGCACACAATCAGCCAAGCGAATGCCTCTGAGGAAGAAAATTTTGAAACGCGTCAGGCTCATCGCGTAACTGACTGTCGGATTAAAGCTGCCTGCAACAGAAAAGTTGTACCCAAGAAATAAAGGTTTGCCACCTACCTACGTGTTTGCGTGCTGTTCAAGCAAGGGCAAGTTGGAGCGAAGATATTTGGGCGGTGGTCCTGCCGCCGAACCTGCACCACCCCATAACCGGGAGCCGCGTGGCTGATAAATATCGAGCTGCACTGCGGAACACAAAGGAGGGATTTAAACTGGACATTGCTGGCAGGGCCCATCTGAGGGCTGGAAAACATTGACAGACATTAGTGCCACCATAGGATATGAAATTAACCTGGACTACCTCTCCCACAATGCTCCCTCTGCATTAGGGGCGTGACATCAACGTGGTGTGAATAACAGTACCAGGTGCACACAATCAGCCAAGCGAATGCCTCTGAGGAAGAAAATTTTGAAACGCGTCAGGCTCATCGCGTAACTGACTGTCGGATTAAAGCTGCCTGCAACAGAAAAGTTGTACCCAAGAAATAAAGGTTTGCCACCTACCTACGTGTTTGCGTGCTGTTCAAGCAAGGGCAAGTTGGAGCGAAGATATTTGGGCGGTGGTCCTGCCGCCGAACCTGCACCACCCCATAACCGGGAGCCGCGTGGCTGATAAATATCGAGCTGCATTGCGGAACACAAAGGAGGGATTTAAACTGGACATTGCTGGCAGGGCCCATCTGAGGGCTGGAAAACATTGACAGACATTAGTGCCACCATAGGATATGAAATTAACCTGGACTACCTCTCCCACAATGCTCCCTCTGCATTAGGGGCGTGACATCAACGTGGTGTGAATAACAGTACCAGGTGCACACAATCAGCCAAGCGAATGCCTCTGAGGAAGAAAATTTTGAAACGCGTCAGGCTCATCGCGTAACTGACTGTCGGATTAAAGCTGCCTGCAACAGAAAAGTTGTACCCAAGAAATAAAGGTTTGCCACCTACCTACGTGTTTGCGTGCTGTTCAAGCAAGGGCAAGTTGGAGCGAAGATATATATATATATATGTATGTATACACATCTGGTCCACATATGGAGATGTATAGATGACATTTTTATTGTTTGGAACGGTACACAAGATGAAGCCCTCACATTTGTCAACACCATCAATGACAATCATTACAATTTGCAGTTTACAGCCCATATAGATCAACATAAAATTAACTTTTTGGATATTACGGTTACAATTGAGAACAACATGATTACAACATCACTGTTCCGCAAACCAACTGCGGGAAACTCCTTGCTACATGCTTCGAGTTTCCACCCACAGCACACTATCACCAGCTTACCATATGGTGAGTTTTTAAGAATACGTAGAGCCTGCAGTACACCTACAGCTACAGCAGCAGCACAACAAGCGGCTAGAAGTATATTATTACAACTGGGCTACAAGGCCCAGCTACTTAATTCTGCACTAGCCAAAGCTAACTCAAGGGACAGGCGTGAACTGTTAACAACGTCTCATGATTAAGAGGCAGCGGAGGCTGAGGCACAAGATGAAGATAGGCAGAACCAAACAAACAATGCCAGCACAACAGTGGCATGTAGGTTCATATCAATATTTAACAGGCAGGCAGGTGCCATCAAACAAATCATGAACGCCCAATGGCCAATTGTATTAACTGACATGATTTTGGCCCAGGTACTTCCCACTAGACCTAACTACACATACAGAAAAGCACGATCTATGCGGAACGATTTAGTGAGAACCAGTGCTGAACTTGATGTGAATAAAGGATGGTTAACAGCAAGTTTGGGTTTTTATAAATGTAGCACTTGCCGTGCCTGTAAGTTTGGTATCAACACCAAGACTTATACTACAGGCTTCTCACAGGTTCCGTGCAAAGTAAAGGGACACTACACATGCCGCACTGACCATGCGGTATACGTGTTGCAATGTGTGAAGTATTTCGGGGTTCCCAAGGCCTACACGCTCCAGAGATTACCCACTTACACACAAGAACTGTTGGCACGGAAACTGTAAAAGGCAAAGAACAAGTTTATTAAGACCCCATGGGGTGGTGGTACACTCAAACAGCACCCTTCGGTAATGCAAGAGGTATCACCCCGAACACCGGTGTGACCCCGTTTATATACAATTTTGGGGCAATAAAAGATAGGCGGCACATGTTAAGACACAGTTTTAGGGACATATATGGTCATCTTTTGGAATACTGCCAGCTCATTGGAGGGTTTCAAACCCACTGGTCAGTTAGCGGCACATTCCTGAAGGCTTACGGGTCAGTGGGAACTGCGCATGTGTGGCTTGACCAGTGCTAAAAATAGCCTGTTGCTGGGCAGACAAGAGTGGTCAGTGGAACGGACAAAGGACTAAAGGGCACGTCGGCCACGAGGCCGCTCATGGTCTTAAGATGGCCGCTGCAACATTAAAAATGGCGTTATCGTATATAGCCAAGTTAAGGAGGACAACGTGTAGGTTCAGCTAATCGCTAATCCGAACGGGCCAATTACGACAGACGACCCTTTTAGCGTTTAGCTGAATCTACCTCATAATGAACATAGTCTGGATGTTCGTCCTCGATGTCTATTAACATAATTTGTGTCACCTCTTTGTGTAGCATTATTTTGTCATGGGCAAGAGCCCGCCTCGATGGTAAGCAAGCTGATAGACACATTGAACATAAGGCAGGGCCACATTGAATACACAGGCATATAAAGAACGTTGCTCCCACAAGTATACAGAGAATTGTCAACAGTTTCCAGCCCCAAGTTGCAATCATGGACCAGAACCATCCAGAAAGTGTCCAAGTTCCATTGTCCGGGTGTATTTCGGCAGCTATTTTATGCAGCTTGGAAATAGCATCATACACAGATGGAGAATTGTCCGGGACATAAACGCAACAGCTGCTTCCGATAATTCTACATGCTCCCCCACGATCAGCCAAAACCACGTCCAAAACCATCCGATTTTGGAGGGTAACAATTCTAGAAATCTGTAGTTCCTCAGTAATATTCCCCAGGGCAACGGCGGTGTCATTCGCAACAGCCTCAACAACGCGTGTCAGCCGTCTTATTTTCTGGCTGTTCAATGCAGCCCCCACAAAGGAGAATAGTCCTAGATTAAAATCCACATACTGTTGTAACGTAGTGTCCGTTTGATCAATGTCCTCTAGGGCAACAGTTCGTTTAACCCTGTTCAAAACGAAATCGTGGTACAAAGTGTAATCGTTGTGGTACATTGGAGGGGCAATGAATACAGGAGGTAGCGCAAACGATACGTAGCACGTGCCCAACCACCCCACTGGAAGCTGATGGTACCCCTTCGTTCCACAGATAAAATATGTGTTTCGAGATGCAACAAATGAAATGCCATTCGGGCTATCAAACGTGAGAGTAATGTTACATTCACTTTTCCCCACTGCAATCGTACCCTTGTTTCTAATACATAAATCGGCTTTTGTAGCAATGACATTTATGACATGAGCACTAGATACATTCACATTTCGCTGATTGCTATATACACGTGGAGCAGATACATTGTCAGGCCTGTATTCTTCCCATTCGAAACGTGTGCCCTCAGCCCGGGGAAACCCATCCCTGTCATGGGTACATACTTTATTCAAACGGAAAAGCACCCCCCCTTTAGTTGGCCATCTCAGAGTAAAGAGGAGGGTGTACCAGGCATTGCATGACCCATTGTGTGAAAACGGGAGTGGAATAAGTGGGGTGCCCCCTCTCTTCTGGTGCCCAGGCAACATTCCACACACCCAGCAGTTAGAGGTATTGGTCATATTATGCGTGTGGTGAAGAATCTGAATGAAGCTGTTATTTAAGTACGTTTGGCGATGGCGCTCTTCATGGAAAGGCAATGTAAAATGAAAGTGTTCAGACGGTGCCGGGGTAGTCGGCAGCAAATGTTCACGTACAGGCACCACAAGTTCGACTACCCAGGCCATAACAGCTATCACCACAATAGTTAGAACAAAGAGAAAGGCACCCAATATTTTCTTATCACGGGATGCCGTTGATGCCATAGTTCAAGAAAGTTTGTGCAAAGTCTCAAGTGGCACAAATTGTTCACAAATTGTTCACAGATTGTCTCAGATACACGTGCGTGTATACCTAAAAAAAAAGAAAAATGCGGTGCTGAACTCCGAGGTAGCCGTTGTTTTCTTCTCCGGGCCAAGACGGGTGTCGCTACTCTGGCAGAACTGATCCCCCCCTTGGAATTCCCGGTTTCCGTTTCACAAACCTGGAGCGGTAACCAACCAGTCATTAAAAAAAGAACAAAAATCTTCTTATCGTGGACGCAGATCGTAGTGCTCTCTTCCGGTAGCAGATTGGTCCGGGAAGGCTCCCTCCACTTCGGCCGACGTCACAGCTGGGCTCTTTTCTTTCTCCAAGATCTCCTTATAATCAGTCAACACAGCAGGAGTCACCAGATCCGGAGAGACACGGCGACAATGTGTCGAATGCACCCACCGCTTCCTGTTCGTCACTCGTACTGCGGTGCGGGTTGCCAGGAGGACCTGCTCAGGGCCCTTCCACCTGGGCTCCAAACTGCTTGCTCTTTCAAACGAACGGACCATTACATGGTCCCCAGGACGAAGATCGTGGCCCTCTCCAGCGGAGTTATCAGGGAGCGCTTCTCGAACCTGTTGATGAATAGAGAGCAAATCATTTGTTAATCGTGCCAAATAATCATTCATCATAACACAAGGCACATCATGTAATAATCGCGGCTTGGGCACCCCCCAGATATTCATAGGGCGGCCAAACACCACCTCATAGGGCGTAAGGCCGGTTCGTGAGTGGGGTACTGATCTGAGAGATAGTAGTGCTAGCGGCAACGCATCTGGCCACTTCAACGATGTAGACGCCACAATTTTGGCCAGCTTAAGCTTCAATGTGGCATTGTACCGCTCGACCAAACCTGCTGACTGAGGGTGGAATACAGCGTGGAACTTTTGCTGAATCCCTAACCCCTTCAGTACATATTCCACAATCTTTCCAACAAAATGGGGCCCATTATCGCTCCACAAAAACTTGCAAACTCCAAAGCGAGGAAAGAATTCCTTAAGCAACACCTTAGCTGTTGTCAAAGCCGTATTGTCTTTCGTGGGGTAGGCCTCAACCCATTTGCTAAAAGCACACACCACCACTAGGACGTACTTCAGGTTATTGCAGCGCTCGAGTTGGATGTAATCCATTTGAAGCACTTCAAACGGTGCAGAAGGTGGAACGAACCCTCCTTTCGGAGTATGGGTCCCCTTCCCAGGATTGTGTTGCAAACACACCAGGCAGGTCTGCACTACTCTCTTTGCAGTATTTGCAATCTCCGGATGTTCCCAAACTCGTGTTAAAAGACGAGTGATTGCAAGAGCTCCGACATGGGCCAGTCCATGAGTCATCTGGACCATCGCCTGTAAGTAAGCCGCAGGCAATTTCCACTTCTCCATGTCTTTGGTTCTCCAACAACCTTCGTCATCTAGCACCCCATCTGCTGCCCAAGCCGCAAGTTCAGATTCTGTAGCTGATTTTTGAATATCCCGTATCTCTGCTCTAGCGTCACTCCATCTCTCAGCCTGTGATTGTACCACGTACATAGGGGAGCTAGTTCGGGACATAGCCGTCTGCCTTGCTATGCTGTCTGCAAAGGCATTTCCTTGACCCACTTTATCCGTAATCTTCTTATGGGCACTGCACTTCACTATCGCTACTTTTTTAGGACTGAGCAACGCATTCAGGAGATCACGCACTAGCTCTCCGTGCATAATGTGCTCCCCGTGTGACGTCAGGAACCCGCGTTCCCTCCAGAGAAGCCCGAAGTCATGGGCCACTCCAAAGGCATACCGGCTGTCCGTGTATATGTTCACACATAGGCCAGCACTCAATTCACAGGCTCTTGTTAAAGCTATCAGCTCTGCTGCCTGAGCCGATTTTTGTGGTATTCTAGCTGTTTCGACCACCGTCTTAAGAGGCGTGATCGCATATGCTGCGGAAGTCGTACCATCTGGCAGCCTCAAACACGATCCATCAACCCACAGTTCCCCATCCACATCAGGAAGTGGCACATCCTGTAAGTCAACACGACCCTTTGTCTGTTCCTCAGTCAGGAAAACACAGTCGTGATGTTTTTCTTCCTGACCCTCCTCGGCCGGATAGGGCAATAAAGTCGCGGGGTTCAAAGTAGCGCATCTTTTCAATGTTATGTGTGGCGCTAAGAGTGTCAGCTCGTATCCTGTAAGTCGTGCACTCGTGAGGTATTGGGTCTTTGTTTGGTTTAACAGGGCATCTACTGCATGAGGAACTAACACCAACAATTTGTGTGATAACACTATGCCCTCACTCTGTCGTATGGCTACTGCTGTTGCCGCTACTGCTCGAAAACACCCAGGCAGCCCTCGTGCTACAGGATCCAAAATGGCAGAGAAGTATGCACATGGTCTCTGCTTATCCCCGTGTAACTGCACTAACACTGACAACGCGCACCCATCGTTCTCGTGCACGTATAATGTGAAAAGTTTCGTGTAGTCTGGTGTTCCTAACACGGGTGCGGAACAAAGGGCCTGTCTCAACTGTTCAAAAGCTTTCTGACATTCGTCTGTCCACTCAAGAGGCATCGGTGTAGTTTTGGACAATAATGCTAGCAAAGGTTTTATGATATGTGAAAAACCCATGATCCATTGTCTACAAAAGGATGTCAACCCTATAAAGGCACGCACATCTCTCTGCGTGCGGGGGACTGGTGTGTCTAAAATTGCTTGAATTCGATCAGATGTTAATGCCCGCCCCTCCTTAGACAACAGGTGACCGAGGTAAGTCACCTGGGGTCTACAGTATTGAAGCTTTTTCTTGGAAACCTTGTGATTATTTTGTGCCAAAAAGGAAAGCAATGCAAGCGTACTCTGTTCACAATCTGCATAGGAGTCGGCGGCAAGCAAAAGGTCATCCACGTACTGGATGAGCGCAACGCCAGACTGCAATTTAAAGGAATCTAGTTGTCGTTTCAAAGCCTGGCTGTAGATGCTAGGGCTTTCAGTATATCCTTGGGGAACACGACAAAATCTATACGATTTATTATTGAGCGTAAAACCAAACAGATATCTACTATCTGGGTGAACAGGGATAGAAAAGAACGCATTCTTTAAGTCAATAACACTAAAGGTGGTGGCCGTCGGTGGAACCAAAGTAAGCAAAGTCGTGATATCGGACACCACTGGGTATTGGGGAATGACAATTTTGTTTATTTCACGCAAATCAATAATAAATCGGTAGATCTTGCCATCTGAGTCTCTCTTAAGAATCGGTAGAATAGGGCTGTTACAAACATTATAAGGGACCTCCTCCACTACCCCTGCAGAAATCAAATCCTGAACAATATTTGTCAGTGCAATTTCACCTTCCTTCGAGATCTTATACTGTGGCACTCGTGGTAGAGAGGCCCCCTCCTTAACAGTAATGTGTATTGGTGGAATGCGCATCTCTCCCACATCCGTATCTGATGTCGCCCACAACGTGTGCGGCAGAGAGGCCAAAGCAGGGATATCTAAAATGGCATAAAATCTGTCAGGGTCAGGGCAATCATCAGGGTCAGGGTAGTTGTCATTCAGGATAACCCGCACTCCCTCTGGAGCGCAGCGTATTGTCGCTCTGAAATATTTAAGCAGATCAATGCCCAGGATATTGCCTGGGGTATGATGTGATAACAAAAATTGCCCAAAACTAAAGTATTTGTCAATGCATAGTGCAAGGGGCTTGGACAATGGGCTGGGGGAGGGTGTGCCATCAAACCCTACACACGTAATCATTTCGCCAGACAGGGGAGCCCTCGGAACCAAGTTTTTCGACAGAGCGCTACGAGTAGCTCCTGTGTCGAATAGAAATTGATCAGTAGAACCCAAAATACCCGCTGTTACATATGGACCTTGCTGATCTACTGGCACTTCAACTGATTCCTTACCCCATCCTACGCAATCCTATGCATGCACATAATCCTGATGTTCCACATTCTCTCCTTCCAAAATCTGATATTGATTCCGTCTATCAAACGTATTCCGTTCGTCCTGGCCACGGCCCCTCTCCTCAACCTGTCTACGATCACCTCCGCCCCCTCTCATTCCAGTATAACCTCCTCTTGACCTTCCACTGCCTCGACCACGCTGACTACGCTGTTCACGAAGTACCGGACAATCTTCGGCCCAATGCCCAAACTCCTTACAATAGGCACACTGATCCTCCGCAATATCCGTACGACCATACGATGCGTTTCCTCCACCTCGTCTACCTCTATCATTCCCTCTACCCTGTGTTCCCCGAACCTGTGCCAACATCACCTTCGTTTTCAATTCCTTCGTCTTTTTCTCTACACTTTCTTTAGCCTCCACTTCCTGCCGCTCATAATACTGAGCCATAGTTAACAAGGACGCAGGGGTCGCCGTGGCCCAGGAACTTTCACTCGACTTCAATCGCTTTGCAATCTCTGGTAGTAGATTAGCCACATACTTATCTACAAACAAATGCCGACCCGTATCGTCTGTTAAAGATTGACCACTGTAATCATGAAAAGCCTCCTCGAAGCGCGTAAAGAAATCTGAAACCGTTTCATCGGGTTTCTGTTTGCACGACGTTAACATGGTCCAATCAATCTTTTTGGAGGGAACAAGCGTTTTTAATTTATGCAAGATAGCTGCCGGGAGATCTAGGATTAGCTGACAAGGCTTACATGCTGGTTCCCTATCTAAATCTGCAGCATTTATTTCTTTCCATGTCCCCCCCAAAATCGTTTCATCATTAGTTTTACGAATTTGCCTCCACATATCGGGTGGTAAAATTAGCCCAAAAAACAAATCTATATCTACAAGAGTCATCACACAAGACGATATAGCCCCCTCCACCCCTTCATAAAATGCCGCCGGATTCTTCCGAAGATCAGGTAAAGAATTTTTCAATGCCATGACATCCGCTCTATTCCATGGCGTATATACCCAATTATACACAAAATACCCTTTCGCATCCTTCGACAACTTATCATCATCCGTACCTTCCCCCCTTGGCGGAACATACAAAGGCGCAGCTTCACGCATAGGCATAACATGCAACGCAGAACTCTTATCTGAACCACGGAGAGAACACTCTCTGGCCTGCCCATCATGCTCCAATTCAGACTCCTTTTGTTTCCTTTTCCGCTCCTCCCGCAATCGAGTTGTCTCATCCCGCAGCTTGATCAATTGCGCAAACAGGTCATCAACATCTGAAAGATCAAAATCACCTTTAGTCAAATTTTCACGATACACTGACAACACTTTGGGCTCTAACGTATCAGAAAGGTCACGATATGCGCCTACAACCTCATCAGCCAAGGAAGACAGAAAATACATCAATTCAAGATCCGTCCACCCTGTTTTTTCTGATATCAATTGGTCCTGAGTAACACTACGCTTATTCACTTTGCGATCCCAACTACGTAGATGAGAGGACCTCTCCGCAGTAAACCTGAGAGCAGATACACCTTTCTTGCCCGACTTATCCTGTCCGCCATCATCGGAATCCACAGCTGGAGCCGTCGGCGTAACGTACGGAGGTGGTGACCGATCTAACAAAGAAAAATCATCAATTTCATTATTAAGGACAGGATAAAGCGGTCGGCGAATAGGAAATTGACCAGTCGTTTGCAAATTACGTTCCCGTTCCTCCCTTTCTTTCTTCTCCTGAGCCTCCTTTTCCTCAAGCTGTAAAGCCTTATCCCGAGCAGCCTTGCGCTGCTCTTTGTCTGCCAAGGCAACCTCACGCTTCATTCGCTCACGCGCCGCCTTCTCCCACATTCGCACGCAATCAAACATGTTTTGTCTAGACCTGCGTTGAAACATACATTGCTCTACAAATTGTATTTTACTCAAATCGTACGACCCGTGTAGAGGCCATTGCAATTCAGGATCGGCCTTGGTGTACTTATGCCATAATTTACTGTACATAATAGGTGGAAGGCCGAATTTTATATACATGTCCCTATTTGGTGTTCCCTCTGGGGGAGCCGGCTGTGATTCCGCTAACCTAATTGAGGTACCTTCTCCAAGACAACACATTCCTCGGAGTGTGCTGAAAACAGGCATGTTCAAAAAGTATCACGAAAGCGTGACACCGGACAAAATGGCACTTACAGTTCTCCACACGATTGTGCCGCTCAAAGGAAAAAAACAAAGTTAGAGAAACATCTCTACATGCCTGCCTATGTGAAGTGCACTACACATATAAGTTCAAAGATCACAAATTCACAATGTTAGCTAACTCAAATCAAAGTTCCTAGAACTCGGCAAGCGCCCGAAGACTACCTCACCAATCACAAATCACAAAATTTCAGTAAGCGTCCGAAGACTACCTTACCGAACACAAATCGCAGAACTTCAGTAAGCGTCCGAAGACTACCTTACCGAACACAAAGCTTACCAAATTCTCAAATGTCCAGGTTCCAACTGCCAAGGTCTTATAAGCCAAATCAGCCAAACGGCACTTTCGCAGCGATGCAGACACTTCAAAGACTCAGTCGGAGACCGGCGCCACCTGGAAGGTCAGATCGGAAGGAAAGGAAAAAACACCGTGGCAGCCAAGACTCGGGTCACTCGTGGCAGCGCGCGGCCATGGCGGGTTTCCAAGCCTTCGTCACGACCTCTCCTTCGGGCATCCGAGTCGCCGATGAGTCCCTTCGTGGTCGCCAATTGAAGTATTTCGGGGTTCCCAAGGCCTACACGCTCCAGAGATTACCCACTTACACACAAGAACTGTTGGCACGGAAACTGTAAAAGGCAAAGAACAAGTTTATTAAGACCCCATGGGGTGGTGGTACACTCAAACAGCACCCTTCGGTAATGCAAGAGGTATCACCCCGAACACCGGTGTGACCCCGTTTATATATAATTTTGGGGCAATAAAAGATAGGCGGCACAAGTTAAGACACAGTTTTAGGGACATATATGGTCATCTTTTGGAATACTGCCAGCTCATTGGAGGGTTTCAAACCCACTGGTCAGTTAGCGGCACATTCCTGAAGGCTTACGGGTCAGTGGGAACTGCGCATGTGTGGCTTGACCAGTGCTAAAAATAGCCTGTTGCTGGGCAGACAAGAGTGGTCAGTGGAACGGACAAAGGACTAAAGGGCACGTCGGCCACGAGGTCGCTCATGGTCTTAAGATGGCCGCTGCAACATTAAAAATGGCGTTATCGTATATAGCCAAGTTAAGGAGGACAACGTGTAGGTTCAGCTAATCGCTAATCCGAACGGGCCAATTACGACATGTGGTTGAGGATTGCGCTACGTAGGGAGCACGAAGTTGCCAGTCCACCAAAGAATTTTACACCACCTACGGGCAACTGTAAATTCTGATAGTACATACCATGTAGCACGCCACATTAATGAAGAGCATGAAAGTAATCTCAACATGCTGAAATACTTTGTCATTGACAGTGTTTCCATCAGTAAATTAGGTGGTGATCGCGAAAAGAAATTGCGGCATTTGGAAACTAACTATATCCTTAAGCTCGATACCAAGACCCCTAAGGGATTAAATATGTGTGAAGACATACATCATTACCTTTAGAGCGGTCAGGCAGTCGAAAGTTCGTTTTCTATTGGCAGTATTTGTGGTGAACATGTTCAGTTCGCCTTCTCTGTTTGTTCTTGTTAGACCTGACATCATTGGCTTGAGTCTCTCCTCCATTTTTTTCTGTTTGCCTCCACTGTTTACGATGTTTTTGCTGGTATATGCTTTGGGCACTGTGCCACTGCTGATCAGTGCCACAGTGCAAGTGCTCCCTATGTTAAATTACTGTATTTATTGAATTCCATGTTTGGCTTATTTGGTTTACTGTCAGTCCCTAGTCTAGTGCACCAGGAGTGCCGGGGCTTGTAAATACAAATGCTGCTCGTGGGCTTGCAGCACATGTTGTGCCACCCACAAGAGTGGCCTAGTAAAAGTATGTCTACAGGTCTGCCATTGCTAGACCTACGTGCAGTCTGGTACTGTCACGCTGACTGCGCAAGTACACCTACTTGCCAGTCCCCAAACCTTCCCTTAACTTCATGTCAGTCACCCCTATGGTAGACCTGAGGGCAGGGTGCATTGTAAGCATAAGGTAGGACAAGAATGTTGCCTTTCCTCTTGCACATTAGTACCCGATATAAACAGGAAATAATATGTTCCTGAGGTAATAAGAGTCTAAGGGAGAATACGACACAACATTTATCAGAACTACAGAATCTATCTGTTCCTTCTCTCTATGCTTAGTCCATCTTGCAGCACACACAAGTTTAGTAATACATGAATTGTATTGTAAGAGTTTAGTAAAGAGTTTTTAACTATCACATCTTTTTCACTATTTTTTCACATTTTCACCTCTATACTTATCATACTGCAGTTTCCCTAAACGGCTCTAGACTACAAGTACAGTAGCTGGTATATCACCACTATTGAGCGGTTGGCAGAAAGGGGTTTTGCAACTCTAGGATTTGGAAACCAAATAAATTTGGCATTTTGTTCTGTATATGGTTGATGGTTTTTAATATTATTGAAGGCAATCAATACCTTTAATTTATCTATATGTTGCACTGTTTATCACTCTGACAGCTCGAATGTGTATTTGTACACTGTATTAATTATGTCCAGGCTCTAAAACAACTTGAACAAAATTCAGGAAAGAACAAATTAGTTACCAACAAATTTAAGTATTTGTACCATAATTTACAAATGAAAGTTTCTTCTTTCCTCATTTGTAGTCTTTTTGACATGCAGTATGTCTTCACTTTCAATGTTTGTGTAGTCACGTGGTTAATTTGCACTTGTGTATTTAAATGCATTCAATTGAGCAGTGCAGGTATGTGAACAAGGCTACTGCGTTAGCCGAAACGCGTCATCCTGCCTGACATTTTGCACACCTGGTTAAAATAAAAGTCACTGTGGCCAGCAGTGAGAACAGCAATTGCGGCGTTCGTGTTTCTCTTTTGGTGGACTAAACACCGGAGCGGTAATTGTATATATATATATACATATATATATATATATATATATATATATATATATATCACGCTCCCTGTCCCACTGGAAAATCAGGGCACTCGCGGGCGGGTGCGGTGTGCGGTAATGGGTACCCGCAATAACACTCTGCTCGGCTTCAGAACTCGTTTCTTCCAAAGAACCGCACTCGTGGAACCAAAGTTTTTGCAGTGCTCACACCATAAGTTTATTCACAAAGGTTTAACAGACGCGTTTCAGCATTACGCCTTCGTCAGTGTCAATTACATTGTGGGGATTGGCCTGGGATATAGCTACAGACAATCATGAACATGGTTGACGGACTCCAATGATATTAGGGTCGCGCCATCTTGGAACATGTAAATACATATCAACCTTTTGGTACGTTTTACCCCATATTGGAAACTGGGTAGATATTGCCGTGTATCGGCATGGTTCCCCGTGTTTCACACATCCGGGGAAAATGTTGGGAGCTTAGAGCCATATAGCCCCCTCATTTCAAACTTTGAAGATGGCGCGACCCTAAAATCATTGGAGTCTATCAACCATGTTCATGATTGTCTGTAGCTATATCCCAGGCCAATCCCCACAATGTAATTGACACTGACGAAGGCGTAATGCTGCAACGCGTCTGTTAAATCTTTGTGAATAAACCTATGGTGTGAGCACTGCAAAAACTTTGGTTCCACGAGTGCGGTTCTTTGGAAGAAACGAGTTCTGAAGCCGAGCAGAGTGTTATTGCGGGTACCCATTACCGCACACCGCACCCGCCCGCGAGTGCCCTGATTTTCCAGTGGGACAGGGAGCGTGAAGTAAAAGATGGGCACCACTGCAAAACCGAAGCGCACGAAAAACAACAAACAACAAACCGGAGGAAGGAGGCGAACTGTCGAAGACCGGAAGGACGACGCAGATAACGCAAACCTCACGGTGAGAGCGCGAGCCCGGATCTAAACGGGCGGCGGTGCATTAGCAGCAGGGCGACAGTGGTTTACCAAACTGGTGCTCACACCAATTCTCACAAAGTAACAAGTGTAATCCATGAGAGGATATGTACTGTGAGGATTAGCGCAGGGATGCAGCGAAAGGAATGTTCAAGAAACAAGAGACTATAACAGCAAGCTCCAGTGCAAGCGCAGCTCCCCAACAGCCCAAAACAAAACTTAACGAACTCTTGGTGAAACTTGAGAGACTTTACGAAAGAGAAATTCGGAAGTGGTGGGAGGCTACGAGCCTCCAGAGTTACATAGACTACAAAAGGGTACCAAGGGGTCTAAGAGTGTACACAATTCCCTCCTACGAGAACCCGGACCCCCAGCTCTTAACCGAGTGGGCTGAACACACCGCATAGTATTGCGAAGGAATACTGGCAATACTAGTGAGATACGCGTGGAGTGACCGTGAAAAGACTTTAGCGGAGATACAGACATTGGAGGAAGAACTGCTAAAGGAAGAAAAACCGGAAAAATTGACAACTCTGAAGGATCAACTTAAAATCCGTCTGAACAAATACGAGGAAAAAAATCAAAACTCGTAAACAAGAGAAATACGCAAGAGACGAAAACGACTACCTGTCTGGCAGAATATTAACATTTGCCAAAAAATACGATGCACCGAGAAGAGAAGTTGATCGTAAAAGAGCCCAAGGCGCAGTATCACCAGTGAACACATCGGAATCCGAAGTCACCGACAGTGAGGCAGTGGAGGAACAAAGAAAAAGAACGACAGCCGGGAAACAAAGGGGAGGACAGACACCCATCCCTCCTCCTTTTCACAACGAATGCACAGTAATCCGCCAGTCATGGTTACGAGGCGGCAAGAACAAGCCTCCTGAAAACGAAGTAGGAGGAGAACAAGGAGAGCAGGGGGAGGCAGAAAGAGGAAAGGCCCAGAGATGGAGGAACAGAAGAAAGCCCAACAAAAAGTAACTACCACTCACACAGACGACCTCACGGTAGTTAACTTATCGGAGAACGAGTTAACGGAAGCAGAAAAGAACTTACTTAGTAGGGGCTTAAGCTTCTGCCCCAATAGTAAAAGCGAATATACACAGATGAGGATCGATCTGTATGCATTTGTGAGGAAACTCAAGTTACATAAATATCACCAACTAAGATTAAACACCAAAGGATCTAAATTTGTGAGGAAGCGACTAACTGCTACCGACATCCTATCCTGTGAAGATCTGAGAGGGATAGAGAAATTTGAGAACCTAAGAATGGAAAGAAATACACAAACATCACAGGGTAACACCATGATCGACAGAGCCATAACCAACGACATTGCACAAGAAAGAGAAGACAGTGGTTTTAAGCCAATATCGACATTCTGCCCCGTAATGCCTTGGGATGCAATAGACGCCTTCTCTGAAACTGTCTTAAATGACCTGGTGTCCTTAGGAGGGAAACGAGAAACGGCAAACAAGAAAGATAACATCAACTCACAAGAAAGAGAGGCTTTAAGAAACCTTGAAAAGGATGAGAACACGATAATCAAGCCCTCAGACAAGGGCGGGAACGTTGTGTTACTGACACGGGAATACTACCAAAGAGAGGCACTAAGACAACTTTCGGACACGCAATATTACCGAATGACGGATGAGAAACAGTACAAGGACGGCATAAGAAGATATGACGAACTGGTCAATAAGTGGTACAAGAAACTGATGCTGGGAAGTCAAGAAAACATGTACCTAAGAAGTAACAACCCCACGATCCCCACCTTCTACCACTTACCCAAGCTACACAAGAACGCAAAGGAGCCCCCAGGAAGACCAATAGTGTCATCTATGAATGGACTAACAGAAAACATGTCAAAATTCATAGACAGCTTCTTATTCCCTCTAGTAACCCAGCTCAAATCCCATGTAAAAGACACCAAAGACTTCTTGTCTAAAATCTCTGACGTAACATGGGACCCATCATACCTGATGATTGTATTGGACATAACCAGCCTATACACCAACATTAGACATGAATTAGGCTTGGTAGCAGTAGAGCACTTTCTCAACAAAAGACCTGCCAGGTTTGCACTACACAACCGTATGTTGCTAGAATTTATAGAGTTCTGCTTGACAAGCAACATTTTCCTGTTTAACGACCAGCTATACACACAAGTCTCTGGGACCGCAATGGGCACCTGCTTTGCTCTCAGCTACGCGAACCTATTCGTCGGCTGGTGGGAGGAGCGGGTGCCCATGGTCCTTCAGACTGAGGGTCAGGAAACAGAGAGAGTGATACGGTGGTTCAGGTATATTGATGACCTCTTCATCGTGTGGCAAGGGACGGTGGAGGGGGCACAACAATACATAAGAATCCTGAATGACAACAACTGTAACCTACACTTCTCAGGGACGATAAGTTCAACAACAGCTGACTATCTGGACCTGAGGGTGGATGTAGACAACAATAGGTTACATACATCACTGTATCGCAAACCGACGGCAGGCAATTCCATTCTGAGAACCGACAGCAACCATCCAAAAAGGCTGATACAAAGTATCCCGTATGGTGAACTGCTCAGGGTGAAAAGGAACAGCAGTAAAGAGCAGGACTTTGAGAAAGCAGCAGAGGGTTGCATAGAAAGGTTCTGCAGAAGAGGATATGATCCGGTGTCTCTGGATAAAACCTTAAAGAAAGTGAGGAAAATTAAAAGGGAAGACCTCCTAAAACCGAAACCACCCAAAGAACAACCCAATAACGAAGGGAAATTTCGCCTAATCACACCATACACCAGCGACTTTATGGGATTAAGGAAAATTTTGCAAAAAAACTGGCATATCCTGAGAACTAATCCTATATTGAAAGATGACATCCCAACCAAGCCCCTGATCACTTACCGGAAGGCAAGGTCTCTGAGAGATTCCTTAGTGAGAAGCCATTTCAAAAAAACAACACAAAAGACAGGTAAAATTGCAGAGTTGGGGGGATTTTTCCCTTGCGGGAAATGCAAGGCCTGCATGGGGTGTAAAAGAGTGCGGAAATATGACAACCATGGCGCCGGCATTTCCAGACCTATCGAAAAGTTCCTAACATGCAGCACAAGCTATGCAGTTTACTGCCTGGTCTGCCCTTGTGGGTTAAGATACATCGGAAGTACGATCCACCAACTAAAAATCAGGGTACTTGAACATCAAAGGGCAATAGAGAAAGCTGACCCAGCATACCCTGTCGCGAGACATTTTGACCAAGTGCATCAACGAGACAGGAATAAACTGCAGTACTTTGGCTTAGACTATGTGCCCGAAAATCCGAGAGGTGGGGACAGGTTAAAAACATTGATACGCTTGGAATCAAGGTACATTATAGACCTGATGACCAAAGTACCAGTGGGATTGAACAGCGGGGAAGAACTGGCTGTACATCTGGGGAAATAGTTGAGTGAGACATCTACCACCCAGCACAAGAAGGTAAATAAATTGCACTGGAGTAGGCTGGAATATAGGACTCGCCAATACATGGCTTGATGGACTTTGGAAACTTTGAAATGAGGGGGCTATATGGCTCTAAGCTCCCGGCATTTTCCCCGGATGTGTGAAACACGGGAACCATGCCGATACACGGCAATATCTACCCAGTTTCCAATATGGGGTAAAACGTAACAAAAGGTTGATATGTATTTACATGTTCCAAGATGGCGCGACCCTAATATCATTGGAGTCCGTCAACCATGTTCATGATTGTCTGTAGCTATATCCCAGGCCAATCCCCACAATGTAATTGACACTGACGAAGGCGTAATGCTGAAACGCGTCTGTTAAACCTTTGTGAATAAACCTATGGTGTGAGCACTGCAAAAACTTTGGTTCCACGAGTGCGGTTCTTTGGAAGAAACGAGTTCTGAAGCCGAGCACAATATATATATATATATATATATATATATATATATATATATATATATATATATATATATACATATATTACCTACTGGCGGTCGCCAGTAGGTAGTTATAGTTAGGATTTTTTTTAAATGCAAAATCTCAAAATTCTATTGTGAATAACTTTGGCGCCGGTTGACGAATCTGCCTGGAAAATTCCTCAAATTTGCCTCACAGATCTCCGGTCCTTCCTTGAAAGTTTGGGGGGGATTCGTCAAGCGGGGGCCGAGATAAAAGTGGGGTCCCAAAACGTGTTTTCTCCATGTTAATTTCCATAGGGCGGTCAAACTCACTTTTAGCCCAAACGACTGAATGGATTTCCACCAAACTTGGCAAAATTGTAGGGACTGGTAGCCCGATGTGCCTTTGCTATGTCTCAAGATATGTGCTCCAGTGGATTTTGAGTAATGTAGGTTAAAAAAATATATACATCTATGGCCGCACCCTGGTATGCGCACCGGGGGGCTCAGCGGGCGCGAAACGCGAGGTGCGCATGGAAAGCTGATTGGCTCTCGGGTTTCTGTAAACATTCGAAACAGTCCGAACCGGCCGCCATCTTGTGTCTCGGTAGGATAGAGACACAAGAGGTGAAAAACAAAAAGGGGGAAATGACCATAAGGGGCCAGGGTAGACCTCCCCTGACCCCCTAGGTTTGATGTGGGGGCTATAAAAGGGCCCCGCGGTGCAAAATATATATATTTTTTTATTTTCGCGGGGGGAGCGCCCGGTGCGCGCACCGGGGAGCGGCCCATGGGGAAAGAAGAATGACAGAGTTTTCAAAAAATGTAGCCTCTTTTAATAAATGGGAGGTAGTTCTAAAAAGAACTGTTTTTTTTCTTCTTTTTGTTGTTTTATATTTTTTTTAGTGTTTTGGAACATTTTGTTCTTTTTTTGGCTTAAATGAACTATTTTATATATTTTTTGTTATTTTAATGGGGAGGAATGAAAAAACAGGGAATTGAAAATGGCTTAACTGGAGCAAAAAAAAAATAAGAAAAAATTGGGGTTTTTTGGGGCATTTGTGGTTGTCCCCAACAAGGACGATGAGCTTTATGCTCAGTTCACCATAGGAGATGGTCTTACCACAATGAATGCATGTTATTCGGAAATCCGCAAACCGTGGCTCAATGCAAGGGATCGTCTCCCTTGCCTCTGGTCCTGATGGAGTGGGTTGCTTTCTTTTGGAGGGGGTGCTTGAAGATTGTGGAGAGTTACTGGCCAGTTCCCTCATCTCTGCAGCAGAATAGTTGATTGGATGCCTGCGCTGCATGTGGCGAATCATGGTGTTGTTGCCAAAAGAGTATTTTTGATTAGGGCTCCTCCTTGAAAGTTCCATGCCACAGATTAGGCAAGTCACCTTGGCCGCATTGACTTTTTTCTTGCCCTCTGGGATCAAAAAAAAACTCCCATACAATGTGTGGTCTTGGCTGGTATGGGGTATTGTGTTCTTGCAGCCACCTTCTCCTCCCCTCCTCCTTCTCCTCCTCCTCCTCCTCTTCCTCCTCCTCTTGTTGACTACCAATGCAATCTTGTGGTGGTCCTCTTGGTGGTTGTGGTGGTGAAGGTGGTGCAGATGCTCCAGCTGCTGCTGCTACTGAAGCCATTTCAAAGTACAAAATATACCTCAAAGATTGCAAAACAGGTCTTCCTAAGTTAAAGGACAAAGTCAGAATAAGGAAAAAAGGTGGGGTCTTTCATCATTTGGAAAAAAAGGCCTGAACCAATGAGAAGTGTTCTTTTCAGGTCACAAGACCAGGGATTTCATCATTATGAAACCAAAACTGTTCTGCACCAATAAAAAGTGTTATTTTCAGGTCACATGACCGACGCGTTTTTATATATATATATATATATATATATATATATATATATATATATATATATATATATATATATATATATATATATATATACATTTAAAAAATTGAGTGATGTCATTGACCATGTCATGAGTGATGTAATATGTGACATCATCAGCAGTGCATTGCAGGCGCGCACAAGTTATAGTGAGTCCAACTAACTATAACGTGGGAATTTCAATGGTTTTATGTCAGTAAAATTTCCAGCTAACTATAACTGGTGTGAAACCTATGGTTTTTTCAGTGAATATATATATATATATCAAAGCTCCAAGGCTCCCACCTTTGCAGATGCACTCTGACATCCACTGCAGCAAAGATCAGCGGACGGACCCAGTTTACAGCATGCCTGTTGATTAACACTGACGCATTTCGCGCTCATTGCACTCTTCAGAGGTGCGACAGTCATTTTGGCATAGAGGCCACACCTTCCACTTAAAAATATGAGCCCTCCAATGTGTGACTTCAATGAGTCCGTGTTGATTTGTGGGTCTCATAGTGTGTGCCTCAGTTATGTGCCACTGTCTGAGATGTTTCAAGCCCACTAATGGGACTTCACTTGCATATCCAGCTTGTCAATCCTCCGCTCGAGTGCTCCTTGTACGTTGGGTACTTGGAGCTTGGATAAATATGCGGCACACCCTGCCGCAAAGGAGCACCACCACAGGATGCAGGGGCCATGGGGTCTGTTAATGAGCAGGCTGATTTAGTGGGGCAGCAACTGATTTAGCATGTCCACCGGCACAACGAGGCCCATCTGGGGGCATTCAATGTTACAACCGCAACATCGCGCGCTCCATTTGGAGAAAGAGGACACTAAAAGGCCCATAATGCTCTGCTATTCTTGGCAGAGCATCCCATTCAGGCATGCATTGGTGCATTTAAATGATTAGGGCAGTGTCCTATGCACCTTCAATTGCCAAAGCCTCTGAAGAGAAATAGGGGCACTTTGAAATGCGTCTGGCATCCATGGCACATTGAACTGCTTAAAGGTATCGTTGTACTGGTGGACTTTATACCATAAAGGCTCCTTAGGAGCATGTTGCCACTCGAGTGCTCTTTGTATGTTGGGTATTTGGAGCTTGGCTATATATATATATATATATATATATATATATATATATATATATATATATATATATATATATATATATATATATATATGTATGTATATATATATATATATATACACACACATATATATATAAAGTTTAACAAAGTTAAAAAAAATATTAAACATATAAATCAAAGCAAACCATGTCACATTTTTTATATTGAAAAATATAAAATAAATAATAGTATAAAATACATAAATTTATTTATTAAATAGTAATAAAACATATTTTAAAATAGTGTTGAGCCGCCATGGAAAGGCACATCTCCGCCTGAATTGTAATATGGATGACGGTGTCTTGCAGAGTCAGCATTCATAAGCAGGGCCGGGCTGGGAACCGAAACCGGCCCTGGCAAACTGCTTGGCCGCTCCCCCAGGGGGTGGTGGGAGTGCAGTCCCAGGATTGATATTACCGGCCTCGGTAACAAAAACGGCCCCCCAGGGGCCCAAAACCTGCCCCCACCCAAGTGGCCCAATGGGAAAAGGCCCGGGGCCTGCTACTGCCCTGCCCTGGCCCTGGTCCTAATTTATTTTATTTTATTTTAGAAGTTTTATATAGCACTGGCATGACCCAGGAGGTTCTCAAGGTAGATGAACCTGGAGTATTTTGACCAGATCCACGTCACGTATTCCCTTTAGGTAACAGTTCTGATCCGTGGATGTGCAATTCCCAAGGTTTAAAGAGGTGGACAGGTCTCTGGATTAACCTCCAAATGGAGGAAGTGCCCTCACACACCCCAAAAGGTGTCATGCTTCATCATAGGGCATGCTCCTCATCGGGCTGGCACTGCAATGCTCGGCGGGGCCCAGCGAAGGGCCTCTGGTGGAGTTCTTTTGATAAAGTTGTTAGGTTAGTGAGGGTATGTGAACATGTGGTGTAGTGAGTGATATTATAAAATAGTTTTAGGGTGTCTCTTAATAAATAAATGTTATCAATCCTGGCTCACTAACCTAAATAAAAACAATGTTGCTCATATCGGGGACAATGATCCAATAGAGCATAGGTGCTATTTAGATTGTTTGGTCAACATGTTTCTTCCCAGATCAGCCCCTAAGAGGGCTATTGGCAATTCGTCAGGACCGTGTATGGGAGAATTTCCTCGTAATTTTACATCACTGCAAGGCTGGTGAATACATTAGGTAAATTAGTTAAGTCACCAGCCATGCTTGATAGATCAAGGTTGAATGGCACCTTGTGTTGTTTTGAGACCTGAAAGAGAGAAAGAAAGGTTTGATAAAAACATGGAGATATTGTAGCATCCTGTTCGGTATGCATTTGTCATTTTACAATGGTGAAAAACATTCTGGAAGATGCATTTCATGACATCAGAGCAAGATGAGGCATGCACTTCACCGTGTTTGTTCGTGACGATAAGGCTATTAAAAGGTGGTGATTATGCACGTGCAAGAAGGTCAGATGGGGCGAAAGTGGTATATAAAATTATGAGAGAGTGGTTTCTGTTCATGATTAAATCTGAAAATCATGACTCTTGGTAGCGTGCTGGAAAATAACAATACCATATTGTCTTATAGCCAAGTGAGGAGTGTAAAAGTTACAAAATTCAATCTAGACATGAGGAATAGCTCAATAAGTTATAAAGAAAGAAGCTGCTGCTTACCAGTATTAAGTGCCCTATCCAAGTGGAGGGCTTCTGTACCCACTGGAAGTGGCAAGGTGAGTGGCCAGTCTCCAGTGAAGTGACACGCTGGAGACAGGCTGATAAGGCGTGTTCCTGGCATCACGTCTGAGAAAGGCTAGACTGGCGATCTCGGCGGCCATCTTGGATAAGGGTGGCACCTCTCAATTAAACTTAATCAAACAAGTGTTTAAGAAACACTGGAGTATCCTCCAAATGGGAGACCTAACACTCCCCCCGCCCTAGTTCGCCTTTAAGAGGACAGTAAACCTAAAAGATATGCTGATTAACACTAGGCCCAAATGAAAAGGACCCCAACATGATAAACCCCCGTGGGATCTACCCCCGGAAGTAGGCCACTAACCCTCTGGCCAATGCACGCACTGCGCACTTACAAAAGCCACAAAAATCAAACAACTAACGGATGCATTAACTTAGAAACAGCTAAGACACACCAACTGCAACACATGCAATTGTGTTTACCTAATAACCTGTCCCTGCCACCTATTTTATTTAGGAATGACGACATGTGCAATAAAAAGCAGAATAACCGAACACCAAAGCAGTATCAGGTGTAAGAAAACGAACACCAAAATGTGTGTGTACTTCACAACCGTAGGCCACACAACAAATTACCTACAGACCATCCTTGAATCCAACTCCCACTTGCCAAAGTAGGTCCTATTCAGAAAAGAGCAGAATGGGATTTAAAAACTGTCAACCCATACCAAAGGGTTAAGTGATGATATCCCATGGGGTGAACTAAATGGACAAAATTACACTGACTCCATCAGACCTCTTTATTGAGGGATAAAATAGACCCCTTAACAGCATCCACTTTAGTCACCATACGGCTAACCAACAATAAATAGGGCTCACCAGACTGATTGTTGTCCCGTGCAGCACTCCCGGAGGCTGTGATAATCCACCGGACCCTTGTTCTTGGCAATTTTTCTACAATCTCCAACCAGGGGTGCAGACAGCCCTTAAAAAATTGTCTTGCGATAATGACTTAATCATCAGAGAGGCTGAAAAAGAAGGCAACGTGATAGTGATGAACAGGGCAGACTACAATAATGAGATACTAACACAACTTCAAGATGAAGCTTGCTATGAACGTCTCACATACAATCCCGTTGTGCCTTTAAACATAGAAATCAACAAAAGAATGGCGCAATGCAGACCTCATCAATGAAGACGAACACACTTTCATGAAAGTCTATAGACCACACTATCCGTGTATCTAGGCGCTACCCAAAGTACACAAACACCTACTTTTCCCCCCGAGGAGACCCATTGTATTAGGAATAGGGGGTCCCACTGAACGCTTGGCTGAATATGTTGATGTCCTTCTTGGATCTTTTGTCTGGAATCTACCATCGTATACGGGATACTAATCACGTACTGAGCACACTGGCTTATTTAATGTGGGGAGAGGGTATGCCCTTCGTAACCTTAGATGTGGTTTCACTTTACACAAGGATTAAACCAGATTTGGGTATGAAAGTGATTTCACACTCTCTACATAAAAGACCTGCTTCACGGCGCAGCAAGACGAAACGCAGAAGTGTTTTAAATGCCCCCTGCCTGAGACACGCCCAAGATGCGGTCCGGCGGGGTAGCAGGGTAGATGTTCCGGCGCGGCGTCCCCCAGTCTGAAGTAAGTGAACCTTCTCTCCTCACAGGTCCCGCGTCGCTAAAACCGCTAAAAGATTTAAACGAATCTGGAATCGCTCCTAAATAAGCACTGAACAAACCTTGTGAAAAACGTAAAATAACAGAAACCGCCATTATGTTTTTCCTTTCATCCGCAAACAATAGGATTATTTTTCCGAAGGGAGACACCCCCCCCCCCACCCCCCCTCAGAGACCATGAAGTGCGATTAGGCACATTGACAAGTAACTATTCAGGAATCAACTATTCATTTAAGTCGTGTGTATTACTTTAATGTACAATTACTGGACCTTGCGAGTTTTCACGCACCATAATGGAGCAAAAAAAAAACATATTTTGCGTGCAGCATGAAGGAAGTTGTGTACCCCCACTCTAATTATGGAGGTGGGTTTAATCTCTAATGTTGTTTCCTTGTTATACGACAGATATACTGCGAAGACTGGGAATCGTATGTATTTTTACTCATGCTTTTATTAGTAGCAGCGTACACTTTTTCTTTATTCTTTAATATTTGTTTTCCTATTAAGGTTCAAATAGGAGTGGCAAGCACAAGGCTGGTCCCTGTTTGGTCCTGAAGAAAAGCTAGGGGAAGCTTGAAATATGTTGACTAAACACTGATTCCATCTCTATCATAGATTGGAATACATAGAAAGAAAAGGTTTTTAACTCAGTTCTGGATGGGTGCACTGCCTGTTTATATGCATACGATTTTGTTTATTGTAAATATCTTAGGTGCTATTCGGCGAGTGGACCAACCTAAACCACTCCCTAGAGTAGAAACAACTACTGCTAAATACGTTACAGTTTGCCGGAGCACTCTCATGTGAGTATACAGATTGTTCGGTAACAATTTACATAAATTTCAACACCAATTATGACAGAAGTACAAGAAATCCAAAAGATGAGTGAATCTTGGAGTCTTTAATGGAGATTACAGCCAGCCGACACGTGTTTCATCGCCTTCGCGATTCATCAGGGCTAGAAGGCCGTATCGACGTCACAAAAGGTCGCTTAGCTGGTGATAATTCCGACCCAGCCGGGCCCGTGACCTATGAGAGCCGGTTCGAGTGCGTCCAGCAACAGTCTAAAATCTTGTTTCTCTCTTCCTTCGAATTATGGCGGTAATAATTTCAGTAGATAATGTCCCGGTTATACCTCTCTTTCTAGGATTATGGCGGTATAGGATTCGGTTTCAGATTCTATATTGCACGAAGCCGTGTGTTGGCTCTCGCAGCGCGTACGGCGGGTGTGCCTCCTCCGAGTTCAGTTCCTGTTCGTCCAAACAGGAACTGAACTCGGAGGAGGCACACCCGCCGTACGCGCTGCGAGAGCCAACACACGGCTTCGTGCAATATAGAATCTGAAACCGAATCCTATACCGCCATAATCCTAGAAAGAGAGGTATAACCGGGACATTATCTACTGAAATTATTACCGCCATAATTCGAAGGAAGAGAGAAACAAGATTTTAGACTGTTGCTGGACGCACTCGAACCGGCTCTCATAGGTCACAGGCCCGGCTGGGTCGGAATTATCACCAGCTAAGCGACCTTTTGTGACGTCGATACGGCCTTCTAGCCCTGATGAATCGCGAAGGCGATGAAACACGTGTCGGCTGGCTGTAATCTCCATTAAAGACTCCAAGATTCACTCATCTTTTGGATTTCTTGTACTTCTGTCATAATTGGTGTTGAAATTTATGTAAATTGTTACCGAACAATCTGTATACTCACATGAGAGTGCTCCGGCAAACTGTAACGTATAGATTGGAATACAGTGTCCTACCTCATTTTTAACCATACCAACCTAGGAGCAGGAATAAAATTGTTTAGGTCAACTAGTACGGTATTTTTAAATCACCTACATCCACTCCACCTCACATTGCACCACACATAGTCCTTCACAATATAGTGCTCCTACGTATTTCGCAAGTCGTAGCACGCTACAGTTGGTAGAGAACTGGGATGGCCCCAATGATGAAGCATGTCACCGTGGGGAAACCCTGGTGAGTGAGGGGACTCAAGAAATACATTTTTCTTTCATTTGGGCTTTTTCTGACCACAAAGGCCGGTAGCCTTGTCACAAGCTAGGTCTTAGAACCCAGTATCTTGGGCTCTGTATTTCATGAAACGTCTTCGGAGGGCGACCTAGCAGTGTATACCTCCTTCTCCTTAATATATTAGCACTAATGGAGGTTATTGTCTGTTGGTAGAACAACATATGAAATGGATTATGTGCATGGACAAGTTTGGTCAAACGTTGGTGATATAATTACACTGGGCACACATTTTAAGTATTTAGAAGATTTAAAATCAAAGTATATTATTCTTAGACATCTGGATTCAAGCTAGCCTGGCTGATGAAGGGTGACATACCCTAAAACCGGTCCCAGGATGCTTGTTTCTGGTCCAGCGAGAACCTGGCTTGGCAGTTCGGTCTGGACTGTTCCCATGAAGCACAGGGTCAAGACAGATTTGCATATGGCTGGGTCCAAACTGGGGTGGCATAGTGGGCAAAAGAATGATGGATTTAATCCAGATCTCCTGACAGGAGGGGATTTTTGAATCATTCAGCATTCCGTCTATCATTTGTTGCAGTTACACTTTTCGCCCTAAGTGGGATAGGTATGCTCAGACATGGGTTCCTTGCTCACTGTGCTACTGGATTCAAGCTAGCCTGGCTGAGGAAGGTTGACATACCCCGAAACCGGTCCCAGGATGCTTGTTTCTGTTCCAGGGAGGAACTGGCTTGGCAGTTCGGTCTGGACTATTCCCATGAGACACAGGGTCATGACTGATTTGCATATGGCTGGGTCCAAAGTGGGGTGACATAGTGGGCAAAAGAATGATGGATTTAACCAATCATCAATCTTTTGTCTGCCATTGGAGTAGGGTTCTAATTCCTTCTCTGCTTCATGGGATCCATTTGAGAACCCGTGCCCATCTCATTTTTCCCTCAAGAATTACCACTTCCACCTTGCACAACACTTTGAAAAGTTCCTTGATCTCCTTTCTGGAAGAACTGAGTCTGTACCATTATTAACTTTTACTTTGCCAATTTCTTGCATATGCTCCTCCAGGCACTTATCACAAAGGGAACTCACTTTCAACTGTCATTCGGCATTCAGATTCACTGTGGTTCACAGTTCTTTTCAACTAACTGCTTCAAAATGTTAAAAAAACGAATACTTAATTACAAAACTTTTGCCTCAAATGACTGTGTAGTCTCCAAGGATGATTCAGAATGTCTTTCATTCAACTCACTTGTTATAGCTCTGTGTGCTTCTGCGTAAGCCTCATTATATAGAGATGGTCATTTCATGATTATCAAATCATCGATAAATTCATCCTCTTCCTCAGAATCACTTTTATTGTCACTCTTTTGCTCATTTTTTCCTTTTCCTTTTTTTTTCATTCACAGGCAACACACCCATAGTTTCAAACATGTTTTCAATGGGTTCCTTTTTCCGCAAACACAATCTCTCTTCCAACTAATTATTCATGGCCTTACCAACTTGACCTTTTACAATTTTTTGATATCTTTTATAATTGGCCACATAATCCTATTAATTCAATGCCTCAAATTATGCAGGTCTCAGCTGTGTTCTCATATCAAACATGAAAAACTTCAGATGCTCATTTCTTCACATCAAAGCACCATTGTCAGGAAATTGCTTCTTTGTGTCACATTTATTAGACATATTCCATTGTTTAACCCCTTCCAGGCTATTGACGGAACCGTTCCGTCACGGCTCGCGGGTGAGCTGTGCTCATGACAGAACGGGTCCGTCACGGCCGGCCGCCGCGCCTGCGCGGCGCTGATTTTGCGCCTGCACGGCGCGTTTAATTGAGCGGGCGGGGCCGTGACCGAACCGTTCCGTCATGAGCACAGCTCACCCGCGAGCCGTGACGGAACGGTTTTGTCACCCGTGGAGCTCACCCGTGCGCCCCCCCGCGACCGTTAGCGCTGCGGCGGAATAGCCGCCGCAGCGAAAGAGTTAAGACACAGGCACATATGTAATCCATGATGTAGCGCATTGCCTATGCAGCACTTCTCAAAGGAGGTGGAACCTCCCCACCATACAACTATATATTTTGCTATAAGCACGCCTATTACTGATTGAACCAAAGTTTCACAATAGATGTAATAAATCACAATACAAGTTCAAAACAAAAATCTTAAATACAATACAGTGTCAAAAATCTAAACAAATAAACCTTTGTCTGCCTACTTGAACACAGTAAGGGGATCAAACTCACTACTTAAAGGGATATCATATGTTTCGACACTACCTACAATTACTCTAAACTCGGAGCCCCATTACGATGGTGGATCTTCATTGAAAGGAACCATCTGGCAAAGAGTCAGCAGTCCCGCCCACCCTATTAGCATACTTACGCCATGCAGGTGGTTGTAAAATGCTGCTTCCTAAAGCGGCTTGTGCTGTGGCCCAGGAAAAGGACAGCAGCACAAGCAGCACTAGAAAAAAGCATTTTGTGCACATTCATGCACCATGTGTCAGGCACCATGTGGGGCATGGCACACGATGCATGGATGTGGGGGAGGCACTGCATGTGCTCTCCAATCTATAAAGCTTTGGCACATGGGGGCTGAAGGCCCTGCTTGGGGCCCCCAAAGTCCCTTTCCGGCTTCCTCTTCATGGCGATGGGACCACCATGAACAGGCAGTCGGAAAGGAACATCCTAAGCCCTATGTAGTGCCTGCGCAGGCATCACCTCCATTGTAGGGGGTAGTGCCTGACCACCGCCCCAACAGGCTCCTTAAACCTGCTAGAGGCAGTGGTCTTTCTCCTTCCACTGGTATTGTAATCCGGCAGTTGGACCGAAGGCCTGGACATTTGCAGACCGCCATCGACAGAATGTCAGTGGCTGTCTCCCCAACATCAAATCGAAGGCCTAAGTTTCATCACTGATGATTAAAACCCATGTATTGGACAACTGTATATTGGACTCAAGTTATACATTAATCCAATTCCTGTGCACAACTCGCATAAAATCATGATACGTCTTCAAAAAAATATGAAACCACAGCTTATTACAATAACGTACATCAGCATGTCAGTGGCTGTCCGCCCAACATCAAATCGAGGGCCTAAGTTTCTTCACTGATGATTAAAACCCATGTATTCCGTACTTGTGCACATAATAAAATGCCACAATTCCTAATTAGTAGTCATTATCATCTAGGCTATTAAGGATCCTATAAATATTCAACTTATAATTAACTTGGCTCCGTACCTTATTCAGCAGACAACTGTATATTGGACTCAACTTATCCATTAATCCAATTCCTTTGCACAAATCGCATAAAATCATGATACTTCTTCAACAAAATATGAAACCACATCTTAATACAATAACGTACATCACATTACACTATGTCACAATTCAAGTGTTGCTTGCAAATATAACATAACATTAACTCGATCACCAAATCAATATAAGATTTAAAACAGAGCATGACATCTCACACCACGCAAAAACCTTAAATCTCCGCAAACACATCAAATCCCCATCATAAGATAATATGCATAAGGACTCAGGCAGTTATCCAAAACCAAAAATCTCTACGAATATTCAATTTTTCGCCAACTAAAAATATGCAATAATTACCTTAATTTATATTAATTATCCTAAATATTTAGACTTCTGCCTGCTTTCTCCACCAGAAATCTGTTGATGCTTGAATTAACTAATTAAGAGGGTCCTAGATGGGGACTGTCTTCATGAGGCTTAATGAGTCTTCATTAGACATAGAGGCTGATTATGAGTTTGGTGGTCCTCCTGTAGCACCACAGTGCTGCACTGCAAGGAGGACCGCAAAGCCTGTTGTGCACCCACCCCCTGGATCCCACGCTGAATCCAGGGCGGATGGGCAGTGGTTTGTAGTAGTCTCATGGCAGCGGCTCTGTTATGCTCTGAGGAGAGCCTTAACAGCAGACCGCTGCCGTTACAGCTCCTGCAGCACGTTCCTGCATGGTGTGGCATGCACCATGTTGTGCATGCCACACAGTGGAGAAATAAAGGTGCAATTTCAGGGAGGCAAAACATGTCCCCACACACACGCAATCCCATGGACAAATTAGTTCGGGGTCCTGTTAGGGCCCCTTATTAACAAGTTTGCCACCCTTTTCATGGTGGGCTCACCAGGTTACCTTCCTGCACATAAAAAATCAGAAGAGGCTTTTGTCTCTTTCTATGTGTGCTGCAAAATGCAGTACACATAGAAAAAGGAAAAACGAGGAGAAATAAAGATATTTCTCCTTATTGTGCCTCCCTAGGGAGGCGTACATTTTTGACGCTGCCTCTGAATTACGATTTCTCGTAAATCTGTGTCAGTGCCAAAAACCATGAACGTTGCTGGGAAAGACCCCAGGAACACCCATTGCATGCCCCTTCAATGCATAAAACTGCGTTAAAGAGAGCCATATTTACGATGCAGCAATAAGCCAAAAAAAGTGGCTTAGTGCTGTCACTTAAATATGGAGCAGGCTCCTGCACCACTGAACGACACAAAAAGTGACGTCCAACAGTGCAAGGGGCCTCATACATGAGGCCCAGAGAGTTTAGGAGAAAAGCTGGCATGAGTGTCAGCCCGAGATTGTCCAGAAAGTCTCAGGGGTGAGATCTTCAGTAGGGTCGGTTGGGCCAAACATAGAGAAACTTAGTTGGAGGCATAAAAACACATTTCTAAGGGCCTGAAACAGTGGACAAAAAAGGGAGGCTACCACTTCATAGAGGAAGGGCGTATTTCAAAACAAAAGGGCAGGTCATTTGACTGCATACAGCCAGGGAACAAGAAGATCCCTCCTCTCGCACTAAGAAGCGACCACTCACAGGATACGTTCAGAACGAGTACAAATGGAGCTGGGAGAGAGACATTTCTGAAAGTTGGGGGTGTCCTAGTCTTACTTCATTAGGAGGCGTAAACTGGTAAGTTTCCGAGAAGATATTTCAGGAGGTTTCAGTTAACAGGGTCCCTGTAACACTTTTATGTGATTCCTGTGCCACCATGATCTCAGAAGCAGGACGGTTGATTTCTCAGCCGTATTTGGAAAGTTATATCTGCAGAGTCAGGAATGTTCATGGTGGGAGCATGACTGCCGCATGAGAATGATTACTTTGCACTGGAGGCGGCTGGTTCCCATAGAAAAGTAATAGTTTGTTCGAGTATTCCTGTAGACTGCACCCACGGCATAGAGTTGCTGAATGCAGCCCCTTTATATTTTATGAAACAGCCTGAAGCTGTGTTTTTTGCAGGGCTTTAGAACGGATTTCTATCTGAAGGAAATTCATTATTTTGGTTCAGATTAATGTGTTGCTGGTGCTGTTTTCTATTTTTTCATAAGCAAATAGCATAACAGTATTGAGCAAACTTCAGATGCACCATTACATTTATTGGCATTTGATTTGGCCTGAAAATCTTGCTAGATACACGCTTTAGTATTCTATGCATGCCAACTAAAGGATTCGCTTAATGTTGTAAATGGTAAACAAATTGCTCTTCATTTCCATCTTTTTTCCATAAGATGACTGGTAACAAGTATAATTTATGAAGTGCCTTGGTGAAACCTGCCTCTAGCAGAAAAGGATATCAGGCAAGATATTCACATGACCAGGCCCAGGAGACAAAAGCGTAGATTGGACCAAGTTGCCTTACAATCAATAACGCACTACAAATAATAGGGTACTCAGTCTTCCAGCTGCCAGCATAACAAACGTCTTTAAAAGCACTATCACCATCAATCTACTTCATCTCTCCTTTGTCCAGTTTACCCTCAGTACAATTACTTATGTAGAGGACAGCGGAATCAAATAAATGTTCATCTTTGCATGATTAACGCAACACAAGGGCCATTTTTCTGCCTTAGATCATCCCAAATGATTCCTTGAGTCATACAAGTACTGCATTCTGTTTTGTGTTCGACTTGGTCAGGTCTAATGGGTGTTTAGTAGGAGGAACACGTTGCTAGTTTAAAGATTATTTTTTGATGAATATGTTTTGAAGGTGATAAGTAATAGTTAGCCAGGCTGTGTGTGCATTGTGAGATACAGCTAGAATTGTTGACAATGGGCATGTTGATTGCATATTGGTATAATTCAGAAACAGTTTCATCCAATCCTTTAGATGGTGTTCATGCAGCTATCGAAGCTGGTTAACTCGATGTACAACTTGTTCATTGCTGTGTATGCATCTTAATATGTGCACAGAGCTGCATTCAAGACGTGTTGTTATTCCCATTGGGATCTAGGTGAGCAGACAAATCACTGACCATTCTATAAAATGTTGAAAAGTCTGCTTTATTCAGACAGGTTCACATTAACAGCTTAATCCTGGGCAAACCATTTTACTAAACTACCAGCTCGCTAAACATCCAATTAACTATCCAGTATCCTACCCCCACCCCTATTGTCCCACCCACATTACTCAAATCTCAAATATCTCTTTACTATTAAAGAGCATTTGAATATTTTCAACTTTAACTAACCCCTCCAGACTAAGACTACAAGTATTAAACTCTAAGGGTCAAATGTAGGAGCCCTAATACCGATCGGAAACGGCCGATTTCGGCCGTTTCCGACCGGTATTAGGGTTTTCAGATGTAGGGGGCTGAAAAATACAGAATCGGTATATTTACCGATTCGGTAAAATTACCCATTCGGTAAATTACCGAATCAATAAATATACTGATTCTGTAATTACAAATGTAGGTGGCACAGTTTACAGTGCTATCTGGTTGCGCACCTATGAGCCCATAGGTGTGTCTCCCATGGCACCAGTGTTTGTTGCTGTTAAATCCAGCTGAAGTTTTACTCACAAATAAAGTTCCAAGCAAAAGGTAGTTTTGTTCAAAATAAATTGTATTTCCAATTCGTTCAAATGCTATCACATTATTGATTCATAGCATGTAGCAACAATCCTGTTTTGTTCCTATGCATTTCGGTGAGATTAGTCACCTTCGTCAGGGAACATCTACAAACAAACGAAATGTGTACATTGTAACCATTTGTGATAGAATCATGTTTAAATCACTTGCTTAACTCAAAGTTTAAACTATATGTGTAGCGCGTTGTGAGCATGCTTATAGCGATTATCAGCGGAGTTTAGGAGCTGCTGGGGAATGGTCGACATTGTTTGTTAATACGCGCTGCTAGTGAACTAAGCCGGTGGACTAGGCAGTTACGATTAGCCGTGTCGGTTATTCTCTGCTCTAATGAGGGTTAGAGGTCGCGTTGCCGCTTACGCGTGGGTTATCTTAATCTATTCATTGCTCACCGTGTGTTGCTCATAAATCTCTCTCCGTTAATGCCCGAATGGTCCGGTACAATGGAGTGCTCGCTTTCGGGTTCAGAAAACGCCGCGATGTTAGCGCATGCGCTGTGAGTGGCTATAAAGGTGTGGTTTATTTAAAGGAGTAGGTTTTTTTTGTGTCGTTTTTTTTCACATAACGTGTTGTTGACAAACCAAAAACTTTAGTTAACGAAATGTCAAGTAATGCAATATATGCTACAGGTAGAGTTCAATCAAAGCGCCACTATTAAAGTTTCCAAGCTGTTCAATTTGACAGTTCCACATAGTAGATGCGGCGTAATCACATAACAATCATTACATTACAAATAACACAAAAGTTCTGTCCGATCATTAAGTCCATGTGGCTTAAGGCAGTTCAAGTAGTATATCCAATGATTCTCTCTTTTGAGCAAATTATTTTTGTTCAATGATCCTTCTTTCCTTGGTACAATCTCCAGGATGCATGCTCTTAGTTGATTTGTGTTATGGCGTTTTTCAGTGAAATGGGTGGCTACTGTCGATTTGGTGGAGTGTGTTCTGATGTTGCTCTTATGTTCGGTTAATCTCACTTTTAGTTTTCTTTCAGTGTGTCCCACATATGCACTTCCACATGGGCATTTTAAGAGGTACACCACATTTGTGGTGTCGCAGCTGGCATTTACTTTGAGTGGTATTTTGTTTCCTTTCATGGGGTGATTTATGGTTGACCCCTTCATGATGTTGTGGCAGTTTGCACAGTTCAAACAAGGTACCGTTCCTCTGTATACTTGGTGAGGTGTAGTTTGTTTCAGTTGTTTTAATATCTCACCTAAGTTCTTGCCTCTTGTATGAGCGAATAGAGGTTGTTGATCAAATATGCCATTAAAGTCACTTTCCATTTGCACAATTTGCCAGTTCTTGTAGATAATTTTCTTAAACTGGGAGCTTACATTCGAGTATTTACTTACGCACGTTATTCTCTGTGGTTTTGTGATGGTTTTATAAGTCAATAGTTCTTGTCTAGTTTTAGTGAGTGCTCTTTTCTGGGATTTCTGGATCGTCTCTTCTGGGTATCCTCGGGCGGAGAATCTGTCTGCCATAATTTGGAGTTGTTCTTGGCACTCGTGGTCCTCGGATACCACTTTCATAACCCTAAGAAATTGGGTGAATGGGAGGTGGTGCTTCAACGTTGTAGGATGGTAGCTGGTGTAATGTAATAAGTTGTTCTTGTCTGTGGGTTTTCGGTATAAATTTGTGGTGATAATGCCATTTTAACTGCTTGTAACTTTACCAAAAAGTCTGTGGTATCCTTTATGTAAGAAAGATTTTTTGTGACCAAAGGTTGCAGGTACTTATCAATAAATTTACCCACTGGTTCGTGTATACTCAGTTTGGTGGATACGATGGGCCGGCATGGTGGTTTGTTTAGATCTTTATGTACCTTAGGTACTAGATATATGGTGGGACTCTTAGGGTTCTCTTGCATAAGGTACTGTTTGGTTTTTTCATTGATGATTCCTTTGTCGGTAGCTTGTTTCAACAAGGTTTGTAATGTTTTGCGTATGTCCATCGTTGGGTCATGGTTTATTTCCATGTATGTGTGAGTGTCACTTAGGTGTGTTTGCATGGCTTCCTCATAAAACTTCTGGTTCATTACAACCATTGCTCCTCCTTTATCTGCTTTTGGGCAGATTCATTCTTTATTGTTTGCTATACTTTCAATGGCTCCAAATTCCTTTTTCGACATGTTCAGAAAAGGAATTTGGTAAAGTTACAAGCAGTTAAAATGGAACCAGACTGCATCATGGCCACCGTAGATGTAAAAACGCTATATACATCCATACCACACAGAGAAGGCCTAGAGGCCATTGAAAAAGCCTTACTACATAGTACTTACCCGCAGGACCTACAACTCTTTTTGTTACAACTGATGGAATTCACCTTGATGAACAGCTATTTTACCTATGACAAAAACTGGTATATCCAACTAAATGGTACAGCCATGGGAAATTGCGCCGCACCGGCGTACGCAAATCTGTTTATGGGAGCTTTTGAGGAGGAACACATCTATAATGACCAGGAGTGGGCGACTCATCTGTTAGCCTACATGAGATTCATTGATGACATGTTCATCATATGGAAAGGAACACAGGAATCATTGGTACAGCAATTGAAGATATTGGATGAGAAAAACGAGAGAATAAAATTCACATGGAAGATCAACAATACAACTATCCAATACTTAGATGTGGAAATAACATTAAATAATGGCATTATCACCACAAATTTATACCGAAAACCCACAGACAAGAAAAACTTATTACATTACACCAGCTACCATCCTACAACGTTGAAGCACCACCTCCCATTCACCCAATTTCTTAGGGTTATGAAAGTGGTATCCGAGGACCACGAGTGCCAAGAACAACTCCAAATTATGGCAGACAGATTCTCCGCCCGAGGATACCCAGAAGAGACGATCCAGAAACCCCAGAAAAGAGCACTCACTAAAACTAGACAAGAACTATTGACTTATAAAACCATCACAAAACCACAGAGAATAACGTGCGTAAGTAAATACTCGAATGTAAGCTCCCAGTTTAAGAAAATTATCTACAAGAACTGGCAAATTGTGCAAATGGAAAGTGACTTTAATGGCATATTTGATCAACAACCTCTATTCGCTCATACAAGAGGCAAGAACTTAGGTGAGTTATTAAAACAACCGAAACAAACTACACCTCACCAAGTATACAGAGGAACGGTACCTTGTTTGAACTGTGCAAACTGCCACAACATCATGAAGGGGTCAACCATAAATCACCCCATGAAAGGAAACAAAATACCACTCAAAGTAAATGCCAGCTGCGACACCACAAATGTGGTGTACCTCTTAAAATGCCCATGTGAAAGTGCATATGTGGGACACACTGAAAGAAAACTAAAAGTGAGATTAACCGAACATAAGAGCAACATCAGAACACACTCCACCAAATCGACAGTAGCCACCCATTTCACTGAAAAACGCCATAACACAAATCAACTGAGAGCATGCATCCTGGAGATTGTACCAAGGAAAGAAGGATCATTGAACAAAAAAAATTTGCTCAAAAGAGAGAATCATTGGATATACTACTTGAACTGCCTTAAGCCACATGGACTTAATGATCGGACAGAACTTTTGTGTTATTTGTAATGTAATGATTGTTATGTGATTACGCCGCATCTACTATGTGGAACTGTCAAATTGAACAGCTTGGAAACTTTAATAGTGGCGCTTTGATTGAACTCTACCTGTAGCATATATTGCATTACTTGACATTTCGTTAACTAAAGTTTTTGGTTTGTCAACAACACGTTATGTGAAAAAAAACGACACAAAAAAAACCTACTCCTTTAAATAAACCACACCTTTATAGCCACTCACAGCGCATGCGCTAACATCGCGGCGTTTTCTGAACCCGAAAGCGAGCACTCCATTGTACCGGACCATTCGGGCATTAACGGAGAGAGATTTATGAGCAACACACGGTGAGCAATGAATAGATTAAGATAACCCACGCGTAAGCGGCAACGTGACCTCTAACCCTCATTAGAGCAGAGAATAACCGACACGGCTAATCGTAACTGCCTAGTCCACCGGCTTAGTTCACTAGCAGCGCGTATTAACAAACAATGTCGACCATTCCCCAGCAGCTCCTAAACTCCGCTGATAATCGCTATAAGCATGCTCACAACGCGCTACACATATAGTTTAAACTTTGAGTTAAGCAAGTGATTTAAACATGATTCTATCACAAATGGTTACAATGTACACATTTCGTTTGTTTGTAGATGTTCCCTGACGAAGGTGACTAATCTCACCGAAATGCATAGGAACAAAACAGGATTGTTGCTACATGCTATGAATCAATAATGTGATAGCATTTGAACAAATTGGAAATACAATTTATTTTGAACAAAACTACCTTTTGCTTGGAACTTTATTTGTGAGTAAAACTTCAGCTGGATTTAACAGCAACAAACACTGGTGCCATGGGAGACACACCTATGGGCTCATAGGTGCGCAACCAGATAGTACTTTGACATACACTCCAGGAGGGGAGTGATTCCCATGCCAGCACGGTAAAACTATTTTATAAACAGGCGGTGCACACCCCTTTTCCACAAAGCTTACAGTTTACAGTGCCACAGGCCCTTAAGAGTCGGTATTTTATCACACAATCCTATTGTGTGGTAAAATACAGAATTCAGGTGTGCATGCACATCTGTGCATGCACACCTGTGCAATGTGACACACAGACATGCCCTTAGGGCATGTATGTGTGCCACATTGCACACAAGCCTGTACTTGGGGTGCTAGAGGGTGTCAAAGTGACACCCCCTGCATCTTTGCAGGATTCGGTATTTACCGATTCTGTAAATACAGAATCGGTATTTCCCATTGATTCCTATGGGCTTCAAAGCCCATAGGAATCAATGGGAAATACCGATTCTGTATTAACAGAATCGGTAAATACCGAATTTTACAGATTCGGTAATTCAGATTTTGAAATTACCTAAATCTGCCCCCTTCCCATTTACAGACTCTTAACCCCTTCCATGCTCATGACGAGCTCAGCTCGTCATGAGGCACGGTTGAGCTGTGCTTATGACGAGCTGAGCTCGTCATGAATAAAGGAGTTTTCAAAAAAGGCAGCACCGGAGGGGAAAACCCTTAGCAGCCAAGGTGTTAAATACCGAATCGGTAACATTCGGTATTTAATAGTCTGTAAATGGAAATTACCTACATCTAGCCCTAAGCAACTAAACTTCTGAACTTTGAACTTACTTCCTACCCAAACTTTCCCAGAGTTTCACCAATGGTAATGCCACTCCAACTTCTGTAATCTCCTCCAAAACTTTCCAAGCAACCACTACGCCCCTGCCTCAAGTAAGAGAATTTCTAATCATGACTTTCTGCTGGGCACCTGTTCCAACAATGAGACCTGGTAAATTATAAAATGCCTTATCCTGTCAACCCCAAGGCATTATTATACAAAGGGGACGGGTGAGCGGCGAAAAAGAGTAGCCAGTTTCCTTCCACGAGCCACTAGGTCACCAAAAACCAAGATGGTGGCAGGGAGAACAAAAGAAGCCCCATTTATAGGTGTATTGAGATGGAGCCCATGCCCAAAAAAGGGGAGGGCAGTTAGTTGTGACTGCACCCACTTTGAAAGGCCTCTGGTGGTAGACTTCTCTGTGGGCAGTCTGCTTCCCCCCAAATCCCAATTAGGAGTTAGTGGAGCAGACAAACCACTGACCATTCTTTAAAGTGTGGAAAAGCCCTCTTTATTGAGATAGGTGCAAATTAATAGCTTCATCCCCACTCCTACCACCCAGTATACCCCACCCCTCAAGTAACTCATTACTATTAAAGAGCATTTGCACATTTTCAACCTTAACTTACCCCTCCAACCTAAGACAGCAAGTATAAAACTCTAAGCAACTACACTTCTGAACCTTGAATTTCCTGCCTTACCTCCCTTTCCCCTCATTTCACCAATGACAACACCACTCCAACTTCTGTTCCGTCCTGAAAAATTTTCCCAGCCACCTCCTCCCAGCCAAAAAATTGCTTGCTGACTTTTTCTCCTCCCCAAACGTTTGTGTCAGACTTTCCGAGGGCATCATGCATATCAGAGGATATTCAGCGCCCGCACCACTAACTCTTCCAGTTCCAGCAGGTACAACTCCATCCCTACCCGAGAAAAATGAACTCCCCTGCTCAGAAAAAACTCAAAGTTGTCATGCTGATTATCCAAGTACAAATGAGGCCAAATCCGAAGTACCTGCAAAACCATCTAATCTCCCTGTTAATCTTTTTGCACAACCTGTCCAATGCTGCTGGATTTACAGCACCCCTCCACTGCCTGTGCAGCATGAACTCCATCCAAATTAGAAAGCACCCAGACCACTGCACCTTAAATTGCTTTAAATCATGGCCCTCATCAAGACCACACCCTTATCCTTGGAAAGATCAGTCTACCCAGATGGAGAACCAACACATTCGGACAATTACCTCTCACCAGCATATCATTCAAACACCTGACTGAATTGAGCCATCTCATGCCCTCCTTTCCTCACCAATTAACAAGAAACAACTCCTGGTTGAATTCCAAGTTAGTACCATTGTCCCACTGATCCACCTGCTGCTCCGCCCATTTGATGGATGAATGTCCTACAACTCAGATGGATACGTCCTCCACGGCCGGTCCCGCAACCGAACCTGAAAAAAAAGAAAAGGAGTAAATATGCACAAGGAAAGCCCTGAAGTGCTGTCTTCCCCCAGAATATGTGGTTATATCTTCAAAAGCAATCAGAAGACCAGTGCCCAAGCCACATGATGTCCTCCTGTGCCCAGCTGCAATTGCCAGCCTCATTGCAGTGCCAATTCGGAATGAGTGTGCCCCAATGCAGCTAGTGCCTTGCACAAAACAGAGAGGAGCTGGAAGGTGGTCACCCTTGCCCCCGAGATTCGACGGAAAACTACACCCCCAGGAAACCCCAATATGAGAAAGTCATAATTTTTGCCTTGATCACCTCCATTTTATGATTGATACTGGTAGTTACTGATTCAAAATTGCACCCTGGGCTCTGCTAACCAGGACCTGGGTGGGTGCTGTGTGTAAAAGATATGCAGTAATTATGTGTAATTACAGTTAGTATGACAACCTACCTGTAAACCCTTTGTATATATTAGGGCATGAAGGTTTAGAGGCCCAGCAGATTTCATGCACTTAAGTGTGCACTGCGGTGTTGACTGCTGTCATTTTAAAGGCATCCCTGCTTTGGAGGCTGCTTTTCAAATCAGAATATTTGAAATTAAAGGCACTTCCAAACTCTTAATTTATCTTATTTTTACAAGTAAGTCCCCCCTAAGGTCTACCCTAAGTGCTCCAGAGGTACGGCGGCTTGTAACTATAAGCAGGGACATTCAATTAAAAAAATGTTTTATATGCCCTGGTGAGGTAAAAACTGACAATTACATGTTTCCACATTGCAGCACATTGGCTCCATAGACTAAATCAAATAAGAGTTTATTGTTATTAGTTAATAGGCTGGCATGGGGATACTTTAATAAAGTATAAATATTGACAGGAGTGAGCTACAAATACTTCAAAGTATTACAATGAGAGAATAAACCCAACAACATGCCAATGTTAGATTTAATATAACTATCCCACAAAAGATGTTATAGAACTTGCTATTATGATGTGCCAAAATCCGGCCTTCCAGCAGCCTTTCCTGATTGGACAGCCTTAGACAGGCTGAGCCAAACTGCTTTGATGAGGTGTGAAGTGGCCTGCATAGAGACAAAGGACATCTAGTGGGAGGAGATCTGCAGCTGCAGAGAAAAAGGCAGGATGGGGGTGGAGTAGCCAAAATAGCCATCAAAGAGGGAATGACATGACAGGACACAGGCTCACCCCTACATCTTGCACCCCCAGCCAGACAGAAGCCCCAGTAATTGAATTATCAGAGGGGCTAAAGGGGTGTATTAGGGAACCTTAGCCATGTCAGTGAGTTGTCTTAGCCAGATCGTAACCTCCAGGAAAGAGTTTCTCCATTTGGGATTTGAAAAAAAGTGCTTTTTGGAGGGGGTTGTCATACCTGAGAGAGACAACCTGCAACTCATCAATCAGGGCTGCCGCCCTGCTCCTCTCCAAAGAACACTGGATAAATATGGTAGAGCTGCCTGACACTCAGATCCCTGCCTGACACTAGAGATAGATTAATGATAATTCTCTAAAGCTAACCTCTGACAAAACTGAGGTTCTTTTCATTGGTACAGACCCTCCTCCTTCCTCTAATGTATGGTGGCTGGAGGGCCTTAGTCTCCGTCGGTCCCTGTGGAGCATGCAAGAAATTTATGAGCCATGTCTGACTCGAGGATCTCTTTCTCTACACAAATCAAACAGGTGTCTTCTTCTTGTTTTGCCAAATTGAAATTTCTGAGGAAGATGCTGAATTTGATCCCAGAAAAAAAAGCAAAAAAGTAGTCCACAGTTTGATCACCTCCTGGCTGGAATACGCAAATATCTATACCCGGGACTCCCTGCTTTTCTAATTCGAAGATTGGAGTTTGTGCAGAACGCAGCTACAAGGTTAATCTGAAGAGGCCTGTACAGGCAGGCCAAATCCTCTCCTATGAAGCAACTTCACTGGCTTCTGATGATAAATCGAATCAAGTCCAAAGCTCTAACAATAGCTTTTAGAGGCTTTCTGGACAAGGCCCTGCTTATCTGCAAAACCGTTTGAGTCCATATCAACAATGCAGAGAGCTTAGATCATACCATTTGCTTCTTCTCCATGTCCCAACATTTGTGAGGGACTGCCAAGGAAGAAGATCTTTCACAGTTTTAGCACCCAAGCTGTGGCATTCTCTCCCAATACATTTTTGGATAGATGCATTAATCTCAAATTTTCAATTGAAAACTTTTCTTGTTGACAAAAACGGAATCCCCCTCTTCTTACTGGCATTGAATTTACTGCTGTTAAACTGTCCACTTGAGTGCTGGGATGCTTTCACTGGAAGCAGCTGTGCGCCATACACATGCACCCTGTTGGAAGGCTGGCCTTCACCAAGAGGATTACAATCAGAATCACGGCACCTGCTGCCCACTTTGAAACTACAGTCCTAAGGATGTTGCCTTGCTTTGAAAAGTGAAGGAGTAGACAATCTGAAAGTAACAGGTAAAAAAAACGCTTGCCTGCATCATTTCCAGCAAGAAACAACCAGCTGCTGAGTGGTTTTGGGGCTTGGAGGTGACCGGCAACTCTTAGCGGCCATCTTGGGGTGGAGGCAGGTTAGCGCTGTAGCTGTGGGGAAGGAGGGAGGCCCTCGCACTGAAGCGCATAAGTTGAGATGTACACTCCTCCGCGCAGCGGACGCGGTCAGCGGGCGCGCCCATCCCGCGCCAAAGGAGCCCCTAAGGACAGCCCGTCTGCGCCCGTCAGCGTCCCGGAGGCGGCCGGGAGCAGGCGGTCCAGCGATTTCCTGATACACTCACATAAATCCCTTCTCAGGTATTCTTCAGTGCAACTTTTGAGCCTGAGACATGCCGGTAGTAGGGAATGTATTCCTCGTGACTTTCTCTCTGAGGACATCTCTGCCTGCTCCGGATGTGGCTGGTCACTTTGCGATACCTTGCAGACTGGAAATATCTGTGAGAAGGGGCCCGCTGCCTCTCCCTTGTCAGGGGAGGACCATTCTGTTCCTATTTTTAGCTGTGCCCTTTTAAACACTCGGTCAGTGAGCAAACATGCTCTGGACATATTCAATTATTTGGCTGACTCTAAACCAGCCTGTTTGTTCCTGACAGAAACATGGCTTGGCAAGGCATCGGAGTCTGATATAGCTAATGCTTTGCCCCCTAACTACTATATGTTGAGAAAAGATTGAGGTTTGGGCAGAGGAGGGGGCATTGCTCTAGTGATAGATAGGCGCTTTAAATGTCATATTATACCAACTGATGATATTCAGGGAGCTGAAGTGTTAGGTTTCTGCTTGTCTCCATCACCAGCCCAATCTTGCACTGGACTGTTGGTCTACAGACCTCCAGGTCCTATTGGATCCTTCCATGAGGGACTCACCTCTGTGATGTCGTCACTGTGCGTACAGTTTAAACACTGTATACTTCTTGGTGACTTCAATATCCACTTTGATGAAGTGGATGCGGTAGATACGATCAAGCTCTTAGATTCCACTGAGCCACTGGGCTTACTTCGTTACTTGATGTCACCTACACATAACAAAAGACATACGTTGGATCAAATCTTTTCTACGGCCCCTATTAGAGTCTCCCCCCTCTACCAGTACTCTGGACTGATCATTTGTTGGTGTCCTTTGGTATTCTGCATAAATCTAGCGCCACTCTTAGGGATAAAGAGCATCTCTCCCAGCTCCCTCGTGCCTTTTATAAAGTGTCCCCAGACATGATTGACCAATATTTGAGGAATCACCCATATAGTCTGTCAGGTGATGTGGAGACCGATATTAATATCTTTCAGAGTTGGCTTACGCGCTGTCTGGAGGAGCTGGCGCCGATCGAGGGTTCCTTCAAGGCCTCGGCCCGCGCTTCCGCTCCATGGTTTACCTCAGCTCTTAACTCCAGCCACAGGCTTTGTAAGAAAGCAGAGAGAGCATGGAGAGTAAGCTACCTGGAGCCTATGAAGGAAGCGTATAAGAGCAGGATCAAGGCCTACCACAGGGAAATTTATTTAGAGAAAAAAGCATACTTTGCCAGAAGGATTGAGGAGGCTAGTAACACCAGTAAAGAAGTTTTCCTGGTAGTGAAGGAATTCACCTCCCCGGCCGCCATCACACCTAAATGCTCCTTTTCACAGCCTTGGGTGGTCCAACTGGCTAGCGTCTTCTCGAATAAGATCATTTGCATTCGGGACACTTTTCATGCGGTGGCGGGAGGGGATCCACTAGACCTAGCATTGGGCTCTCCTAAGGTGATCGCGGGACAGCCCACTTTGATGACCTTTCCCCCAATTGAGCTGCAATCCTCTCTGGAGATCTTGTCTAAACTAAGATCTGGCTCCCCGCGTGATCCCTGCCCCGCTAAGTTCTTAGCTAAAATTGCTTATGTCATCAATCCGACTGTCAATCTAATCCTAAATAGGTCCTTGGCAACCGGATCCGTACCGCAAGCATGGAAACAGGCGATGGTTCTACCTCTCTTAAAGAAGCTGTCCTTGGACCCCAGTAACCATGCCAATTATAGGCCTATTTCGCTGTTACCGGCCCTGGCCAAGGTGACTCAAAAGCATGTGCATTCAGTCTTGGCCGACTTTGTGGAATCTAATGAGATTCTGCATGCTACCCAGTCTGGTTTCAGGGCTAACATGAGTACAGAGTCGGCATTGTTGGAGGTGTCTGAAGCCATCAAGGAAGTCCTAGACAGTAGAGGGAAAGCAGTTTTGGTATTATTAGATCTTTCGGCGGCATTTGACACTGTTCCTCATGACAGGCTCCTGGCGAGACTCTGGGAGATCAGGGTTCGGGGAACGGTGTTCAGATGGTTTGAGTCATTTCTTTTTAACCGACATCAGACAGTCTGGGCTCCTCCGTACTCTGCTACAGTGCCGCCTTTAGAGGTGGGAGTTCCGCAGGGGTCAATTTTGAGCCCCACGCCTTTTAATATCTATTTGGCCCCCCTCGCGGCACTGGCAGAGTCGTTTGGCGCCCAGATTATATTGTACGCCGACGATACCCAGCTTCTCTTGACCTGCGGCAAGAACATGGACTTTGATGGCGAGAGCATTAAGAACTGCTTGGGCGCAATATTCACTTGGTTTCAACTTAACCAGTTGAAATGCAACTCCGACAAGCCCGAGCTCCTCTTCTTCGGTTGCCCCCCTGATCCCGGATGGAAGACCTGGTGGCCTGCAGGAATGTTTCCTCCTGCTACTGACTCCAACGTAGCTAAGAACCTGGGAATCAAGATGGACAATTGCCTTTCATTGAAATCTCAGATTCTCGGCCTAGTGGGGCAGTGTTTTGGAATACTTAAAATGCTGAGGAAATTCCTCCCCCTTCTCTTGATCTCCCATAGAAAAACAACAGTGCAAGCCCTGATTGGATCGAGGTTGGACTACGCGAACGTACTCTACCTCGGCCTGCCTGAATATCTTTTGTCTGGGCTGCAGGTGGTGCAGAACGCGGCGGCTTGGGCCATCTTTGGCCTAGGTCGCCGTTCTCATGCCACTAGCCTTTTGGAGTCCCTTCACTGGCTTCCAATCAGGAAACGTATTAAGTTCAAGGCCCTCACCATGGCGTTTAAAGCTCTGCATGGCATTGGGGCTCTCTATCTGAGGAAGAGAGTGGTCTTCCACCATCCAACCAGAGCCGTACGTTCGGCTGCCCTGTCACTTGCGAGGATCCCTGTAATCAGGCGTGCACGGACTGGGGGCCGCTCTTTTCAACATCTAGTGTCACGCGCCTGGAATGATCTGCCGCTTGCTCGGAGAAAGAGCGAGAATTTGGCATCTTTCAGGAAAGATCTTAAAACGTGGCTGTTCGGCCTCTAATCTGCCCCTCGATGGATGAGTTATGCTGTGTCTGATCTGTCAGCGCCGGGACACTCTGCTAGAGTAGCTGAGCGCTTAATAAAACCTATGATAACATAACATAACATAACTGCCCACCTTCAGCTGGACTTTAAAGTATTTGGCCAGGTGCAATGTGGGAGACAAAATTCCAACATCCCAAGGAGATACTCAAGGCTTCTGTAACCTTGGATTGGTTGTATGGACACTTTGGAATTCCTAAATGACATTCTGGAAATAGATCCAGAAGTTTGAGAAGATTCTGAGAATTTTTGTCAAAAAGCTCCATAAGTTGACTGACTTGTCGTCTAGAGTCAAGCCAGTGACGCAAACCAAGTCTCAACCTGAGAGTCAGATTTGCCCAGCTGTAGCTGCAGAGCTTTTTGTCATCTATGAGACTTCCTGGAGTTAATTGAGGCATCATGTTGAGCCAAGCTGCCATCATCTAGCACACAGTTTGCATGACTGGAAACCTTACCCGATGTCACAAGAAAAATCTCAAAAAAGTGACTAAGTCAGAAGGTAAAAACTTGACCTGGCCATACCCCCTAACTTTATCTGACCTGCGCTCCATCACTGTCAGCCTCAAACTTTGACTTTGTCTCGGTCAAGTTCAGCCAGATATACCAAAGTGACCCTTTTGGCTTTTCGGCACTAGAAAGTCTTTATTCTTTAAAAATTCATATCTACTGTTCCCTACATTAGATTGTTGTCTTTTCAATGTCATTTTAATATTTTCTATTTGTATAAATTGGTGTTGGATTTGTATTGCTTGTATCTCACTTATTTAATGTATTTCTTTGCACACCTGTCTCCTAAGAGCACGAGCACACGAGCTGCGGAGCACACGAGCTGTGGCGAGGAGGACAACAAGGAGACTCCGGCCGCTAACTTTTGCTCACTGCCGGGTATCCCAGGCGCGGCTGCATTGTACTGTGTCCCCAGACGCGCCTGGTGCGTGACGACTCCCGCGACTGAGAGTGAGCAGGCTGCGGCCGGCGGCTGGAGCCGCGTGTCAGCCGCGGTTGGTGCTTGGGGTGCAGCAGTAATTGCGGCTGGACCCGTGAGCCCTAGCAGGACGTGGCAGGGTGCGGCAACCACCGCGAGTGACGTTCTGGGTGCGGCCGGAACCGCCAGCACCCGTCAGACGCGGCAGTAGCCGCGAGTGGCTTTTTGTGTGTGTGGCCGGAGCTGCGAGGGCCCCGTGGACGCAGCAGGTACCGCGAGAGGCACTTTGGGTGCGGTCAGAGCCACAAGTGACTGCTGGACGTGAGGCTGGAAGCGGAGCCGAGGAGTGAGTAGGCTCGCAGTGAGAGACGGGGGTTTACGAGAGAGCTGCCTGCTGCTCCGTCAGTTTGCTCTGTCTGCTGGCCCAAACTTGGCCCGAACTCGGCTGGACTTGCACCCTAATCCTGCCCCTCCGACACAGCTGCAGACGACACGGTGAGGAGGCAGCCGGGAGGGAGAGCGGGCTGCCACGGGCTGTTGGAGCAAGTCAAAAGGCGAGATTGCCCGGGTGTGCATTTGGCGTTCCTCTGAGTGGGTAAAGCCTCGGGCGAGGCATTGAGCCAGGCATCGAGCCAGTATAGCCAGCATAGGTGTCACCCCGGCAAATCAAACATTTAAATATTCAAACACTCTCTGCAAAACCTCCGCAAAAATATTAAATAGCCTTAAGGAAATGTTAAATGTGCGATAGGCAGGCGTGGAGCACCGAGCGCTGTGATAACGCGACACCGACACTGATCAACTCAACCATCTGGGATAGTCATCCATTGAGAAAAGTTTTTTAACCTCAAGTAAATCAGAGCATAGGAGGCCTACGAATTAAAGGGACACAGAGTGGTCACGGGTACGTGGCCCCTCTCCTCATCACCCCGACGCCCCTGGAGGGAACAACGCTACGCCGCAGGAAAGCAGCAGGAAATCGCAGGGGAAATAATGAGGACTAGAAACTCGACCCTAATGCAGGCCCAGACACAGGCAAACCCCCGCCCTCACAGATCTGCTAGAAGACGGAAGGCTAAACTCTTCTACCCCTCGGGCGTGGGGGAGCTCTACCCTGGGCCTGCGCCCTTGGATTCATCTGGAGCCACAGGAACCACACCAATGCTCCCAGGCTCCCTTTCTGGAGCTCCAGCATTGACAGTTTCATCAAACACCGTAGCACCGCAAACAGGGGAAGAGGGGAAGTGCCATAACCGAGCCATTTTAATCCCCACTTTATCCACCCGTTCCGGTGCCACCTCTGGGCCCTTGGGTAATAGAGATATAAGATCTTTCATGCATCCCTTGGCAACAAGTCCCGCCGTACTTTTCAGGCCACAGAGTTGCACATTGTCTAACATATCTCCAGAGGCCGACCCGAGCTCAAGCTCCATTGCGGCTCAGGCACCAGGTATTCCCCTATCACCAATAATAACCACGCTTCAGGGGGGTGATTTGCTCAAGTTAGAGTCATCTGACAGGGCTGCTTCGAGGTTTGATCACAACAGAACAAGATCCCTGCCCCCTCTAGCGTCAAAAAATCTTCAAATAAACTTGCCCTCATTGGCCGACGTTTGCACCGGACAACGCCGTCGCGCATCAGGAAACGGAGAGCATTCACCTGATGCGCCCGCTAGCAGCAAATGTCCCGTTGAAGGAGGAGGAGACACTACAGAATCATTGGTCCGGCACATCCAGTCCCCGATCTTGTTGTGCTCGAGTCCTCCGGACCAAGACAAAATGTCTCCGCCATCTTGCACAACGAGCAGAAGGGGGACAGCCCACCAGTACTAGTTGACCATCTAACTTTGATCAATGAGACCTTCATTTCCATGACTGGAGCCGCAATCATGCATGCCGACAAGCTCAACGCCCAGATAAATATTTTACAAACAGTGGCAAACTTAATCTCTGGGGTTGACGCGAAATTGGATCATCTGAACTCTCTGATCCGTAGAGCACAGGACGGCACAGACTTTAAACCCGAACCTTGTAGTTGCGGCCCTATCCTGAGAAATCTAGAAAAGCTTCCGCACATTATGGCTACACTGGTTGAGGATCTTAAGATAGAAGCTGGCAAGAACAAGGTCTCAAAGGCAAAGGCACCAGCGCCTGATCCTTCTAAAAAAGAAGACTTGAAAATCCCTCTACTAGACAGTATAGAAATGGGCAAAGCAAACAAATTCGACAGGGTGGAACCCCCATTATTGATCAATGCAAACTTAGAAGAGGTCTCATCGACCACAATAAAAACCTACGACCGGCAGCAGATTCCCACACCGACGAGCCCAGAACTTCAAAAACACCTTTCGAGGAAAAATAAGAAAAAATTTTAAAAACTGGACAAAGCGAACAAAAACGAATCCATAAGGGAATGGCTACGTCCCGGAATCCACACGCATGGACATAAAGAGACACCGGAAATGATAGAACTACATGCAATCCCCACAATACCAGAAAGCTCGGCACAAAAGCATGAAGTTCTCTTTCTCGCTGACGCAGCAACCATTCCAGGGCCGGATGTCCCTCCAGTAACGTCCCTGTCAGTTCCACCAGCACCAATCACAAGCCTAGTAAATGAATTACAAGGCCAAGACGCAGTTGAAGCGATTCAAATTTGTACCATTAAACATAATGCTGGCTCACACGATCCATTGGTCACTGTCTCAGCAATGTCAATGACGCATGGTGCGCCTCAAGTGCCATGGACTGTCTCAGATACCAAGAACACCGTAAACTCCTTGTTTAACAACTGCCTTCCTAAAAGTCCATTCATGGCGGCCCCTCAACGAGCCACGAGCGCAAAAGGTGAGGCAAGCGCCCTTTCACCTGGTTGTCCACAGTCAGCACAAACAGGCGGTCAGGCCGCACTCCCTGCTGGTTATTTAAAGTACGACCAATCTCAGGACCAGGAAATTGGGCTGTACCCAGACTATGTCTCGCAGGGGAGGTGGGACATCCTCAATCGCAGTAACCTTCTGACCCTCTGTGCGAACATTCCAGGGCTGGAGGGAATAGAATCTACGGACATTGAAACTGTCTCTTTCCTACCGCCAGAAGCGGAAGAGAAAATTGAAACAACAGAGTTAACCTTCACAAACTCGGCCTTGGCAGAGGCCTTGAAAAGCCAGCATAAACTCCTGGAAAGTTGGTGCATAAAGATAAAACCTAAGCGTCTACAAAAATATCCTCTTATACTAAAAACACAGTTGGTACACCCCCTGACGGGAAATATGGCCCATCTAGCTGGAGAGACCTCATGCCCACAAGCGCATTCCACCTACGCCCCAAAAACGGCGGCTACCCTTCAGGGGTCCAAAGGGGGCATGAACACTGGCCACTCCATCAGAACCCCAATAAAGATAACCATGAATCCAATCCAGGGTACACGCACATGTGCCACACTGGGACCTTTGAACAAAGATTGGTCCTGGCTGCCGCTTGCTCTAAACTCCAAGACCTAATGGTCATTGCCCTAATGCCTGGGGCCATCTCCACCGATGCACGGTAAACACCTACCTAAAGCCCTCAGAGAAGGAACGGCCTCCAGTGAGTCTGAAAATCATGTCTTGGAATGTTGCTGGGCTCAGGAGGCTGCTCCTTAAACAAACTGCGGTGTCATTTATGAAGGAAGCAGACATTATCTGTACACAAGAAACCTGGCAAATGCACCCCCTCTCCTTGAGAGGATATGCTGAGTATGGAAAACCAGCTAAAAAGCTCAACATTTTCAGCAGACCGGCTGGTGGGATATGCACCTACATTAAACCCTCTCGAATCCCCATCACGCCCCCTCTGATCTCCACAGTTGCCTCTCCGAAGTCCACCGATAGATGAATCTCTCATTGTTAAAGCTGAATGGGTCAAAGACCGAGATACTCATGCTGGGTCATAAGGGGCCCTCCCTGCCACCTCACCTCTGGCCCAGTTGCTTGGTTGACCCTCCCGCTCCCAAGGACGAGGTCAAAAGCCTAGGCGTGCGGATCGAGAAGGACCTGAGCTTCAAAACTCAGGCAAAAAAGACGGCAGGGACATGCTTCGGTCTCCTCAGAGCCTGTAGGAAGATCTTCCCCCTGCTCCCCGCAAACGCAAGGAAGCTCCTCATTCAGGGCCTTATCCTGGCGAGATTGGACTACTGCAACGCCATCTACCTGGGAGCTCCTGAAGCCACCCTTAACACGTTGCAGAAAGTCCAAAACGCCGCCGCCCGCCTACTTACGGGCACACCGGCAAGATCCTCTGCCAAGCCAGCTCTCAAGTCTCTACACTGGCTTCCAGTCAGAGAAAGGGTCGCCTTCAAAGCCCTCTGTCTGGCCCACAAAACCCTTAACAATACCGGCTCCCCCCTTCTCAAGGAACTCTTAATCCCCTACAAGGTGGAAAGGGATCTCCGGTCCAGCGGAGAAAATTTCATCTCAGTCCCCAGAGTCAAAAAAGCCAAGACCGGTGGCCGTCGCTTCTCGGTCCACACGGCCAAACACTGGAATCACCTCCCACGAAGACTGAGGACAGAATCGAATCACCTCCAGTTCAGGAAAACATTAAAGACTCTCCTCTTCCCTCAAACATAATTCTTTAGACGGCTGAAACCCCTGGAGATGCAGGTTAGCGCTGGGATGCTCATTGGGTTACTACGCGCTTTACAAAACCTTTAAATAAATAAATAAAATAAATAAACATTTACTTAACCTGGAATTTGCAGAAATATCTAACCTGCCGGATACTCTCCAGGCAGGCATCTTGAAAGGTTGAAGGACGGCAAACAGTATCTTTTCATTTTTATTAGTTAATCTTTATCATAACCCTCACAGGCCCAACTCTAATATGGCCACGCTGATTCACCATATCGAGCGTCTAATGCTTCAATACGCGGGCCTTGAATGCATCATTCTTGGTGATTTTAACTCTCATAACATAGGGGTCTCAACCACACGCAGGTGCCAGGCAGGAGCTACCAAGGCATTGAACGACCTTTTAAAAACCTACAATCTGATGACGGCGCACTCCTGGGCTGATTGTAGCTCCCACATTTAATAACCAAACTACGGTCGATTATATAATCCTAAGTGGCAAACTCCAACTTTTAACGTCAAATTTCTCAGTCCAACCGCGTAGTGACAGCGATCACGCTGCCCTAACTGTCACTTTGAACCTCACAGCGGACTACAACCACAAGCTTGAATTCATCGGGGAAGCCAATGGGGAAGAACTAATAAAGCTGCCCAGAAGGATCAAATGGGAACAGACTGCAATCAATAGATTCAACAGTTGGGCTAATCATTGGACAGGGTGGTCACTAAGCGATCAGAAAAAAGACGCTATAGAAACTTTGAGAGTCACAATAGAGACCCTTGTGGTGACTCTTCGCGGTAATTTGAATATTACACCGCACAGGCGCGCCTCACCTACATATGGGTACAACTCTGAAATTAAAATAAGGGCCAAAAAACTAAATAAAAAAGGAAAACTTTTCCGCCAAATTGGGACAAGTTTAAACAATATCGAACTACAAGAAGCCAAAAAAAGCCACGCAAAGAAGGTTTGGGCAGCAAAACGTGCCCATTGTGAAGCACAATGGCTAATAATTTTTGACTTGTTGAGCCCGGGAAAATCACAGGAGTTTTGGAAGTATATATGCAACCTGGGCAGAGACATAAATCACAGAGAAAACTCCCTTGAAGCCTCTACTTGGGTTGCCAATGTAAAAGCACTATATATTAACGATGGCGCTGCTAACATGCAAATTGACACACCCAAGGTTGGAGACAATCTAGGCACATACACCGAGCTGATGGCTCCACCGGGAAAATTGCTTGTCTCTAAAATCATTAAAAACATCAGACAAAACGCTGCTCCAGGTCCTAATGGTCTCCTTGGACATCTATTCAAGGCAAATATCGACTTTTGGTCCACCAATCTGACCCACTTGTATTCTGAATGCTGGTTCCGGGGGGACGTACCAGACTCATGGAGAGGCTCACTTTTACAGCCCATCCACAAAAAAGGCCCAAAAACTGAACCTACCAACTACCGCATGATCGCACTGCTTGATATTGAGGAAAAAGCTTATGCCAGCACCATCTTGAGGGCCCTCGTAGACTGGACGAGCGCAGAAGGCATCCTCCCATTTTGTCAAACCGGTTTCAGACCAGGGTCTGCCACAGATGACAATATCATCGCCCTTTCTTTCCTGGCACATCGCGCTCGGAAAAGCAAAAGCCTTCCCCTCTTTGCATGCTTTATTGATTACTCGGCGGCTTTCGATGGGGTAGACCGTGCAATACTGTGGAACAAGCTGGTCTAATGGAACATCAACCCAGTACTGCTAGGAGCGATACAGGCCCTTTATCAAAAAACATGGGTGCGAATGAAACTCTCGAGGGACCATGCATCAGCTAAGATCAACACAGACAGAGGCTTAAATCAAGGGTGTGTGTTAGCCCCACTATTGTTCAATCTATACACAGCGGACATGGAGAAGGCTCTGACTGGGGCTGCCCTGGCCACCCCAAAGATTGGTGGGAAAAAAAATTCTTTTCATGCAATATGCTGATGACTTGGTTCTTTTTGACCACACGAGATTGGAGCTACAGAAGGTGATGACGGCTCTTGCCAAGTACAACAACAAAAACAGGTTTGTAGCAAACCCAAGCAAGTCAAAAGTAATTATTTTTGGTCATTACCCTAGGAAGAAAGCTATAAAATGGAGACTAGGCAGCCTCCTACTGGACTCCACGCAGCGGTACACCTATTTGGGCATTTGCTTCCAGGAATCGGGGCTCGCAAGTGCCCACCTTAAGTCTATCCAAGCCAAAGGTAAATCCATCACCTATGCCATTTGCAAGCTGCAAGCATCCTTACATAGCCCGTCCACCACGGCCATTAATAGAGTTCTTAAAGCCAAACTTATGCCAGCACTTAACTACGCTCTACAGGCATTCCTGGGCAAACTGAGTAACGAATTGGAAAAAATTCAGTGCAGAGCATACAAGAAAGTCTCCCACCTTCCAAGGTGTACTAGAAACACCCTTGTTCACCTGGAGTTCTGGTTCAACCAGCAAAACCTGGAAGAGTTGGCCGCCCTAAGTAAATATTACTTTTTAACAACGGCGGCACAGGAGAACACATTAAAGGCAGTCTTGAAATGTATTTTTACAGAGCTTGAGAACACCTGGTCGGCCACCCTCCAAGTGGCTAAGACCCAGCTCAAACTTGCCACGGACTCATGAAACCCTGAATATGTCAAATATTTTGCCATCAAGAATGCGATAAAAAAACAAGTGCGTGCGCGGTCACCGGAACTGGATCTGGACTCCCTGAGTAGAAAAGACTTGCATAAGACCTTGTGTCTTCCGCACACCCAGTATACTCCCAAACATCATCTCAAACAGGCGGTGGGCCGTGCAGCCCTCCATAAGATTTTGGCTTATAGACTACACCCACTGCCCCTTAAAGAACTATATTCCTGTGGTCAGGCCAGCCTTGAAGTCCGGGAATGCAGGCTCTGCAAGTATAAACGTGAGTCCTTGGCCCACCTCCTGTTCTGTTTCCCGGCCCTACGCCTGGCCCGTAGTCTTTACCTCAGGCCAGTACTAAGACAATCGGGGTTACGCACCGCAGAGGAAGGGATTACTCATCTGTATACCCTTGCCATGGTAAAGCACATGGCGGCCTTTGGAAAGTTCATCCTTCAAGCTCGGGCTAGGCTGATGGCTTCCACAGGCCGGACTCCAGAGTCTCCTGTCGGCCTTTGAAGCTTTGACCTGCATCTATGGACCTTTGCAATTTCCTTGATTTTAACTTTTGTAATGTTATTACCTTTGTACTTTGGTTTTATGTAATGGTTTTTAGTAACCAAACAAATAAATTAATTCATTCATTCTGTCTCCTAAGTTAAGCCTGTTTGCTTGCAGCCAGTTACCAAGGGTTGAGTAAGGGAATAATTAATTGAGACCTTAACTGTACCTTATATTGTGTCTATATTACTAGTAGTAGGTACGTACTAACCCCTACTAATAAATCACCCTCCACCATTTGGTACATAGTGGTGGGATCCAGTATGTGTGTTTGACCACACCATACAGTACTGTTTAAATCCAGTAAATTGACATTCATTTATAATTTTTCTAAATTGTTTTACCTTTGTTTGCAAACTTTCTTTTTCTGGGAGCAACCTGTAAAGCAATAAATCGCCTCCAGGTGTTGCAGAATGCAGCAGCTCGCCTCATTTTAAAATCTCCCAAAAGATCGGCATCCAAAGCTGCCCTGCAGACCCTCCACTGGCTGCCAGTAAGGAACAGAGTCAAATTCAAGGCCCTTTGTACTTGTCATCGCATCCTTGCTGGGAAGGCGCCAGCACCACTCCAGAATTTAGTCACCAGGTATGTACCCACACACGCTCTGCGCTCCTCCCATGGAGGCCTATTAAAGGTACCTAGGATAAGGAGGGCTCACATGGGAGGAAGATCCTTCCGCTACCTAGTGGCGAAGAGCTGGAATGCCCTACCTCTTAACCTTCGCCTGGAGTCATCTGAATCCAGCTTCCGGAAGAAGCTAAAAACATACCTATTTTCACGATAATCGGGCATACTCCACACTCCTGTCCATTGAGTTCATCGGTTTCAGCGCAGGGACATGCCATCTGAGCGCACCAGGCGCTTTATAAAATACCCTTATTATTATTATTATTATTATTATTATTGCTCCAAAATTAGGGATACCATGGAGCTTGATCTGGCTACCATGACTAACCTCACAATAGGTGAGCTTAGGGTGCAGTGTAGGACCAGGGAGCTACCTGCTGCAAATAGAAGTAGGAAAGCAGTAATGATTAGGTACCCTTAAGGCCTGAGCAGAGTTAGCTCCAGAGAATGAAGGGGATGGGGAAGAGGACCCCTCGAAAGACCTCTAGGAGAGGATGATGACAAATTGTCCATGACTTCTAGTACTAGGTTCAGACTTCCAGCTAGTGGGAGGAGGGGAGGCTCCCTCACAGAGGAACCAGACATGGCCCTTGTGGAGAGACAGTTTAATGCTCAGTTAGCTTCTATAGCTACGAAAGAGAATAAGTTGGACCTAGCTAGAGAGAAGTGGCCAGAGGTGAAAACAAGAAGAAATGGTGACAGCAAAAATGAGGAAGAAGATCAGATGTCCAGGGTTAGTGGGTTTGATTCCAGATTTCCCAAGGGGATAGTACCCACGTATGAAAGTGGAACACTGACAAATGGCTGACTACATTTGAAAAGGCCCTTAAGATGATCAAAATCAATGGATCTGAGGTTGAGGCAGGAGCCAGTGCGACTATGGTGATAGAGAAACTGGTTTCCCCAGGGACGATCATACCTGGTGTGTATCACATGGTAATATAGCGTGACAGCAGGGCCAAACTCCATCTCATTGCAATGGTGAGTTTGGAATGGGGAGGTGTGACAGGCCCTAAGGAGGTAGTTGTATCTCCTGTACTCCCAACATACATCAGAACCAAACTCTATCCCATGGCAATGGTAAGTTTGGAATGGGGAGGAGAGACATGACCTAAGAAGGTAGTTGTGTCTCCTGCACACCCAGTTGTGTCTACTGGAAAATTACTTTGAAGTGCCTGACTGGTCAGAGGTGGAACGAATGGTCCATACAAGGATGCTGGATATCCCTGAGTGGGTATGTGCTGTGACCAGGTCACAGACTGCACAAAAGGGCTATGTTAGATACGTAGACCCTGGAACAATGGGCCAAACATTCAATGAGGACCGAAAGGGTACAGGGTCTGGTGAGCCAGCCCAAAAACCTCCAGAGCTGCAGGAGGAATGTGACCCTGAGGGAGAGGATCTTACGTCTGAGGTAGAGATTCTACCACTACAAGATTTGTCTAACTTGGCAGAAATGCCAGAGAGGAGTTGTGCCAGGGACAGAGAGAGATTCCACTCTTGAGAGCCTGAGGCAGACCACCTCCAGGCAAGAGGACAGTGATGTCAGTGAATTCTACAACATCTACTTGGATGCAGAAGTCCTATATATTGGGGGCAGATACCTCAAGGAAGTAGCCACCAGGATGGTGGTGGTCCCCCAAAAGTATAGAAATGTCTTTCTAATACTGAGTAAAAACTTCACCTTGGCAGGTCGTTTGGGTCAGAGTATCACAAGGAGCAGGTTGGTTAGCCACTTCTATTTGCTCAGCATGTCTGCCATAGTGAATGGGTTTTGCAGCTCCAGTGCAACCTGTCAGGTCAGTGGGAAGATAGGGGGTGAGCCAAGGCTCCCTTTATACAACTGCCAGTGGTAGGGAATCCCTTTAAAAGGGGATGGACATTGTTGGTACCTTAGACCCACCAACTGTCTCAAGGAACAGCTATATTTTGGTGGTAGTGGACCATGCCACGAGATCCTGAAACAATATCCCTCAGAACAATCACTGCTCCTTCAGCGACTAGGGCCCTACTAGGTGTGTTCACAGGAGTGAGTTTCCCAATGGAGTTGGCTTCAGATAGAGGTTCAAATTTCATGTTCGGCAATCTGAAGGCAAAGTGGGAGGAATGTAATGTTACCTACATGTTCACCACCCCATTTCATCAATAAGACCCTGAAGGTACTGATCATGGGTTTGTCTGACAAACTCAGGAGGAGATGGGATATTTTCATCCTATGCCCACTGTTTGCATCCAGGGAGGTGCCACAAAAAGGGGTTGGCTTCAGAACCTCTTAATTGTTGTTTGGGCACCCTGTAAGTGGGCCATTGTGTCTGGTGAGAGAGTCTTGGAAACCCCTCTCTTGGAAGCCATGGATAATGTGCCGGACTATTTATTTGCACAAAGAGCAATTGATCAACAGAATGCAGAACAATGTCATACATTCACCCCAGTACAGAGATCTCGGCCTAAATCCATCCTTTTTTTGCTCACCATGCCATTCCAGTTTGGACCCAGTCATATGCAAATCAGCTTTGACCCTGCACCCAATGGGAACAGTCCAGTCGGAACTGCCAGGCCAGGTCCGCCCTGGACTGGAAACTAGCATCCGAGGACCAGTTTGGGGATTTCAGCCCTCAACAGCCAGGACAGCTTGACTCCAGTGGCATGGAGAGCTCGGGACCCACGTCTGGGCATACCCGTCCCACTCGGGGTGACAAATGCAAAAAGAACAATTGATGAACAGAATGCAGAACAATGTCATACATTCACCCCAGTACAGAGATCCGGGCCTAAATCCATCATTTTTTGATCACCATGCCATACAGTTTATACCCAGCCATATGCAAATCAGTCTTGACCCTGCACCGAATAGGAACAATCAGCCCAACTGTCAGACCGGGTCCTCCCTGGACTGAAAACAAGTATCCTAGGACTGTTTTTTGGCTTTTAGCCCTCATCAGCCAGGATAGCTTGACTATGCAAATCAGCCTTGACCCTGCACCCAATGGGAACAGTCCAGTCGGAACTGCCAGGCCAGGTCCTCCCAGTACAGAGATCTGGGCCTAAACACATAGTTTTTTTGCTCACCATGCCATTCCAGTTTGGACCCAGCCATATGCAAATCAGTCTTGACCCTGCACCCAATGGGAACAGTCTAGCCCGAACTGACAGGCCAGGTCCTCTCTGGACTGGAAACAAGCATCCTAGGACCAGATTCTGACTTTCAGCTCTCATCAGCCAGGATAGCTTGACTCCAGTGGCATGGATAGCACAGGACCCATATCTGGGCATACCCCCCTTCTCAGGGTGACAAGTGCAAAAAGAACAATTGATGGACGGAATGCTTGACAATGCAAGCATTCACCCTCAGTCACAAGGATCTGGGTTAAATACATCATTGTGCTGCACACCACACCCCCCAGTTTGGCAAATAAGTCTTGACCCTGTTTCTTGTGGGAACAGTCCAGCCTGAACTGCAAAGCCAGGCCCTCCCTGGACCGTAAACAAGCATCCTGGGACCGGTTTCTGGGCATCACCCTTCATCAGCCAGGCCAGCTTTAAACCAGTGGCGTAGTGAGCACCGGACCCACGTCTGGGCATATCCTTGCCACTTCGGGCAACATATGCAAAAGAAACAATTGTTGGACGGTATGCTAGACAATGCAAACATTCACCCCGTCACAAAAATCTGGGTTAAATCCATATTTCTTCTGCCCACCACACCACCCCAGTTTGAACCCAGCCATATGCAAATCAGTCTTGACCCTGTTCCTTGTGGGCATCACCCTTCATCAGCCAGGCTAGCTTGAATCTAGTGGTGTAATGAGCACGGGACCCACGTTTGGGCATACCCTTCCCACTGTGGGTTGGCTTAGGCAGTTTTTCCCTTTTGGATTCTTTTATAACAGTGCTTTCTGAGACAAGAATATGCCACACTTTGGAGGAAGTTGTCATACCTATGGGTGGCACCCTGCACCCCATTGGTCAGGGCGTCGCCCTCCTTGTCTCCCAAGAACCATAGATAGACATGGTAGAGCAGCCCAGCAACTCACATCCCTGCTTGAAACTACAAGAAGAAGAAGGACTGCCGGGATGGAACCCTGGCCTGCACCAAGAAGATTGCACTCTAAATGACGGCACTCACAACAAATGTACGTTTTCTTATGTCTGAGGTTACTACACTTAAAACCTATAAGTCACTCCTATGGTAGGCCCTTCAGTTCTGAGGGCAGAGTGTTTGGTTATCAGTGTGAGGGTGCCACTGCAGGAGCAGGATACCCCTACAATTCTTGGAGTTGATTTTCCAAGCTTTGTAAGTACAGTCAGCCAGTGGCAGACATATGGTGGACATCAGTCATTACAAGATGTCTAACTATATAACCTCTGTGCCAAACCTGGTCATGGTTAGTATCAAACATGTTGGAATCATACCCTGTTAGATCTGGCATCCTTGGTGTGGGTTTCGCCTGTATTTTTGCCTCTGCCTCCTGTGTTTTTTGCTGTGTGCTGAATTTCATTTTTGCTGGTCTAAATGCTTTGGGCACTTTGCCACTGCTGGTCAGTGCCAAAGTGAAAGTGCTCTCTTTATAAATTGTGAATATGTATTGGTATTTCCATAATTGGCTTATTTGACTTACTACTAAGTCCATAGTACAGTGCACTGTGTGTGCCACCGGCCTGTAAGTCAAATGCAGCTAGTAGGTCTGCAACAATGATTGTGTCATCCACACAAGCAGCAATTCAAAGGGTTCTCAGACCTGCCACTGCAGTGTCTGTGCGCAGTTTCTACTGCCAGGCCCTAACCTTCCCTTTTCTTACATGTGAGTCACCCCTAAAGTAGGCCCAAAGTACCCCTGTGGGCAGGATGTAGTGTATGTGAAAGGTAGGACATGTACTGATGTGTTTAAAATGACCTAATAGTGAACTACAGTGAATTTTGTTTTTCACTATTGAAAGACTATTTGTTCAGTAGGATAGAATGGAAGCTTATTTATAACATCTTATAAATATAACTTCCCATTGGGACTAGATGGAGCTGTAAAGTTGCCTGAACTCAGAATATAAAGATATATCTTTTAGTAAGGATGATTATTACATTCAGTGTTTGAAAATACCACTTATAGGAAGTAAGTATTTTCTTGCATAGCCATCCTGTGGGCCTCTGCTGGTTTGTGGATTGACCTTCTGGCTTTGGAGTACCAGGGGCTGGGGATGTGCATTTACTGTAGACAGTCACTAGGGGGGGTTGAGGTGTGTCCTGCCTTTCCTGGATTTGTCAGGGCTGGGCTGAATAGACGCTGCTCCCCGCACTGTTGTGGTATCGTAGCGCTTTACACTGCCAGATTGCTTTACTGCCAGATAGTTCGAGAGCTTGCATTGCTCCATTATTGCCTGTCTGCTGTTAATATATTTATCGAAGCGCTATATTTCGAAAACGCGCATTAGTGCCTGTCTGCTGTTAATATATTTATCGTAGCGCTATATTTTGAAAGCGCGCATTCAGTAGCATTCTATTGTGCTTGGCTGCCTTTGGCTGAATAATTCATTTTTGCATAGTGTTTTTTAAGGTTGTGCCCCAATCCAGTTTCGCTGTTGGCCTGCTGCCATTTTGTTGTTTGCTGTTGTGCCTCCCTGCCCGGCTCTCCACCCTGCTCCCGCCTCCCAGCTGCTCCTCCCTCGCCCCTCCCCCCTCCACTACCCTCTTATGACAGATGCTTTTGCGCGCAGCGTTCACGCTCAGCGGACGTGCCCTATGCGCGCCAAAGGTGCCCCAAGGGTAAGCCCGTCTATGCCCATCCGCGCCTGGACCGCGCCCAAGGCCATACCCCCTGGCCCCCGCAAACCCCCCTCTACCCACATTACGTACGACCCCCCACTCTCTCAGCACTCAACCCCGGCCGTCTCCCCGACTGCTACCAAGCCACTTCAGGACTCACCCATGGACCTTTCACCTGCCACTCCTGCAAGTTCGACTGCATCAGGACCCACACCAAATCCACTCACTCAAAACAGAGCTCCTACAATAACCACCTGAAGTGCATCTTACTCAATACCCGCTCGGTCCACAGACACGCCATTGAACTTTGGAACCTACTCGACACCACACCGGACGTCGCCTTCCCTACAGAAACCTGGATGAACGCCTCTTCAGCGCCCGACATCGCCATAGCCATCCCGGAAAACTACAAGATCATCCGAAAGGACCGCATCAACCAAACAGGAGGAGGCATCGCCATCATCCATAAGAACACCATCAGCATCACGACCAGTTCTGATGACAACCTCACAACCGCCGAACACCTTCACTTCCAGATTCACATCGACCCCAAGACCACACTCAGAGGCACCCTTATCTATAGACCCCCCGGACCCCGCACACATTTCAGCGAAGACATCACTGACTTCATCAGCCCTCACGCCCTACCCTCCGAGGACTACATCCTATTGGGAGACCTCAACTTCCACCTGGAAAAGAACAACAACAGCAACACCACCACCCTGTTGGACAAACTCGCCAACCTCGGACTCAAACTACTTGTTGACACCCCTACCCACCTTGCCGGGCACAGGCTCGACCCAATCTTCACCTCCAGCAAGCACATCTCCTTCAATCACACCACTGTTCTCCATTGGACGGACCACAGCTGCGTTCACTTCAACTACAAAAAGACCACGAGCCACAACCACCCACAACCAATTCTCCGGAGAAACTGGAATAAAACTACCACCGACCAGCTATTCACATCACTTCACCAAAACCCTCCTGCCAAATCAACGGACCCAAACCAAGCATCCACCAACCTCACACAATGGATTACCCACAGTGCCAATGAATTAGCACCCCTGAAAAACCATCAAGTCAAGCATGGCAGCAAAAAAGCCCCCTGGTTTAACGATGACCTTAAGAAATCCAAGAAAATCTGCCGCACCCTCGAGAAAGCCTGGCGAAAAAACCCAACCAATGACAACCTGACCACCTTCAAGAACGCCACCCGCAAACACCCCCAACTGATCCAATCCATCAGGAAATCAGCATTCAAGGATCGACTCGACAACAACGCCCACAACAGCAAGGAACTTTTCAACATCGTCAAAGAGTTTACCAACCCCACCGCCGGCACCAACGACATCACTCCATCCCAAGACCTCTGCGACTCTCTAGCCTCATTCTTCCACAACAAAATCGCTGACATACACAACAGCTTTGGAGACCAGCCCACCCCACCTACCTTCGAACTAAAAACCCCCTCCAACAACCTCCACGCCTGGAACCCAATCTCCACTGAAGACACCATCCGCCTGATGAACTCCATTCACTCGGGATCGCCAACCGACCCTTGTCCCCACCACATCTTCAACAAAGCAGACTCCATTATCGCACCCCATCTCCGAGACGTCATCAACTGCTCCCTCAACTCCGCCACCTTCCCGGAAAGCTGGAAACACGCCGAACTCAGCGCCGTCTTGAAGAAACCTACAGCAGACCCCACTGAACTTAAGAACTACCGCCCCATTTCGCTCCTCCCATTCCTGGCCAAAGTCATTGAGAAAGCCGTCAACAGTCAACTCGCCGCCTTCCTCGAATCCAACAAATCCCTCGCCCCCCCACAGTCCGGCTTCCGAGCCAAACACAGCACCGAGACCGCCCTCATCGCAGCAACAGATGACATTCAAAATCTACTGGACAACGGAGAAACAGCCGCCCTCATCCTACTTGACCTCTCCGCTGCCTTCGACACAGTCTGTCATAACACCCTTATTCAACGCCTCAGCAACGTCGGAATACAAGGAAAAGCATTGGACTGGATAATCTCGTTCCTCGCCGGAAGAACCCAGAGAGTCAGCCTTCCCCCTTTTAGATCAGAGGCCACCGAAGTCATCTGCGGCGTACCCCAAGGATCCTCACTCAGTCCCACCCTCTTCAACGTATACATGAGTCCCCTCGCATCCATTGTGCGCCAACACAACCTCAACATTATCTCCTACGCAGACAACACCCAGCTGATCCTATCCCTCACCAAAGACCCAAACACCGCCAAAACCAACCTACACGAAGGAATGAAAGAAGTAGCCGAGTGGATGAAGAACAGCTGTTTAAAACTAAACTCGGACAAAACGGAAGTCCTCATCTTAGCATCATCCACCTCCGCCTGGGATGACTCATGGTGGCCACCGGCCCTGGGATCCGCACCGAAAATAACGGACCACGCACGTAACCTGGGCTTCATCCTGGACTCCTCCCTCTCGATGACCAGACAAGTCAACGCCGTCTCATCATCTTGCTTCAACATCCTACGTATGCTCAACAAAATCTTCCGCTGGATCCCCACCGAAACAAGAAAGACGGTCATCCACGCACTGGTCACTAGCTGACTAGACTACGGAAACACCCTTTACGCCGGAACCACAGCCAAACTACAGTAAAAACTCCAACGCATCCAAAACGCCTCAGCCAGACTCATCCTAGACATCCCCCGCCAAGCTCACATCTCCGGGCACCTGAAAGACCTCCACTGGCTCCCCGTCGACAAAAAAATCACATTCCGTCTCCTCACCCACGCTCACAAAGCCCTCTATGACCTAGGACCCGAATACCTCAGCACGTGCCTGTCCTTCTACACCCCCACCCGCCAACTTCGTTCGTCCAATCAGGCCCTCGCCACAATTCCACGCATCCAGAGATCCACCATGGGAGGAAGATCCTTCTCCTACTTATCAGCCAAGACCTGGAATTCCCTCCCCACCCACCTCTGCCTCACACAGAACCACCTCTCCCTCAGAAAACAACTTAAAACCTGGTTATTTGATAAGTAAGCTCCCCCCCCTCCCTCAAGCACCTTGAGACCCTCTGGGTGAGTAGTGCGCTATACAAATTTAAACTTGACTTGACTTGACTTTAGAGTAGGGGGAGGAGATTTCCTTGCACCTAAATGGGCCTGGTCTGCCTTACACAATGCTGTCTCCACCTCCTGCCAGGAAGCTGAACCAGAGAGGACAGAACTAATTTAGACTGAGCACAGAGCCTCTCTGCCACAAGAGAAGAAAGAGAAATACTGTTCCAACCCCTTCCTTGTGTATTGAATGGCTCCTCCATGGGTGGGTCCTCACATTTGTCATGGAACAAGACTCACATCTGAAACCAAGACACTGTTCGACTGTCTGGACACTTGGACTATGTTAGACTTCACCCGGAACCAAGACTATGTCAAGGGTGACTCTTGCTGTTCCTGGTATCACTGTTTTGCAAGTCTTCTGCCTTGTCTGTGCTTCACTCAGGTTCTCTAGAAGACCTTTGAGCATCAAGTACATCTGAAGAAATCTCTATTGGAGGAAAAGAGTCACTCCCCTGCATCAGCAAGCATCCCAGCGAAGCTGACCAGTCTGCTGCTCCTGTTGTCCTAAGGACTTCACGAGGCCTAGCAACATAGTTGGTGATTCTGTTCCTCTCCAGAGGCCTCTTTGGAGCTGCTGAGACCAAACCCCTGTGCACCGCTTTGACCTGCCATTGCCAAGACTTGTTGGCTTTCCCCTCCAGCAATCTTCAATCTACAAGAAGCTCCAACCTCTATCACCTCATCCCTTGAAGATCAGCATCTTCACTGCAACCATTCCACCAGGGGCGTCCATCTTTGGAGAGCTCCCTGGGTACCTCTTGTAACTACAATGCATTTAGTGTGGGGGTCCTCTTGACGGTATAGTGGGCTCCCCTGCTTGCCCAGAGCCTGCTCTGACTCTCCTAAACTTAATGAGTCCCTTGCTGACCCAATGATTGCATCTTGTCATCTTCCACTCCAGTTGCAGCTACCAAGGCTTGTTGGTTCTCCCGCCAGACACTGACCACTTAGACAATGACATAAATCCAGGGACAGCTCATGTATGACTCCAAGTCTTCCACAGCATCGCCTGATACCCACAGCTGCAGCGGCAAGGTACTCTTCAACTCTCCTGAGTACCCTGTCAAGGGGGGGCATTGTGCTTCTGTTCCTTCTGGCCACCTCTGAGTGGGTAGGTTCTCCTCTTCAAGAATCCGCCCTCATATTCCACTTGACATCTTCAGAGACTTCTCCAGAGGCCTGTCTTTCCAAGCCTTACATTCGCATCTACGGGAGGTCCCGATGTCAATTTACCCTATGCAACCATCTTCCCTGGTGCAGGTAACCTGGTTCCTAGGGTCTGCACTGGTGGGGTAGATTTTCAAACCTCCGTCCTCTGGGAAGGGTCCTTTCTTTAAAACTGCAACTGCAACTTCTTCATTGACTTCCATTCAGCACGCTGCTGTGTTTCAGCTCAGAACACATTCTCCGTAGGGTTTCTGGGCATTTACCTTGGGTGGTCCCTCATTCTCACATCTCCCGAATCCTGTGTTCAGAGTCCTTTTCTTCCTTGCAGTTCACATTCCACTTCTTAAGTATATGGTTAGGTCTCCCCCTGAAGACCAATGTATATTTGTGCTATATTCCTGATTTATTTGAAGCATTTTCATGAAAATTGTTGATATCTCCGGCTAGAATATATACACCAATGGGATAGTGATTGTGTTGTGTAATAAATAGACATATTTTTATAAATACTGTGTGGTTATGTTTCACTTAATCAACACTATTGATTAAATGTGATAAAAGAAGCTGCTTTACACTCATTCAAGATAAGCCTGAAGGCTGCTTCTGCAGCTACTCCTAAGGTTATCAAAGACCACTAAAATCACCAAAGGAGTTGCCTGGATTAGTGCAAGGTGCGCATCACTCCTTTAAGTGTGCACCATATACTAAGCCAGACTCTTACAGTGACTGACCGGTCGTCTGGAGTCAAGCCGGTGACGTTGACCCTTGACTCAGCCTGATATCCAGGGTTGCCCCACTGAAACTCCGGAGCTTTTTGTTGTTGACAAAATTTCCAGGAGTTGAAAGAGGAATCGGGCTGAGCCAAGCCGGCCTGACAAAGAGCCTCACTAAATATTGCGATAATGAGCTCCAAAAAAGTAACTAAGTCAGAGAGTAAAAAACTTGACCATGCCCTATCATTAACTATTCTGACTCTTAATCCATCGCGGTCAGCCTTAATCTTTGAATGAATTTGTCCCAGTCAAGCCCGACCAGATGTCCAAAAGTGGCGCTTCTGCATTTTAGGCACTAGAAAGTCTTTCATTCTTTAAAAATTCATATCTCCAGTTCCCTAAATTAGATGTTTGCCATTTTGGCGGAATTTGAATTATACAAATTTTTCCTATTTTGATAAATTGGTGCTGGATTTTTATGGTGTGTTGTGTCTTACTCATTTTAATGTATTTGAGTTTTTAAATACTTTATAGACCTTTCTCCTAAGATAAACCTGCCTACTTGCAGCCAGCTACCAACTGTTGAGCAAGGAAAGAATTTATTGAGACCATGACCAAGCCATATATTGTGATTGCGACCTTATTACCAGTTGTAGATACCTACTTAACCTTACTTATAGACGACATTCCAACAATTTGCAATGTGCAAACCACCTGTCACACCACTAGGCAGAACCCCGACGATGGGAGCACCTAAAACACTACAGATTTCCCTGGTGCCCTCTGATCCATCTTGGAGGTTTGCTGCTACAACAACAATCTGCTCTTTCTCCCCGTGACATCTTCCCACGTCATTCCCCCCACCCTGACAGTCCAGCAACTCGGACGATCGGATGGTGCCAAGGATCAGGGTGGTTAACACACACCTTCTCTTCTCCCCTGCAAACCAATGGTAACTGCTGTAGCATCTGGCAAAACAAGTTCCATGATAATCGAGGTCATCAGAAGCAACCTTGCTTCCTTGCCCAGCCTTCGAGCTACCTTTGACCCAGCTTACATGGAGTAGCTCCACAGAAATTTGTCCTTAAAATCAATACCCACTAGCTTTCCTGCGATTGTCACGCAGGCAAGACCTTCTCCGACAAATCCATAGTAAGTTGAACCGCGTTCTCCGTTCTACACCACCCTGACTCCCTACGCTGTGCTCTGAAGCCAAATGTTCAGACAAAGTCTGACCATACATGACCATGCTAGTCAATACAGCTCGGGTCCCTACCACCAATTGTGCCATCCTTTTTTTGCCTATTGACCACAGCTCCACAGGTTTCTTGAATCTGTCTGGTCCCTTGGCCAGCCCAAGGAATTTCCCACTGGAAACAATCCAAAGTATCTTCAATGTCATTGCCTAACCTCGGCACATGCAGCTCCCTGAAAGAGATATCATGCTGCAAGCAACAAAGCACAAAGACATGCAGCAATTGTAGCACCAGCGCATATCTCGCGGACTGTCTGTTCACCACCTGTACAACAGCCATGTTGTCCACGCAGAATAGCACCCTCGGGTGCGTCAACACTGTTCTTCACAATGTAATTGCTACCACTAGCGGGAAGAGTTCCAGGAATGCAATGCTTTTTCCTTTTGACCTCCACTTGGCTGGCCATTTCTCCACACACCAGCGGCCTCACTAAAACAAACTGAAGCCCAGACCTCCCACGGAGTCTGAGAAGATCTACATAGCTCAGTCAAAATCATCCTTTTGCGCTTTGGAATTCCATCGAAGGAATTCAAGAAAAATCCCCACACCCTGGGGTCCTCTTTACCCTTAGCAGATAGGCGTATGTGATGTTGCTGGAGTGATCCTCCTGCAAGTGCCAAGCCTAGCCTCCTACAAAATGTCCTCCCTGTCCCTGTCCTGACCACCTTACAGGTGAAACTGAGATAACCCTAAAGGACCTGTACTTCCCTCAGCTTCACTTTCTCTCTAGCCAGTATGTTTGCCAACAATGTCTACATAGCTTCGTTTTTGTCCTTGGGCAGTCATGCCTCCATTTTTCCCACATCCAGTTCTGTTCCAGGAAAGGACAAAAGAGTACTCTGGCCCACTGTCTTTTTAGGGGCGAGCACAACACCCAGGTCACACATGAGCTCCTGGAATCTTACTAATGGCAGTCGGCTGAGGCAGGTGGCCATACAAAAAATAAGCTATTGAGGTAGTGTGTCCACTACTAATGGCCCATATACCACGTGAAAAGCAATTGCAGAAAGGAACTGAAACACTAAGACAGTGCACATGAGATGGAACATCCCAATGACTAATCCATATCCACATACCATTTCCCTTCAAAGTGTAGGCCCAACAGTTGAAAGTCATCCGGGTAACCCAGAAGCAGCAAAAAAAGCTTATTTCATATCACATTTTACCATCTGTGCCCCTTGCCTTGTGGCCTCCACCAGGGCTATGGCCACATCCACTAATGAATAGGACACCAAAACCAATTCCTCTGCAATTAAATCATTCCTCAACTTGCCTTCGGCTATGACAAGTGCTGTATTATGCCCTGTTCCTTTTTAGGCACTACACCTATGGGCGTGACAATCAAGTTTGCCATTGGCCAATCATAAAAGGGGCTCGCCATCCTGCCCTCCAAAATCGTATTATCGAGTAGGTTATGAACTGCGTACTTATGTTTTTTTGTGGATCTTTTGTGGATCACTAATCGTCTGCCCATCTCCAAACCCATTGGAGCTGCTATCCCCATCGTAAGCCCAATCTGAAGTCATTTCTGAAGATTCCTGCATCGCCTGACCGATCATAGAACCCCAACCAGTAGGCCAATTTGTCCAGTTTAACCAGAGTATGAGCCTTTCGCTCCAGGTTCAGGTTCCCCTCTCCCCCTATGTTGCTGAATTGCTGTTACTGTGGTCCCCTGTGGTCCCCTGACTTCTTGAATAAGGCTGTTGCTGCCCTGTACTCTGCCCTGGGTTCCTCTCAGTGTTCCTGAAGCAGTGGATAAGTACATGACAGCCAGTACATTTGGAGGGCTTGTTCTGAAATTTGCAGTACTCAGGATGGGGCAACCTCGAAAGGGCATGTATGCATTATCAGCAGGCCATTGGCCCTGAAAATTGTCATCCCGAACGTATCAGGACCCAGGGTATGCTGTCATAGATCTGTATCCAGTTCCTGTCACTTCAAGGTTCCAGGTCAGTCTTGCCCTGAATTCGTCCTCATATTGAGCCTAGGCATAACCCCCAAAAGTTAGTTAAACTTTGCATATAAAGTCTAAATATTTGAAAAGGGCAATACAGCAGTCAGGAATCCTCTCAAAGCAGTCACTGGTGAAAATTAAAATCGCTGCTTGCAATTCTGTATTGTCAGGGGGATGCTCAGCCTCTTGCCCAGCTCATACTTTTCCTGTTTTAACCCTTCCTTGCAGAGCAGCTCCCTATCTAGGAGTTTAAACATATCCACATATTCCCACCTCCTAAATATTCACTTTCATTGCCAACATTAAGTGTGTCTGTCACTTTTCTAGGGCTACCGGCTGCTGTGTCTGTACTCAAGCCAACATCAGCCACGTACTTACTTCTTCACAGCCGCTCCTCCCCGTTGCCATAACCTGCATCCATATATACTAGCACTGGCCTGAACCATGGGCTGCACCCAGTGGCCAGGTGGGCTGTATGAATCCCACTATACCAGTCTGCCATCACCACACATTCTTCTTCTGCTTTGAAGGAGCCGGAGGTTGCCCAAGACCTACCTGCTGTTGGAGTCAATGAGGTCATCATGGACCTACTTCTGCTGGCTACGACGGGATCCCCGCAGGCGTCCAGAGAACTGCTCTGGGCCCAGCCAGCTCTCCTAAGTATGGAAAACCGCGACGTCTCTCTACCTAGAAAAAAGATGGCAAAACTGATGTGCTGGGACCCCTGGCTTCTCTTTCTCCCTGCGTATACCTCTGGATCCCAAAACCACTGGCTCCCGTCCCGGGTTATCAAACTCCACTCCTTATTCCTCACCACTGCATTCCAGAATGGATGCCACAAGAGCAGCTACTAGTCTGTGAATTAACAGGGGACCCTTCACCTCTACCTTGTCCAGCACACCCTGCTCCACCACAGGCAGATGGGCAGCCTTTGCCCCCCCAGCATCCCAGCCCCTCATGGCCCACCCTCCTCCTATTGTTCTTGAAGGACATGAAGAACCCTCTGCAGCGGCCTATCAAGGTGTCATCCTCCATCCCAGGGCACTCCACCTCACCCTCCTGGTCTGCATCTGTCTGGTGGGACCCCAGGAAATTGCACAGGGGCTCCAGCCCCACCCTCCGTTTCCACACTTTTGTCCGGGGCAATCAATATAGTGGGGAGCGCTGCAGCTGCCTCCTGCTCTCTGCCATAGTCATTTAGAGTGAGAGGCTCATCCGATACACCTACTCATTTGGTGCCCCTTGGAGGCTCTGCAGTGGCCTCCAGTCCTCCCAACGCCCTTCCATTCACTGTCCTGTGCACATGTCTATGACGCCGACAGGTGCTGTCAGATCCTCAAAGGGAGGCTCAGCTTTGACCAGTACGAATACCACTTTTAAAGGTGCCACCTCACCCCTGCTACCCCTCCCCCTCTGCAGCACCAATTCAGGCTGCATGGGTGCCTGGGCATCTATCTTCCTTCCTGAGATAGCCCCTCCTACTGAAAAGTTCCACCACCCCTAGCATCGCATGAGGCCGCCCGCTGAGGCATGGAGCTGTCTCACACCCATACCTCATATGACACCACCCACAACTTGAAGGGGGGTGAACAGGTGATGTTGGCCACGCGGTTGGAGGCCTGCCATTTTGGCCTCACTAGGCCAGTCGCTTCTTTCTCAGCCACAATTAAATCCGTGCATCCTGCTTCATGCAGCCGCCTCATAGCCTCCACAACGTTCCCGCCATTAGATGTCATTATATTACCCTATCCCAAACTTTTATTAAATACGCAATAAGACCGGGAAAGACTACCAGGGTTCCCTGCCATCTGCCATCAGGTCACCAAAAACCAAGTTTATGACATGGAGCCCAAAAGAAGCCCCATTTATAGGTCTATTGGGCTACATTGTGATCCAATGAATGCCAAGCCTAAAAAAGGGGAGGACAGTCAGTTCTGACTGCACCCACTCCCAATGACTCCCGGGCAACAGACCTCCTTGCGGCTGCCCCCCAAATCCCGATTAGTTTTTATACCAGCAGAACTATAGACTACACAAAAGCCTAAACAAAAGTACACTGGTTGTGTAGACAGTTGACATCACGGAGATGGAGGTTAGAGGAGGAGAGAAGGATTCACTACTTACAGCATACAGGAAAATCAACAAAAGGGTAAATTACAACTGGTACGTTGCCACTATGATTGCCACAGAAATGGCAGAAAACACTGTAAATATGAGTAGACGAAATTTCGGGAATGGGGTTATTGAAATGTAATTCAGTTCCATCAAAAGTCCTCTTCTCCAGAAGGCGACTGTCTCTCTGGCACTCTGAAAAATAAATATTCCAAAGAATATTCAGTATTCATCTGTAGTCAGATGAATATTGGGTAAGGAAACAATTGAAATACATTCTACCTCCCTTTTCTCTATAAAATAAAATAAGCAAATATGATATAGAGGATGTGCAGAGAATTAACAAAGTAAAGGGATTTTCAAATGAGGAGCAAAAGAAAAAACTAGTCCAGGAAAACAACACATGCAAAATGAAATTGTAATGTTGTATACATATTATAATAAAAAGAATAATACTGAATTCACTGAACAAAATCCTTCAGGTGCCATGGACAATTGCAGATTAATCGAGGTTTTATTTGACCAGGATCCCCAGCATCATGATTCCACTTGAGTTCTCTGCCACTTCACTACAACTGCCCAGGTCTAGGTTTTGCCATTTTCTGGTTCAACAGCATATTTTCACTTTGGCAATGCAGAATGCCTTAGAATAGAAAAGGAACCCTTTTCAGAGATGTCTGATAAGGCTCATCAGCAACACACTCGCTGCAATTCTACTCTCAGGAGCTCAGATATTGATATTTTTTTTCAAACTATTATACAATTACACATATCCCGATTTATTTTCATTCCGCCTATGGATCTTTTTCCCGCATTCATATGCTCTCCCCTCACAGTCAATAACGACGGTATGGGATACCATCTTTTTTTTCAAAGGCATAATTGGTGAATAAGGGGCTTGTTTAAATATTGGTAGATGGAGTATTTACCTTCGCCATGGAGGAATCCTTCATTCCAGTCATGGGGAAGGTACTCTGCCCACCTTATTTAGAGATGCTTGATACCCCTCATACACTTCTTGCATTTTCAGGAGTCACCGTCATAGCAGTTCTTTGAAATGTATTGTAGGTTTCACAGACGGTTCCATCTAAATGAGAGACGGGCAGTGAGTACAGGCCATGTGTCTGCCTAATCTAAGGTAGGCCTTGGCAGTGAACTTCACTCCGTTTATGGAGTTTGCTGAGTTTTTTACACTCCGCACTCAGTGGAGCTTGCGGAGTGGAGAAAACTCCGTTTTGTGATGTTCTGCAGATTTTTTTCCCCGCTCACGAATGGTAGAGCGCAAACGTTAGGTTCGCGAGCACAAGCTGCTGCTCGGGTCTAATATTTTACCCGAGCCGCAGGAATACCAGCACAAATTGCAGTTCTCACTGCACTCAGCCACTCGCGGAACTTCGTGGAGATTTTTTGTAACTTCACAGAGCTCTGACTAGGCCTGGTCTAAGGGTCTGATAATGAGTGGGTCGTTATCTTCCATTCTGTGGGTAAACCTCTGTTTGAGCAGCGGTCAAAATTGCGAGTTGAGTTTTATTTAACACATCTGATAATTATCGGATGCTTTAAATACCTCAACCTTGGGTAAATCTCATCAGGTCGCACATGACAAAATTTAACGGGGGGAAGTATACTGCATCTAATGTATCATATGGATTTTGGTGCGCTAAACACCGAAATCCATGTTATTCTTCAGAAACTTGTAATAAGTGTCATTTACGCACCCAATAAATAACATACCTCATATTCAGGCCCCAAAGGGGGCAGACCGACACATGGCCAAACTTCTGATGGCACTTACTCTGTCAGGTCATCAGAAGTACGTGTGGGTAGGGGAGATGAAGTGTCTCCGCAATCTACACACTGAAGGTCCACCTGACTAAATGAGTCGAGCCGATCCTCAGGTTTGGAGTTTCGCAGTTGCATTGGATTACCCTTTCCACTAACACATAAATCAGGCCCTAAGCAACTATAAGAAAATTAATTATTAATTGGGATGAATGGGTCACCAGAAGAAATATGGCCACAAATGTGCTAAGGTAAAACACAGTTTCATTAATTCAAACCTGTGCTCAAATCCCTTGTAGCTATGGCACAGAGGAGACAAGCTTATTTTAAGATATTTACCATTAACAAAACAGTTAAGAAGTCAACACAGTAAAAATTATATAGCCAATTCTGAAAAATAGTGAAACATGCGATGAGTAAAAAATCAAATATTCAATAAAGGGAACTGAAGGTGTGAATCTTCATGAAATTTTAAAGCTTTATGGTAAAACGTGGCAAGAAAAAGTAAAGTGCCTGTCACTGTTTATGACTGATAGGAACCTAGGTGTGATTCGAGGCGGACCATTGTGGAGTGTGTGTCGGATACATCAAGCATGATACTCCCAGTTAAATACTTTACCTTCGAACCTGGTCTCCAAAATTACACTCAAAATCCTCAAGGAAGGCAAGGGTGCAGGATATATCTACAGAGAAACTCTGAAAGCCAGATTGACAATGATTAGCATCCTGCTGAAGCCATTGTTTTTTGTGAGCAAGACTCCAATCTGTTTAAATGCTAATTTCACTGCCGGCTGGTACTTTTCTTGCCTTCGCCTGGTCAAACTTTTTACCTTTGGACTTAGGGCCTGATTCACAGTTCTATGTATGGGTTACTCTGACACAGACACAAACCACTCAACCTTCTTTTGTCATGTCCCGCAGCTTGTATGTTTTAATAGTTTTGTCCTTGCCCCTGATTTCATCTTTCTCTGGGATGTGTTGGGTCCTGTGACAGCCAGCCATGTCTATGTCCAAGGAGGATATTAATGCTTTGTTAATAAACAGTGAGCCTGTGGATGGCCAATTACATTTGTCATCAAAGCAGTTTCTTTTGATACCCCATGCGGTTTGGGAGTGACTTTAATTATAATTTGGACTACTGATTTTCATTTTATTACTAGTCTCTTTTGTAGGACTTTTTTAACTATGTTTTTAGTCTTCTTTGTTGGACTTGCTTGTCTTATACTTAGTTGGAAATAGAACCTTCAAAATTAATGAAGATTCTGTAACATCTCCAGTTCTCATTCCTGATCTGATATCTGTCACATACCTCAGATCCAGGTCTTCCTGTGAAAAGCCTAAGCTATTGTTTCTGCTTTTGGAGCACTTTTCACACATCATTAAAGGAAAGCACTGGCACGGCAATCTGCTAGCAGGCTCAATCGAAATTGCTTACTGGAGGTGCAGGCTTCTAAAGTATAACTTTTGGAAAATTACTTTACTTAAATATATGTACTAAAATTCTGACCTCACCAATAAATTGGATTTTTCATAAATAAAAAAATAATGGTTTACTTGTCCCTGTAGCTTATTCCTATCCAAAGTTACCAGACATGATTTTCTTCAGCACTTTAGTTTTTCTCATAGGACAGTTACAACCCTTCACAGTGAAAATAACTTTGGAAGCTAGCCACTGTAGGTACATGCCAATCTTAACTTATCGCATTCACCAATATTACATACTAAACTCCTTACCTTGTGGGCTATAAGGGCTAATTTGTGGTGATTCACATAATATATAAAAGTAGGGTTCTTTCATGTCGAAAAGGTTTATTTTGACAGGCTCATTTGCAGGTGTAAAGGATGCAAGAGGCAGGCCTGAAGCCATGTTGCCTTTGTCAGCCTAGAAGATGGCACAACATGTACTGCTTTTCACAGGTGACATTTACCTTTCCATGCCATTGATGTGTTTCTTATACTGTTGCTTTACTGGGAAGTTAAATATGCCAATAATGAGTTAGCAAATGCTACCTTGATTAGAAATCAGAGCACATACACTGGAGTCTGGACCGCAGTGCTCTTGTGAGTAGAGCTCGAAACGCAGTAGCATGAACAAAAATGAGCAACCACACAGAACAATGCACTTTCACACGGTAACTATAATTCTGCCAACCAGAATTCCAGTAATGAATACCTGAGACTGAAATTACAAAGGACAAGAACAATTAGAGGACGGATGAACCAGTCAGGGAGAGTTAGATACTACTTGTTTGGGTTATGGGACTCGTATTGGGCCCCTCCGTTGTCATCTGCCCCTAGGTACTGGGATTCTTTCACACTTTTAAATTTGTACTGTAACAACTATCTCCTTGGTCTTCACAGCGTTATATGCAGATCCTGTTTAATCCTTTGCTTCTATATGGTAACTCAAGGTTTGGAACTGTAATAGGACCTCAAAGAAGACCAGACTGATGACAATTCTTCTGGCTATAATAAAACAGAGGAACAGTGCCATTTATATGTTGAATGTCTACCGCAAGGCATCAGTTATAAGAATAAACCATGTGTTTGTCACACGTCCTGTAGAAAGTTACGAATCATGCAAAATCCATGTATGTGAAAAAAGTATGTATCTTAAGTTAATGTAAGCACAAATAGTAGCAGACATCCTATGCTCTTTCTAGTATAACAAAGCTATCAGTCGTGAGAGACAGCAGAAAATCTGAGAAAACCTATATTCAACAAGAAAAGCTGTGTTACTACAAACTGACACTATATCTTGTGTGCCTTCTCTCACATCCCCCACCACTTCCCTGCTCTTGACTGTCAGTGTCTAAAGTAGTCTTGGATTGCTCTGCACTGGCAACAGGAAGATTAGTGAGTTCCTTCTAGTTCCAGCAGCAAAATTTGAATATACAGGTTAATGATAATTTGAGTCTGAAACTGTGACTTCGATTCACAAAATGCATTTTGAAGTATGTAAAATAGTATTCCGGTGGTATTATCTATGCTGGCTACTGAAAAATGATTAGGACTGGGATGGAGAATGACTGCAATGAGGGCATGAAAATGTTCAACTATTGACGCAAAGGAGGAGCTAATCATCAGCATCAGGTCAGATACAAATTCATTTAACCATCAAAAGACTCCAGGTGGAGGTTGTTGAGCCCACTTTGGTGGTGGAATAATTTGAGACTAGCCAGGAAGAGGGGCACAAGTGGCTTCTAATGACCAAGAAGCAGAGCTATCAGTGGTGTCCCAGGAGAAGTCCCCCCATCATCTGGGTCTGCACTCAAATGCTCCTTAACTCCAGAGTCTATTATACCAACAAGGCCTTCAGCTACACATGCTGCTCTAATTTGTCTTCTTCCTAGTAGCAACAGTTGAGGGACACATTCCCCCAGGCAACCCTGAGCCCTCATGTGTTGCTCCCTCTTTCCGGCAATATATCTCAACAGCTGCCCATAGGTGATGGTCACATATCAAATTCTTGGGATATTTTGGAGTTCGTAAGAGAAGTGAGGGTACTCCAATACTTGCTATCTGCCCAACATAGATATTTATGATCTCTCATTACCTCGTTGATTGCCGCAATTACATCTCATCTGCCTACACAAATCACTCAACTTCCTTTTGTCTTGTTGTTCAGCTTGTATGTTTTAATTGTTTTGTCCTTTACCCCTGATTATCATCTTTCTTAGAGGGTGTTGAGCCATGTCACAACCATCCATATCTATGCCCAAGGAGAATAATAATTTAGGGCTAATAAAATATGAACCCGATGATGGCTTAGGGTTTTTTTATTTTACAAAATCTGGTTCTTCTGATACCCTATCTGGTTTGGTAATACAATTAATTATAATTTTGGCTATTGACTTTCATTTCAAAATTTGACTTTCTTTAGGGACTTTTTAAGTATGTTTTTGGACTACATCAGTTGTACTTTCTATTCTTATACTTAGTTGAAAATAAACTTTGCCCTTCAAATTTCTGATATTCCTGCACAGCTCTTCCAGATCGCATAATCAATAATGTCACTGCTCCTCCTGCTGGCTCCAGCAAAACATACCTTTACAAGACCTTTGCTGGAAGCTCTATAACAAAATGACCTTCAAATACATCATTTTCAATCCTCAATCAGACCCCATCACTGTCTTAACTCAGCTTCCCATCACAGCTGAATAATGTATCCTGACCTTGTGGCCACTGTCACCACCATCAAAATCTCCGCTACCATGAAGAGCATCCTATTTAGAGCCCATGTGACCATTTCCCTCCCCAAGCCTTCAGCAAAGGATTCCTACTGACCAGTGAAACACTTGCATCAATCCTAACTGCCTCCATTGACTCAGCCACATTCCTGGACATCGCAAAACATACTACTGTCAAGAAACCATCCGCTTACCGACCCACGCTTTCTAACTAGAGACCCATCTCCTTCCTACCATACCCGGCAAAGGTCTTAGGGAAACTAATCAACCAACACCTGAGCAACCACCTCATCAATCACCAGCTCCTCAACACCATGCAGTAAAGATTCAGGCCCCAAAGCAGTAGAGAAACAGCACTCATCACTGCCACAGATGACATCCACGTGATCCTTTACGGAGTACACATGGCAGCTATCTTTCCTCTGGACCTCTCGGTAGCATTTAAAATATTAACACACCACATCCTCATCAGGCACCTGCATGGGATTGGCATCCAAGGACCCACTTCCTGCTGTACCTGCTCCTTCTTAACAGGTAGAACACAAGTTTTCAGCCTTCCACCTTACCCATCAAAAGCCCACAAACTTAGCTCTAGAGTGCCTTAAGGTTTATTGCTCTTCAATGAATACATGATCCTTCTGACCACTGTCATCCACGTACACAACAGCTGATGACATGAAACTCATACTCTCCTTCTCAGATAAGATCCCCATCACAAGAAACAAGTTATTTGCCTGCATGACCACAGTCAGGAACTGGATGAAAGCTAACTGTCTCAAGCTCAAAACTGAAAAGACAGAAGTAGTGATCTTCAGCAAGAACATCTCACCTTGGGACTCCAACTGGTGGCCGGCCAAACTCGGACCCATACCCACCCATAATATCCACGCCAAGAACCTTGAAATAATCAACAACAAACTGGACATGGCTGAACAAGTGAACAACATCACTGCATTCTTCTTCCATACCCTGAAGATGCTGAGCAAGATCTTCAAATGGTTCTCAAGCAACACTATAAAAACTGTGACTCCTGCCTTAGTCACAAGCAGAACACCGGTACAATGGATTCATTAAGCAACTCACTAGAAGACTACAACCTCCCAGAACTTGGAAGCCAGACTCATCCTCAACTTCCCAAACAGAACCCCTTCCACACCGCGCCTCAGGGAGATCAATCTGCTCCTGCACACAAACATGCTAGTTTCAAACTCCTCCCAAAGTACATTCAAGGCACTACACAAGTTAGGCCCCACCTAACTGAACAGTCATACTCCTTATACCAACCACCCAGACACCTCCGTTCCACAGAACTCCTGCTTACACAAATTCTATGCATACAAAAAACCTGATCAGGAGTATGGGCATTTTCTTATATTGCTCCTAAAGAGTGGAATGATCTGCCACGGAACATCAGAGCCTTCTTCTCCCTTACTGAATTCCGCAAGATGCTGAAGATCTGGCTTTTTGATTCACCATCCTACCATAGGCAGGGCTAGGCCCAAACACCTGCATAGCACATGGAATTCCTAGCAGGTGATAGTGCAGTTCACAAATACACATACCAGAACATAACATTTGTTTTTTATAATTTAACCGTCCTCATCCAAGTTTAACTTTCCCCTTTGAACAAAGACACTGCATTTTTTTTAGTTTACACAATCTGATGGACTTTCCTAAATATTAGTATGTTACATAAAACATTTTTTGATATATTAATAAAAAAGTGCTTTTAAAAAATTGAATGTATTAATGATCCTTTTCAATAAGTTATGGTGTACGTACTATAGGCAATTGTCCAATATTATTGTGATCTATATAGGTATATAGATGTTATTCTTAAATCATTTAATAAGCATTACCGACATGAACACTTAACACTGCAACAAGCACATTAATATTAGAAGAGTAACACATTTGCATAATCTGCATTTGCATAATGACATAACATTTAGAATAATTATATGAACTGACACATAATTGCTCAAAATGCAAAACCAGTAATTGCTAACGTGAAATGCACCCTCACATCTATTATGGAAGTGAGAATGCCTTTAGTGCTTTAAAATGTAAGGATGTGTGAAATTCACAAAATTAAATTTCATGTGATTACAGAAAATGTTATCCAAATTAAATGAAATTTCACGTAATTATGTGAAATGCAAATCTGTCATTTCAAGCTATATTTTAGCACAAATTGTATCTTTACCAAACAAAAGAACCTCAAAGAGCAGCTGCTGTTTGTGTGCATTTGAGTAACTTTTTACCTCTAATGGCACCATTGACCGTAACCTTGAACCAAAAATGGAGTATAATTGAGCATAATTGAGCAAAGTGGCATAATGGTATACTTTCAGGAATTTCGTATGACAAGAGTAAGGCAAAATAGCCAAAATTATACAAATTATGCTGAAGTAATCTAATATTTCACCCACACCAAAAAAAAGGTGCAAAGATATTAGGGCCTCAAACAGTTGTCACTTGGGGTCGGATTGTATGCACTGCTTACGTGCTCCTACATAGAATTTTTGGCATGAAAGGGACATAATTACCAAACGCTATCTAATTTGAGGTTACGTCAGCATAATGGAATTTTTGCCCAGGCCTAATTAATACTTACATGTATGTAGTTTAGGATACATAAAGTTTTATTTTCAAACGCTCTTACAGTCTTGAGTGTTACAATTGACTTTGGCAATTGTTTGTTATTGCCTTTATCATCTTCATGTTAAGTCATTTCGCCTTACACTTTATTTACACAAAAACAATGTTCACTGTGCATCTTTGTAATGTCATTCTATAATTTCACAATGTTATTCAAGGCATGGGATTGCTTGTCAACTATCTGAGGAAGTACTTTAAGGTAGACTGTAATCTCACACAGACACCTCCATGTCACAAATATCCCACCACACAGTGGACTGCTGAGTGAAAGATTGAACCTCAGACAGGCCTGGATGAACCATGGAGAAGGGAGAGCTCTTCTTCACTAGAAGTGTCCTGTCCATCAGATGATTGAGAGTAGACTAGAAATGTACCTATATTCAAACAGAGCGTAGGGCAGTCAATTAAGTTACTTCTAGGTTGAGGGCTCTGTTGACATGAGATCTAAACAGCTTTGTGTGACTGCTTAACTTTTTGCTGGGAACAAGCAATCCTCATGAAAGATCTAGGAGGAAGACTACTTGGCAGCTGTGAGGTGGTCTTTGTTAAAGCTTTCTATGTGGGGTACACAATATCCCCCTCCTCCTCTGCCATCTCCTGCTCCTCTACCTCTTGCTCTGCAGTGCTGACCGCCAAGATAACTGCTTGGAGGAGTATTAGCATTCTCCTGAGATCATACTCTGTCCTCCTGATGTGTGTGATGCAGTATTATTGTAAGGCTCAGTGTCCTGGGTACATGTAAGATGATAACATTTTAAATAAATATTTGCTAAAATACTACTCAAAACCTGTTTCTCAACAGATTTTAGAAAACAATCACACTTTAACTTATGACATGAGAGCATACTTAAATACTTAAATCAAGGCAAAATTTGATGCACGCTTGGAATGACAATATATATATATTTAGAGGCAGCATGTTCCCAATTAGGAGCAGGATTAAGCGAGAAACATCTGCAAACACAGTTCTATCCTCAATTCCCTCCAGGAAACAAGATAGACGTCTTCCAGGAAGCTGTGGTACAGGATCTGTACAAATTGAAGAGATCCAAATACAAAGATAATTTAACAACAGTGGAGAGATAAGCCCTAACTAACCTGATAAATGAAAAAGAAATTGTAATAAAAATTGCAGATAAGGGCGGAAACATTGTCATCTGGGACCAAGATGCCTACCTAAATAAAACACACAGACAATTGGAAGACAATAACTTTTTTTAAAATTGCAAAGAGATCCAACAATTCAAATGAAAAAAGAAATTGATACAACGATCAAGATGAGGACACAAAAAAATTTGATTGATGAAGAGGAATCAAAATATTTAACAGTAGACTTCCCAGTTACAGCAACTATCTACTTTTTACCAAAACTCCACAAGGACCCTAAAACACCACTGGGACGTCCTATCCTGTCCTCAAACGGATTGCTGTATGAGCCATTGGCAAACTACATAGATTTCTTCCTAGTACCATAAGTAACACAACTAAGCTCGCACATTAAAGACACAACAAGTGATCTGCTTAGAATTTTACAGGACACACATTGGCACAGAAATTACCAGCTGATCACAATGGATGTTATTGGCCTCTACACAAATATTGACAATGATTTAGGGAAGAAAGCCATCACCTACTACCTAAAAGAGGGAAATATACATTACAGCAACCATAATGGCTTGTTGATCGAGATGATCACATTGTGTTTAACTCAAAAATGTTTCACTTTTGGCAATGAATACTTCCGCCAATGTATCTTGTTAGCCCCTGCTACGCCTGCTTAGTAATGGGGTGGTGGGAAAAGGAAGTGGCATGTAATCCTGTCCATAAAAAAATCAGTACAAAAGATAACACGATAGACACGTTTTATTGATGACTTACTGATTGTTTGGAATGGCAGTGTGAGTGAATTTCAAGAAGATTTTGAAGTTTTGAATTCAGATTAATCTAACCTGAGATTCACGTACAACATCAGTAATGAAAGGGTGATATTTCTGGACACAGAGGTTTATGTGAAAAACATGAAAATAGAAACAACACAAACAACAAAATAACTGCAACAAATTCAACTTTTGAAGCCACAAGCTTTCATCAACCGGCCCTAATATCCAGCATCCCTTATGGCAAGTTCCTCCGCCTGCGCAGGATTTGCAGCGAGGAGGAGGAATGGCAACAACATAGAAAAACAGCAATGGAAAGATTTTCAAGAAGAAAATACAGTCCAAAAACAGTTAAAAATGTTGGTCCAAGGCAAATGCGAAATCGAGAAAGAATGCTTAACATCAAAAACATTGCATGAGAATACACCTGAAGAAGATTACACCCAGGATTCAAATACAATTGCACAAATTGTGAGAAAAAAACGGAAAATCTTAAAACGCAACAGCACTGTGGGAAAATCAATGGGAAACCACCCAACTATTACGTATCGTAAGGCCAAAAACCTCAAGGACCAGTTAGTCCACAGTTATCTCAAACCAAAGCAAGAAGGGAATCATGGTTAAAAACAAAAAGCTTTGTGAAATGTCATTGTTGTAAAGTGTGCCAAATAGCTAATCCAACGAAAGAAATCACAATGGCAGATGAAAAAACATGGAGAATAAATGACTGATCACATGCAAGAGCCAATATGCTGATTACATCATTGAATGCCCATGCAAGCTTAAATATGTGGGCAGCACTATTTTTGAACCCAAAAAACGTATATTGGAACATGTACGGGCCACAGTAGACAAAGAGAAAAATAATGCAATAGCAAAACACATGGAGACACATCACAAAAGTGATTGGAAAACCCTAAAATTCTTGAGGATTGAAACAGTGTCCATAAATGTGAAACCGTGAAATAACATTGCGACAGAAAGAATCCCATCATATTTTAAATTTCAGAAGTTTGTCCCCGTATGGTTTGAACCAGTCAGAGGAATTATATATACACTTGTAAGCTTCCTGGTTTTGATAGCACTCTGGACATATTTATCAAGATAACAACCAAACGCAAGATATAAAACATAACATCAATGAACGCTTTGCAAATAAGATCCTTCTGCAAGTTTTGAATAACCCACTGGAGGGTATGATGTCATAACAGCTCCTTATCATTGCACATAACTTGTTTTATAACATTCCCCATCAGAGGGGTTAATCGAATGATAAGAAACACCTGAAAATGGAACAATAAAGTTGCATACAGGAAAAGAAAAAGGAAAAAACTACACACTGCGAAACAAACTGCAGTAATAAGTTATAAAAACTTTGGCCTTTATAAACAGATATACCAAATCAAAAAATCATATTGTGACATGCAATGCTGCGTCAATTAGACATGTGTTATTCTTGTTTTTCTTGTTTTTCTTGTTTAAAACTTAAGTTCATTCCAGGTTGTTATTTAAGGTGACTACATGTCCCATAATTCACATAGAACAGGAAACGATATAATGATTTGAAAATTACAAAAAAACTCTGTTTTTGCAGAGCAAACCGACCTTGATCAAGGTATAAGATTACACCAAAACACGTAGGTCTTTCGCCTGCTTTCCTTATGTAATTGATTCAAAAATAAATGACCACTGCCACGAAAAACTCAACCTGCAAGAATGCAACTTTACTTTGTTCAATTGGAAACAAATGAACTGCGAGAATATATATATATATATATATATATATATATTCACTGAAAAAAACATAGGTTTCACACCAGTTATAGTTAGGAATTAGCATTTAAAAAACCTATTAAATTCACTGAAAAAACCATAGGTTTCACACCAGTTATAGTTAGCTGGAAATGTTACTGACATAAAACCATTGAAATTCCCACGTTATAGTTAGTTGGACTCACTATAACTTGCGCGCCTGCAATGCACTGCTAATGATGTCACATATTACATCACTCATGACATGGTCAGTGACATCACTCATGACATCACTGATGACACCATCCAGTGAATGTGTGTCTTTCTGAAAAATAAATATGTTTTATATATGTATATGTAAAGGTCGATGGAAGAATAAATGTTTAAATAAGTGTCTTAGTGGATGTTTTTTAAAAAAAAATGATTGGTTGACTGGCTTATTAAGTGTATCTTAGTGAATACATATATTAGGGAGTATTGTTTAAATTTAAATGTTTGTATCAGTGTTTCACTTTGTGTATAAGTGGCTGCATGGGTTGGTGAGTAGCTACATGTGTGTGTATATGGGTTATTAGATGTTTTTTTTAGTATCAATATGAGTGTCTGTATGGTTTGGTGGGGTGTTACTTAGCATATAGATGTATCAATGACTGACTCACTGTTTGTATGTGTTTTGAAGACAGCATATGTGCAGGACTGTATGGGTGGATGAGTGTGTATATGTGTGTGTTAGTGAGTGAATGAGTGTCTCACTAGTGTCTTTATCAGTAACTACATATGTTTTAATCTAGTATATGTGAGTATTGATGTATATGAGTGAGTATATGTGAGAGTGAGAGATTGAAAGAGTTCTTGTTTAAATAAGTATGTGTTTCTATAAGTGATTGTTTAAGAGAGTAAGTATGTGTAGGTTTCCTTAAAAGTAAGGTGGTAGTGTGTGTATAGCTGTATATGCAAATAAATGGATGTTCAATAGTTTATTTGCATGTGTGATTATGTGTGTGAGTAACTTTTGGATAACTTACGGTGTGTAACAGGATGTATAGGTGTATCACTACATATGATGAGTGAGTATACGTATGAGTGACTATATAGAACTGTTGGTGAATGAGTGGATGTGTATCTAGATGGTGGAATTACTGAATTGGTTGTTGTAACTGGTATGGGTATCTCCATTTTTATGAAAATGTTAGTTTCTATTTTTGAATATGTGTTTCAAGGGTTACATTACACTGAAAGGAGGTCTGTCACTCTGTAACAAGGATGGTGTCATCAGTGATGTCATGAGTGATGTCACTGACCATGTCATGAGTGATGTAATATGTGACATCATCAGCAGTGCATTGCAGGCGCGCAAGTTATAGTGAGTCCAACTAACTATAACGTGGGAATTTCAATGGTTTTATGTCAGTAAAGTTTCCAGCTAACTATAACTGGTGTGAAACCTATGGTTTTTTCAGTGAATTTAATAGGTTTTTTAAATGCTAATTCCTAACTATAACTGGTGTGAAACCTATGTTTTTTTCTGTGAATTTCAAAGTTTTTTTTAATGCTAATTCCTAACTATATAAGACCTGAAACCCACCAGGAATCTCCAGTATGCGCCAGGCCAGGGGACTGCATTGCAGAGAGGTGTAATGAAGCCACGACCCTTTTTACACCTCTCTGCAACACAGCCCCCGTGCATGTTTGAAGAGGGGGAACTAATTCCCCTTGCATACTGGGGGCCCCTGGGGGCCAACTAGCCCACCTGGAACCTCCAGTATGCGCCAGGGGGCTGCGTTGCAGAGGTGTAATGAGGCTATGCCCCTTGTTACACCTCTCTGCAACGCAGCCCCCTGCCGCGTTTGCAGAGGGGGAACTAATTCCCCTTGCATACTGGAGGTCCCTGAGGGCGAACTAGCCCACCAGGAGCCTCCAGTATGTGCCAGGGGGCTGCATTGCAGAGAGGTGTAATGAGGCCACACCCTTTTTACACCTCTCTGCAATACAGGCCACTGGCGCGTTTGCAGAGGGGGGACTAATTCCCCTTGCATACTGGGGGTCCCTGGGTCATATCTGCCCAAACACCGATATTCCGAACGATTGAAAATGACTTTTCTTGAGAAACATTTGGATTTGGATTATCATGTCCTATACTTTGGAATTTTTGAAAGATTGACTTTGAGGATGCTATAAATTACTCAAGTCTGCCCGAATTGTGTGGGTAAAATTGATACCTAGTCACTTTGAATAAGAATGTACTTACGTCTCGTCTAACATTCGGAAGAAATATCTAGTTATATGACAACAGGATACCGACATAACTTGAAGGAAATAAGAACGCCCTGAAGAAGTTCTGTTGTACAGAACAAAGCGTTTCGGCTGACTGTGGTACATAAACTTAAGGAAAATAAAAGCATTTGAATATACACCAAGATTCAGCGCTTCAATAAGGACTCTAAGTGATATGATTTGATTGGACTCATTGTGCAAGTGGTGCTGTGCCAAACTTTGGAATATTCTCCACTACTCTCTACTACTTACTCTCCCCTACTCCACTACTCTCAAATACTCACTCTCTACTACTCATTCTCTACTACTCTACTACTCTCTACTACTCTCTCTCTCTCTCTCTACTCACTCCCTAATACTCGCTACTCACTACTCCCTACTACTCCCTACTACTCACTATCTACTACTCTTGACTACTCACTCTCTACTACTCTCTCTCTACTACTCACTCTTTACTACTCACTACTACTCTCTACTACTCACTCTCTACTTCTCACTCTCTACTACTCACTCTCTACTACTCTTTCTCTACTATTCACTCTCTACTGCTCACTCTACTACTCACTCTCTACTACTCTCTACTACTCACTCTCTACTACTCTGTCTCTACTACTCTCTACTATTCTCTCTGCTACTCACTCTCTACTACTCTCTACTACTCACTCTCTAGTACTCACTCTCTACTACTCTCTACTACTCACTCTTTACTACTCTCTACTACTCACTCTCTACTGCTCTCTACTACTCACTCTACTACTTACTCTCTACTACTCTCTACTACTCACTCTCTACTACTCACTCTCTACTAGTCTCTACTACTCACTCTACTATTCACTCTACTACTCTCTACTACTCACTCTCTGCTACTCTCTCTACTGCTCTCTACTACTCTCAACTACTCACTCTCTACTCTCTATTACTCACTCTCTACTCTCTACCTCTCTACCTCTCTCTACTTCTCTCTTTACTAGTCTCTACCTCTCTACCGCTACCTCTACCTCTCTACCTCTACACCTCTACCTCTCTACCTCTCTACCTCTCTCTACACGCACACATATACACATATATGCATATATATATGCATATGCATGTATGTGTATGTATATATATATATAAAAAAATAACAAAAATATATATTTTTTAAAACAGCTACTTTTTTAAAAACTGTCATTCTTTTTCCCCATGGTACGCTCCCCGGTGCGCGTACCGGTCGCTTCCCCCGCAAATTTTTGTTTTTTTTTGTTTTTAGCCTTTATGAGCCTCCTAAGCCCCCTCAGAAAACCTAGAGGGTCAGGAAGTGTCTACCGTGCCCCCTTCTACCCATTCCGAACATTGTTTGCCCTCCATCTTGTGTCTCGATTGTACCGAAACACAAAATGGAGGACTCCTGTAACGCTGCCGGTGCGCGTACCGGGGCGCGCACCGGTAAGTGCTCCATAAAAAAAGGTGGGAAAGTAATTTACAGAAAAACCACTGGAGACACTTTCATCAAATATAGAATAGGCCCTACTATATAGCAGTCCCTACCATTTGCCCAAATTTGGTGGAATTCCATTGAGACATTTAGGCTACAGGCCTGTCTAAATATCCTTAGGTAAATTACATGACCAAAACACATATGAAGTGTTAGAATTGACAACCAATTAAAACGTTTCTTTCATTTTCTATTATTATTTCCTGACATTTGATGGTTATGTACATGAATAAATAAAAAAAAACAGAAGGAAACACAGCCATTTTGACTACTGCTTCCTGAAGTACATTTGAAAATAGGTAGTTATAGTTAGGATTTTTTTCAATGTTAAATCTCAAAATTCTATTTGGAATAACTTTGGCGACAGTTGACGAATCTGACTGACAATTTCCTCAAAAGGGCCTTGCGGCTTCCGGTCCTTCCCTGAAAGTTTGGGGGGGATTCATCAAGGGGGGGCTGAGATAAAAGGGGGGTCCCAAAACGCGTTTTCCCCATGTTAATTTCCATAGGGCGGTCGATTTCACTTTTAGCCCGAACGGCTGAATGGATTTACACCAAACTTTGCAAAATTGTAGGGACTGGTAGCCCGATGTGCCTTTGCTATGTCTCAAGATATGTGCTTCAGTGGATTTTGAGTAATTTAGGTTCAAAAAAATATATATATATCTATAAGCGCGCCCCGGTACGCGCACCGGGGCGCGCTCCAGCGCACCACGCGAGTTCGCGAGCGGAAAGCTGATTGGCTCTTGGGTGTCTGTCAACATTCCAAACAGTCCGGAGCGGCCGCCATCTTGTGTCTCGGTAAAATCGAGACACAAGAGGTGGCAAAAACAAAGGGGGGAATTGACCTTAAGGGGGCAGGGTAGACCCCCCCTGACCCCCTAGGTTTGATGTGGTGGCCATTAAAGGGCCCCGTGGGGTCCAAATTATTATATTTTTTTTCGATTTTCGCGGGGGGAGCACCCGGTACGCGCACCGGGGAGCGCACGGGGGAGCGTACTATGGGGAAAAAAGTATCACTTTTAAAAATTGTATGTTTATTAATTGTTCTTTTTGTTGTTTTTTTATTTTGTATTTAAGTACCAACATGTAGGTATCAATGCAGAGTCTATAATTTAATATACACCGTTTCCTTTGTAGATATCTTGCATGTTGTTACAGAAGTTATTGTGGTATATGGAATTCATAGCATAGTCTGTCAGGAAAGCAGAAACAACATGGAGGCAGGAGATGATAAAGAGATGTTAAATACACATTGGAGATAATATAGTGGGAGAAAGGAAGTAACTATGAGCAAACTTTCTATGTAACACAAAAAAGTTGCACAGTATACTATAAGTCTCACTTTATATTTTAAACATTTTTGATCTACTTGATGAATTACATATAAAAATTAATAATGTCTCGAACAATTTTTGATTATTAAATATAAATGTATTCTTCTGATTCTTTTTCATAATTTAATAAAACTTCTAATAATATATTGTCTGGAATCTCCTCATTTACATTCTGTGTTTCCATTGATTCCACACACTCAAGTAATTCAAGGTCCAGAGACTCATCCATAAAGTCAATGTTATCATTTTCATAACTAAGTACACAGATTGCCAGCCACACACTTACCTAAATCCTCTATTTTTGAGGGAACAAACCATAAGAGACTTCCTGGTTCGTTCGGGTATATCACTCAAACCCTTTTATTATTTATTTGTTTTTTGTCTTTTTTTAAATATTGATGTATGAAAGGGACACCTTATCGTTTTGTACACCTTATATACAATTATTTATAATTCGCGATTATTTACAACACAAACACATACACATACACATAACTCGTTGTATTATTCAAAGTGAATTGCTCTGATATATATACACTCAAATATTCATACTACGAAGAAAAATCATCCGTAATTCCATAAAGACCAGAGTCAAAAGTATGAACTTGATGACAATCATAAATCAATGAACTACAGTTGAATGTAGGCAGTTCAAAAAAGGAAAAATAGACTTCAAATTAATTAATTCAGTCCATTCAACCAATAAATGACTAATCTTTTTACGCCAACGCGTTTCGAATCCGGTATGTCAACTCTACGGATTCTCATCAGGGCCCTGTCTTAATACGGGATATCTGCAAGTGCATAAAATAAAACTTATTTTAGCTACATGTCTGACAGTTGTTTAGCTTCCAACTACATTTAACTCGGATTCCTCATATTACCTGTTGAACCAGCAGCCGCCGGTCAAGGGTAGGGTATTAGTTCGGACTGATTTTCTTTTCTTTTCGGGATCTAAAAACAAACGCAGGTATCATGACCTGTTCTTGCTCACTTTCTAAGACCAGAATGGGGCACATATGTTATCAACATACCTTACTGGATCATGCTCGTGATCCTACGTTTCCACCAAATGGGAGTTAATTTTCAGTCTTGTATTACAGCCTGAAAATAATGAGAATAACGTTTTACGCGCTTTTTATGCACAGACGGAGAGAGTATGGCACTCGTTGCTCTACTCGGCATACCTGCTCTGAGGGATTCCTCGCTTGGGCTTTTTGTGTTCTAATCGGTTGCAGCGGTAAACGCTTTCTAACTATGTAGGCACCGCTTTCCTCAGTCCTTATTATTTGCGCTCGCTTTCCCTAGAGGAAATAACAGCGTTTTATTACGTTTCTGGGGCTACTGCAATATTGGTGGCAAATCAAACCCATGTTAGCTCTATACTTACTTGAACAAGCTGTGACTCGGCATCTAGCTCTCATTCACTTAGTTTGGCAGCCATGTTGTAACATGGTTTTGGACTTACTTATAGCTACTTGCTTGGCGGCCATCTTAGAGTGAGGTCGCTAGAGAAAGCTCTCATTCACTTAATTTGGCAGCCATGTTGGAACGTGCTTTTTGACCTACTTATAGCTACTTGCTTGGCGGCCATCTTAGAGTGGGGTCGTTAGAGAAGGCTATCATTTAGATGTGAAAAAAGGTGAATTTAAACCACACGCGCAATTACCATCGACCCTTTCTTTTGGAGGCACTATACTAGGTAAAGCTCACACTCTAGATATTTCAGAAGCGAGTTAAGCCCGCTGAGTGCGCTATTAAACTTAAGTATAAGGTAGGCCTCTTTTTTTAGTAGAAGTTTATCATGGTCGATGGGTCTAGACTGTTGCAGAACATATAGGATTGACCACTTTAGGTCATTCTCAGTGTGTTTATTTTCAATGCAATGCTCCAACATAGGTGCTGTAAGCACTTTATTCTTGATTCTAGACTTATGTTGCGTTATGCGCATATTCACTTGTTGTGTTGTCTTGCCTATGTACATCTTATTACATGGGCAGATGACTACATACACAACATTTCGTGTTTTACAATTTGAGAAACTTGAGTGTTTCCACTTAATATTCCCATGTTGGAATTCCTTCCCTTCCACAGTAGTCCCACAGGCCACGCATGTCCCACATTTATGATGTCCCTCAATGGGTTTCATTCCCCATTGAGACAATAGGTCACTCTTAGGTTTGGGTAATGCTATCTCGGGTCGGACAAGATGTTGTCCGATGCTCCTGTTCTTACGATATGCGAAAAGAGGACGGGGAAATGGACAGTCCAGGTTTTCTAGTAAGTGCCAATTTTTTAACACAGTTTGTCTGAATTTGTTTGTGTCAGGCCCAAATGTGGTGACACAGACCATCCGGTCTAGTTCAGCCTTTGATTTTGTTTGTAGCAAACATTCGCGTGGTGTACATCGTGCCCGCTTGAATGAGTTTTTTAACAGTTTTTTTGGATAACCACGGCTTTCCATTTCGTGACAGAATGTGTCAGCGTGTCTTTCATACTCTGACAACTCCGTGCAGTTTCTCCTGATACGGAGCAGTTGGCCATAGGGCAAATTAGCCTTCAAGTTCCTGGGGTGGTCACTTTAGTGGTGCAGTATTGTGTTTTTATCAGTCTGCTTCTTGTACAAAGAGGAGACCAACTTCCCGTTTGAACATGTGATTTCCACATCCAGGAACGTCATTCTTGTGTCACTGATCTCAATAGAAAATTTAATGTCTGGATGTTTGGAATTAAGCCATCCATGAAATTTTATCAACTCCGTGTGGCTCCCCTGCCACAGGAGCCACACGTCGTCGATATATCGTAGCCATTGCTTAATGTGACTGCAATATGGGTTATCCTTTTCAATAAATTTCTTCTCATATTCTGCCATATATAATATGGCCATCTCAGGAGCATAGGGGCATCCCATAGCAGTCCCTTTGGTCTGCATAAAGAACTGCTCATTGAATCGGAAGTAATTTTTGCGCAACGCTATTTCTGCCAATTTGAGAATAAAGCTGGTAGGGACTTGATGTGGTCTTGCACGAGCTTCTAAATAAAGCTCAATTACTTCTAATGCCTCTCCCTGGGGTATTTGAGTATAAAGGGACGTGACGTCCATTGTCACAAGCAATTGTGATGCAGGATTAAAATCAGTCCCTTCTACTTATGGTCAGTATATCATTTTAGTTTTCCAACGATGTAGACCTGATGGAACTAATTGACAACTTCCATCAAAAATGTTGTGAATTCTCAGATATCAATTTCAGGAAGAACCTTTACAACTGAAGCTATTATTTATCATGACGGTTCTTCGACAACCTCAGGACATTATACATGCTACTTAAAATGTGAAAAAGGATGGAGTTACTGCAATGATTCTCATTTGACTTATAAACAACGTTTGCCTTATGACTCTACAAATTCTTACCTAGTGTTTTTAAAACCAAAGTTTTAGTAAAGGGAATTGGCCTTTGAAGACAGGAATAGATAATAAAAGTTACTTAGTTAGTTAGTTAATCTAATGTTTTAAATTATTTATCTCATATAGGTACTGTAAGTGGATCTCAAAGTAAAAAAAACTGATAAATCTGACACAAATTGGCCGTGAGGAAACTGTAAGGTATGATGTTCTTAGATCTTTTTTCATAGGAAGTCGATGAAATGGAAGTTATAGAGCTCAGCAGACTTTTTTTCCACCAAAAGGACCTTCACTATCTTCTATTTGGCCTCACGGAAAAGTAAGTGAATCAAAGATTAGTGTAGATATATGAGATGTAAGTTTGAATGGGTTTTTTTAAACACAATCTTTTAGATTGTGGTTTTTTTATCCCGCTGTTATATGATGAAGACTTTGAACTCACTGATTTAAGGGAAATTCAATATATTCTGAGAACAGCAAAAATAAACAATGTAACATATTGTAGAAGTTATTCTATAGTTTGCATTGTGTAATTTATATTGTATTCACATTGTCTCACACTCATTTTCCTTTTTCACCCTTATTTACCTCTCTTTACTCATTTACACTGCCTTTTTTTAACTTTGTTTCATCGCTGTTCCTTTACTGCACTTCATTCAAAACTTCTCAATCCAATTTGAACTGTCTACATTTCCTCTCTTCCTTCCACCACTTTTGATCTTTTACACATTCTCTCAGTACCACTGCTTTAGTTTTCTTACCCTCTCTTTCTTTCTTTTTCTCCTTTTTTTTTTCTTTCGCACTCATTGTACTGTAGTTCACTCAGTCTTTCTCTTTGTTTTCTGTGTACTTACTCTCTCACTCCTTTTTCATCCATCGTTCTATATTAACCTCATTCCCTTCATCCCTTCACTCTGTGACTCCCCTTCACTCACTCTCAGTCATCTTCTATTCCTCTTTTTTTATTAATAGTTCCTCATTCAGACTTCTCTCCTTTTCACTCATTTTCCTTTTACTTACTTCTCTTTCCTGATTTCGTTTTGGTATCTCACATTCTTTTAGTATCTTACTTACCTTCAGTAATTTGTTCTCTTTTCCTTCTTTTTTCTCTTTCTACATTACTTTATTTCTGTTTTTGTATCCTTCACTATTGCTTTATTTCTTAGTAAACTTTTTTATATTTTTTACCTCTTGAACTGTTTCTTCTATTTTAATATATAATTTTTACTAATTATAACGTGTTTTTTCTTTTGTCTTTCACAGATACAAGTAAGTTTTCATTAATTATATGGTAAGTGTGTTTACAAAATGTAGTTTGTTATCACCATTTGCTTTAAACTCACTACTTTTCTCTCACCCTACCTCACCCTTGTTTCCTTACTTTGCTCCCCTCACTTATTCTTATCCTCCATGTTTACTTCCTACCACATTCAACTTCTTTGATTACCTCTGCTTATCCACACTCCTTCACTTACCTTTTTTACTGGTTCACTTAGTCCCTTTCTGACACTCCTTCCTTTACTCTCTCTCTTCTTTCTCTCTGTCACTCCCCATGTCTTACCCTTATTCACTTATATACATCCTCTTTCACTCCTCTTTACTTACACTCACTGCTATTTTCTTTCCCTCCGTCACTACTGTTTTTTTTCTCTGGTTCCGTCACTATCTGTCATTCCCCATACTTAAGTCTCCTTCCTTTTACTTTCATCACCCATTCACATTTTTCAGAACCTCTGCTTTAGTCTTCTTCCTCTTTCTTTTCTTCTTTTGCTCCCTTATTCATTTTCTTTTTCTCAGTTACTTCCTCTTACACCTTTTCTCTGTCTTACTATCTATTACACAGTCCCTCTGTGTTCCTCCCTCTAGCTCTCTTTCTCTTAACACCACTCTCTTTGTCCCCATTCCTCATGCTCACTTCTTCATTATTTTTTTTTTGTCGGTGCGCAGACTGGACGCGCACCGGTACGCGCACCGGGGCGTTCACCGGTACGCTCGCCGGGAGCGCACTAGAGTCAAATATGAAAAAAAATATATATACTATTTTTAAACAAAAATATTATCTTAATATACAATATACGGTTCATTTTTAGAAAAACATACCTTTCTCAGCTAAAGACATTTGCGAAAAAATAACCTTAGAAATTCACTAAAAAGTACATAGGTATGAAGCCCTATAAAAAGTAAAAAATTAGCAGTTAAAAAACCTGTGAAATTCACAGAAAAAAACCAAAGGTTTCATACCAGTTATAGTTAGGAATTAGCATTAAAAAAACCTATGAAATTCACTGAAAAAAACCAGAGGTTTCACACCAGTTATAGTTAGGAATTAGCATTTAAAAAACCTAAGAAATTCACTGAAAAAACCATAGGTTTCACACCAGTTATAGTTAGCTGGAAATTTTACTGACATAAAACCAATGAAATTCCACGTTATAGTTAGTTGGATTCACTATAACTTGCGAGTGTAATGCACTGCTGATGACATCACATATTACATCACTGATGACATGGTCAGTGACATCACTCATGACATCACTGATGACACCATCCTTGTGACAGAGTGACAGACCTCCTTTCACTGTAAAGTAACCCTTGAAACACATATTCAAAAATAGAAACTAACATTTTCAAAAAAGTGGATATACCCATACCAGTTACAACAACCAATTCAGTAATTCCACCATCTATGTACACATTCACACATTCACCAACAGTTTTATATAGTCACTCATACATATACTCACTCATCATATGTAGTGATACCCCTATACATCCTGTTACACACCGACAGTCATCAAAAAGTTACTCACACACATACTCACACATGCAAATAAACTAATAAACATCCATTTATTTGCATATACAGATATACACACACTACCACCTTACTTCTAAGGAAACTTACACATATTTACTCTCTTAAACAATCACTTATAGAAACACATACTTATTTAAACAGGAACTCTTACAATCTCTCACTCTCACATATACTGACTTATATACATCAATACTCACATATACTAGATTACAATATATCTTGTTACTGATAAAAACACTAGTGAGACAGGCATTTAATCACTAATACACACATATACACATTCATCCACTCAAACAGTCCTGCACATATGCTGTTTTCAAAAAACATACAAACAGTGAGTCAGTCATTGATGCATCTATGTGCTAAGTAACACCCCCACCAAACCATACAGACACTCATATTGATACTAAAAAAACATATAATAACCCATATACACAAACATGTAGCTACTCACCAACCCATGCAGCCACTTATACACAAAGTGAAACACTGATACATATATTTAAATATTTAAACATTACCCGCTAATATATGTATTCACTAAGATACACCTAATAAGCCAGTTAACCAATCATTTAAAAAAAAACATCAATTAAGACAATAATTTAAAAAAAATTTCTTCCATCGACTTTTACATATACATATATAAAACATATTTATTTTTCAGAAAGACACACATTCACTGGATGGTGTCATCAGTGATGTCATGAGTGATGTAATATGTGATGTCATCAGCAGTGCATTACACGCGCAAGTTATAGTGAGTCCAACTAACTATAACGTGGAATTTCATTGGTTTTATGTCAGTAAAATTTCCAGCTAACTATAACTGGTGTGAAACCTATGGTTTTTTCAGTGAATTTCTTAGGTTTTTTAAATGCTAATTCCTAACTATAACTGGTGTGAAACCTCTGTTTTTTTCAGTGAATATATATATACATACACATATAAAGACTTTGGAATATATACATATATATATTTATATTCTTTACCACACCAAACTTCCAATCAAAGAAGGCGCTGACTCCGTGAATCTCAATCCAAACGATTTATTACATGTTCAGTTACTGCTCAGACGCGTTTCGGCGGCTTGCTCCCGCCTTGTTCACTAACATCTGCATTGTTAATTTATGGAGTATATATACATATACATGTTGTCATGGGTTCAATTAACAAACTGGTTTAAACTGGCTGTTGCTATGGTTTCATGGTCACACCCAATGCATTGACATAGACAAGTTTATGACTTGCACATTGGAGATTCATGGCAGTCTTTTTTCACCTGTTGTCGCAAAATACGTTTTAACAGGTAAATTATAAAAACATATATTGTGTACTCGTAATATATCTTTCTTTAAAGGTGTTGACTGTGTTAACATATTCACATAGCATCACACGTTACCCAACTAATTCCTTTGGATACATTGTTCTGTTTGTTTACATAAGTCCCGGGACATTACGCGTGTGCCCGCTCATACCTGGTGTCATGCGAGCCATGGTTGGCTTAGCGCTGCAATGTAAATACTATGTGAGCCTGTTATTGGGCGTTTGGGCGGGGGGTGAAAGACGGATTAGGAAGCTGGTGGTCTGTTATTCCAATGCCGGCCCAGTGGACTTGAATGTATATATATATATATATATATATACTGAAAAAAACATAGGTTTCAGGGACATTATAGTTAGAAATTAGCATTTAAAAAACCTTAGAAATTCACTGAAAAAACCACAAGTTTCCTGGACGTTATAGTTAGTTGGACATTTCACTCATACAAAACCAGAGAAATTCAGCCGTTATAATTAGTTCAGCTAACTATAACTCGCGCCACCCGCAATCCGCAGCTGATGATGTCACATATTACATTTTCCATGACATGGTCAGTGACATCACTGATGACATTACTGACAACATCTCAAATGACATCACTGATGACATCACTGATGACAACATCCAGTGATGCCTATTCAAAAGGATCATCAATACATTCAATTTTTTAAAGCATTTTTTTATTATATAAAAAAGATTTTTTTTAATGGAACATACTAATATTTAGGAAAGGGCATCAGAGAAAAAAAACAGTGTCTTTGTTCATAGGGGAAAGTTAAACTTGGATGAGGGTGGGTACATTTCTTGCAAACTTATAAGTCAGAGGTGTGTAAGAGGTTTTGTATGATGGAAATGGGTGTGATGTCTGGGTAATGGAATAGCAAAAGACATACAATGTGGGCTGGACTGTTCCCATTGGACACAGGGTCAAAATTGATTTGCATATGGCTAGGTTCAAACTGGAATGACATGGGGAGCAAAAAAAACGAAGGATTTTGGCCCAGAGTTCTGTAATAGGGTGAATGTAAGACATTGGTCTGCATTCTGTTCATCAATTGTTCTTTTTGCATCTGTCACCCCGATTGGGATGGGTATGCCCATAAGTGGGTCCTGTGCTCTCCATGCCACTGGAGTCAAGCTATCCTGTCTGCTGAGGGATGAAATCCCGAAACTGGTCCTAGGATGCTTGGTTCCAGTCCAGAGAGGACCTGGCCTGGCAGTTCGGGCTGGACTGTTCCCATTGGGCACAGGGGCAAGACTGATTTGCGTATGTTACCTCGAGTGGGAAGGGTATGCCTAGTCGTGGGTCCCTTGCTCTCCATGCCACTGGAGTCAAGCTATCCTGGCTTATGAGTGGTGAAACCCTGAAGCTGGTCCTACGATGCTTGGTTCTAGTCCAGGGGGGACCGGGTCTAGCAGTTTGGGCTGTACTCTTCTCATTGGGCACAGGGTCAAGACTGATTTGCAGAAGGCTGGGTTTAAACTGGAATGGCATGGGGAGCAAATAAACATGGATTTTGGTCCAGATCTCAGTACTGGGGTGAATGTATGACATTGGTCTGTCCATCAATTGTTCTTTCTTGCATATGTTACCCCGAGTGGGACAGGTATGCCTAGACGTGGGTGTCATGCTCTCCATGCTACTGTAGTCAAGCTATCCTGGCCTATGAGTGGTGAAACCCTGAAACTGCTCCTAGGATGCTTGTTTCCAGTCCAGGGATGACTTGGCCTGGCAGTTCGGCTGGACTGTTCCCATAGAGCACAGGGTCAAGACAGATTTACATATGGTTGGGTTCAAACTAGAATGGCATGGGGAGCAAAACAACTATAGATTTTGTTCCAGATCTCCGTACTGGGGTGAATGTATGACATTGTTCTGCATTCATTCCATCATTTTTTTTGGCATCTGCATAATAGAATAGGGCATAGTTGTGTGAGTGATTGTAGGAATATAGAGGTTAATAAGTTCTCCACTGGCCTCACATTACTCACATTTGATTGTCTGTAACATGCAGGCCACATATCAGATAAAGATGTGTTATGGAGACGACCCACTCCCTCGAGCGTAGTCAAATTGAGATGAGATCAGCGTATGCCTTTGGAATCCTAGAGTACGTCTAGTTCACCAACATCCTCATACCATACCGTTTCTTTCTAGTGACCCTGCACCCAAGATCCATGCCTTTAGCCCCAATGCTTTGCCAGAGTCTGTTAGCTTCTGCCACAATGCTGCTTTCAGTGCTTCACTGAGGAGTCAGACAACTAGTTGCTTGTAGTATTTGATTATAAATGAAACTACAAAGGAAGTGTCCACCTCTGTGGTGTGGTATGCTTCCTAGATGCTACATGTGGTTCCCATTGGATGCAGATACAAGTAGCCCAAGGGGAAGAGGGCTAGAGTTTGGGCTGTATTTATATATTTTTAATTTAATAGTTGTCAGGTGTTTAGGATGTATTTGATATGTATAGTATTTGTTTATTCTCTTCCATATGGAGATCTCCATCTTTGTCCCAGGCAGACATCTTCTTTAAATTCATTCCAAATTAATTCAAAGGAAATTGTGATCAGCTACAAGGCAGAGGGTTATATCTAGGTGTAGAAGCATCTGTACATATGAATAGATCTAAGCATGCAAAGTTATCTTTTTTTGGTCGGGCTGCTTGAGAAAATATAAAGATTAGCAATTTATGTTATGCTCATAGACTAATCCAAAGTGAACCTTGAGATAATGTTTAATTTAGGCTTGTCATGGTTGTGACTTTAATTAGGGAGTGAAGGAGGGTCTTAGAGACTTTTTGGCCTCCCTTAGTTGTACAGTCACAGACTGCACCCAAGGCCAGGTCCCGGCATTGTGTCACTGTCACAACGAGCTCCTCCACTGTGTTACTTGAGTACAAAATACCTTAAAAAAGAAGAGACAAGAGGCGTTTGGCAAAACAGGAACTGTTTGTTTAATTAAACATAATGGCCGGGAGACGAGTTACAGGCACAGAGTCCAAGGACTGTCTCAATTTACATTCAGACTCACAAATTAATGGTCAAATGGTTACTACAGGTGGCCTTCGACCATGCATGAACACAATGTGGCCAGTGGGTAATGTGTCCAGATGTCCAGCATAAGGAGGGCATGATCACTACATATGTTGTATTCCGATTGGCATATGTTCTTAACTCATGTGACATCGGACTTTATGGTTTTTTAAGAGCACGTGTTCAGCCTCCAACCATGTGTGCTTTGTTTGGGACATTCTCCCTTGACCATTGTAAATTCGCTGCGTCTATCTGTGGGGTTTTCCGTTCATGCAGTTATATGTCAGCTAAGTGCCATCCTCCTGTGACCTATAAATCATTAACCCTGGGCCTGGGTCTCAGGGCTTGCCTGACTATGTATTTGCGAGTTGGGGTTGATGTGGAATTCATGCCGGGAGATTTTGTTATTAGGGATGTGATTTTGTTTTCATAAATGAATATATTGTTTTCCATATTAACAAAATCGTGTTCCATATTGACAAACTGATAATAATAATGAACAAGAACAATGTATTCCTTATTTAGATCATATAAAGATGGGTGCACATACCTAAATCTAACCTTTATTGCTACTGCAAAGATAACTTGACATACACATGTGAGGCAAGGATGCACACCTGCTCTAAAATTATTCAGTACTGATATGAGCATGTCTAAAACTAATCTATCCAGGTTTTTCACCTGATCTCATCAGATTTGCAGTTAGTGTTCTATATAACTGCAGACTTGTTATTTTCAAACCACACTGTAGTTTAATGGCAACACGTGTTAGATATGTTCCTGGAAATTAAATATAGTTGTGCGCTAAAAAATATGATTGAACTAAATCGGATCTTTTCCACAGTCTTTCACTGGTTATGGGACGACGTAAAGTCATGTAAAGCATTTCCTCAATGTTTTTACAGTTAATGAAGTCTGTAGGTGTAGAGCAAACTTGTGCAGCGCTGGCTGGCCATTTTAGGGTAAACCCGTAAAAACTAAGGGGCCGATTACGATGGCGGGCGGATCGCCCCCACCTTCGTGATAGCAAAGACCCCCCGCCACATTATGATGGCTGGGGGGTCCGCGGTGGACAGAAAGACCGTCCGCCGCTTTTCCGCCAGTCGCATCTTCGACCGGCAGAAAACTGGTTTAATATGGTGTCGGTGTTTTCCAGACACTGCCTTCCATACTACGATGCAGGCTCAGAGCAGCCTTTCCATGGCTGCATTGCTGCCATGGAAAGGCTGGCGGTTCCTGCTATTGGGGACCTGTTGCGGGCCCCCAGAGTGTTGGGGGGTAGGGTGGTGCACATGGGGAGTATCTATGGTACCCCTCTGCTTTTACATGGGCAATGTGGCATGCACCGCGCCCAGCCTGTCACGTTGTGTATGTAAAAGCACAACATCTATATTTTACATTGCGGTGGGTGCTGCTTGCAGCACCCCCGTGGCAATGTAAAATATACAGGATGCGCCCTCTACACTGGCGGGTGCATCATAATTGCTATGGTGGGACCACCGCAACTATGTTGGGCGGTCTCTTTTGTAGGTGCGATGTCCGCCTGCCATCATAATCAGCCCCTATGATCCTTGGTAGCATCTTCTATGGAGGAAGATGTTTGAAGAAAACTCTTTAGGGCAAGTAAATCATTGTAAATATTTGGGCTTTGCTTATGTTAATAACTTTCTATGGACTGTCTTATGAAAGCAAAGAGGTACTACACCAACAAATCTGTGTCTTAACATAAAATATAGTGGATATATCTGCAACCATTGCGGTACATCTATCATTCTAATTTATTTAACATGTGGTGACACAGCTTCATTTCCATATATGAGTGAATCAATCGAAGAACTACGTGACCCACATAACACTTCTATGGAAGTTGTACTAAGCAGTGCTGATTCTCAGTTCCAGGATTCTTATATCTATAAAGCTCAGATTCAGCACAGCACGAAGGTGCTTAAGGAAATTTGATGTTTTTTAATAAACGAGTAGGAGTTTTAGACTTAAATGCTGATGTTAATGGCCTGAATGTTATACTGCTATTCAGATGGAGGATAAAGGACGCACTTAAAAGGCTGTTTTTATGTTCGATTTTTAGATAAGGAGCAATAAAAGAACTTAATGCAATTACAACAAATGTTATGTAAGGAGCCCTAAAATGTCCGCTAAATTCGAATATGTGTTATGGATTAGGTTTAATCACTTACCAATATTGGAGATGGTGGAAGAATAGAGACGGCTATCCCCAAAAAGTATAAGCATCTCCTAATTATGCAAAATGACAATTGAGTCCATCAAGCATTTTATATTTTAGATTGTACAAACTAATACAAGTGTTTTTAAGTATAAGTTCAACGGTGCACATTTATCGAAATTAACTTATGTACTCTATTATTTGGTTAGCTCATATTATTCCGCTATTAACGTCTTAGATTATGTATAAATGTATGTGTCTTTATAAGTTTCAAAACGGAAAATTTACAAAAATGTTAATAATATTATTGAGGTGTCTGCCATTTTGATGGGCTATACATAGCAATGTTACAATTACCCAATATATAATTATCAAATGAACTGACCTCAGAAGTCTATGGAAGGGAGATAATACGAAAAAATTCTGGTATGATAAATATTTAAAATTGATGTGCAAGCTTTGATTATAATAATGTATTTTGAATGCCTAACATAGTAGGCTATCCTATTTACTCAGACTAGGGGGGACATTAGGATGACGGGCGGACTTTGTCCGCCCGCCATTCCATCGTAGAAAGGGACCGCCCGGCATAAGGGCGGGGGTCCCGTGCCTGCAATTAGGATGCGCCCGCCACAGTGGCGGGCGCATCCAGCATTCCTGACATTGTTGGGGGCGGTGCACTCAGCACAGCCCGCCACAATGCCAGGAAGGCATGCTGTGCACTTACATGCACAATATGGCAGGCAACGTGCGGTGCCTGCCATGTTGTGCATGGAACTGCTAGGGGGTACCATAGGTACCCCCCATGTGCACCCCCCAACCCACTGGAGTCCCTAGGGGCCCGCAACGGAACCCCAAAGCAGACTCAAAATGCCCATTCTCATATGGCTGGCGGTGTCTGATAGACACCGCCGCCATATAGAACCCATTTCTGGCCGCCGCGGATCCCCCAGCCATGATAATATGGCGGGGGGTATTCGGCAAGGATGGGGGGCAGATCGCCCCCACCTGGCCGGCTGTGGCTACTGCCGGCCTGGCAGGGGTGATCCGCCCGCCATCCTAATGGGGCCCTAGGTCTCAAATGGCTAATGCAATGCTGCTTGAAAAACAAACTTGAATTGAAAATGTGAAATATGAATAAAGATTTTAATTTCTGACCTCTCGATGAGCAAATAATAAGTTACTTACAGAGTTTCAAGTATTTCTGCAGAATGTTTCTATATACAAAATGACTACTGTTGACACATGATTAATTTTTGTCATTTAATGGGGGTAATTAAGAGTTCATACATTGCATTGCAGAGTCTAAAATGTGAACTTGAATATCTTACCTACATGCTTATCCCCATGAATGGTGATTCTGCAAAATATTTTCTTTTTAAGTAGTACAGATATTTCAACGTCTACATATACTATTGTTTAGAAAATTAATAACAAGAGGTTATAGATGTACTGTATATGTGGAACAATAATCTTGAATGAGGCAAACTCCAAGTAAATATATAATTGTTATAATTTAGTAGCAAACGAAACATTGCTGTCTAGGGACTATTGTACTTATGAGAGAAGATGAGGAGTGATCCTGTTCCCAGGAGAGCATCGGATGCTGATTGGATGACGGGAGACAAGAAGAGCAATATGTTGCAAAGCTACGCTAAATGTGTAACATATAATTGTATGGGTTCCCAGAGTATGTTAACACTTTTTTTTCTACCACGTTCTGATCCAATAGTCTCTTTTGAGAACCCTTTTACCCAGACCCAGACCTTAAGCTATTTGCTTTAAGACTATACTGACTTTCCCGAACCAGTCTTTATGAGATGTTCTGCTTTGATATTTTTAGCTGTTTTCAATGCTAGAGCGTTATGCTTTTCTTTAACTCTCTTGAACTAGAAATAAATATGGGTACTGACTAACTCAATTTTCATCAGATTCTTAGAATAAGGATAATTTCCTATATGGAACTCGCTTTAATTCATATATAGGAATCATTTAATTAACCAATAATGGTTTTATATTACTGGCATATATTGATTATAGATATTAATCTGAATTTAACTGGTGGGTTGAAATAAAGAAGACCTACTAAAATATTTGATTAATATAACCCTTTAAATTTAAACATACACAAACTCTCTTTCTTAACTAGATATTGTGATGATAATTTATATGATTTATTACTCTCTTCTTCTCTGAAACAATGGCAAATATCCATTAAAGCAGCGGCCGAGCAAAAAATTGATCAGGAATTCTGATGGTAAGCCGAGAAACTTTAAATTTTGTTAACTGATTTCCACTCCTGCAGATGTTAGGCTGGCATGGAGCAAGCTGTGTACAGATGCCTTTAATCCTCAATGTCGCTCTATAGTTTAGAGTGGCAGCTCAGAACTTAGAAGCCTTTGTGAGGAAGGTATACAGAAACAGAGGTTTCTTAAAGAAATTCTATTTTAAATTGTGCATTTGACATATGAAAATTACCTAACAGCTAGTCTTTCTTCATTAATTCTGTAATATTTGCTTAGATGAAGCTCATAAATGCTGCCTATATTAACTATTCCCTCTAAAAAAAGACCTAGAGTCACTTCATAGTATCCTTGATGGGTATGACCATGTTAAGGCCATGGAGGAGTGATCGTTATATAAATATATCATACAAAGGCAAACAAAACATTGACCATAGATTACATCAATTATCCAAATATTTACACACCGCTTTCACTCAATGTGTAAGCACATATGCGTTTTACGTACTTTATTTATGAACAATTTAACACTCAGCACATATATATCTAACTGTGACATTTAAAAGCACATACATCCACACCTAGAAAAGCACAACACAAAGTTACTGAATCTACAAAACTTAGAAAAAATACCATTGTAGACTCCAATGCAAATTTCTAATACAAAGTACATTCTTTTTATGAACTCATTCTTTTTTAGAACACCATAGAGTCCCAAGAGAGGGTTGTAAACTATCTCAAAATGTCCCAATGTTCATAATTAATTATGATCTTGAATTAGAATGTGTGTGACAACACTTAATGGAGTCATGCTCCCCTGTGGGATATGTGCTGTACCAGTGCAAGTTGACCTACTTAAAGGCAGGCCAACAAAAGTTAGGGTTGAGGTCTTCATCAGGGGGATACCATTATGTAAATGGTGAGACAGTGAATAATGAACGCATACCACATAATTACTGGTAATGTCTTAAAAGTGCATTTAGATGCTACAGCACAGATTCATAAATGTTACATACCTAGGTGGTGATCCCTATTTACAGTACTCTAGGTTACTGTTCATAAATAGAGGGACTGAACCACGTTGAATGTATTGTACTTGCAGGTATCCCCATCAAATCTCTAGTAATTGCCATTAATCACTTTCTTACCTTAGTGCTTTTTTATGGCCCCTTGGCAGGCTGGAAAAATGTGGAAGAGCTGATTACATTTGTATTATTTAGAGAAGTTGTCAGCACACATTTTATTTTAGTATATAATATTGTCAGAGTGATAGATTACATTAGTTTTGTGACCTTTGCGTTATAACATTCATTTTGGGGGAGAAGAACGTCAGGTAGTCCTAGTCATTATCAGCCTTGCACAGTGTGGGTGAGTCCATTTTGGAGGTATGCGTTCCTATTTGATGCCGGCACATATCAGGTTGTTCTTTGTCTTTAGGGTCTCAAGCTTATTTTGTTGAAATGCCCTGTAATATCTGTGCTGTGCTCTATGAGCTCTGAGTGAAAGGCTGGTTGCTTTCTTCTGAAGGCTTTGCTATCCTGTATGAGTGCTCACTAGATTAAAGACTGGTGGTATCATCATACAAAGCATAATCCATTGCCATCATAAGAATTGATTTTCTGTGTAAAAGCTTTGAACAGGTTTCATTGAAGATATCTATCGCTTGTGGATTCTCCTAGATCAGTCTATGGCCCACTTCTTTCTGTTGGTTATCCAATGGTTAGGTCCCGGATGATAGAGAATGTCTTTCGCTATTCAACAAGAAGCCAGATTTCTCTAATTTTATCTTCAGTTGAGGGAGTGCACCAACCACAGTGCCTTTTGGTCTGGTTCCGTTTTAAAAGGTCTTCTGATTGACAGAAGGTTGGCTACCTTCTTTATAGCAATAATTTAGCAGTTAATATTGATGATCCTTAATCTATTACTATAACAATCTATTTTTCAATAGTTTAGGCCTTTTCTGTCTGGCAGAAGCTACCCCTATAAGAACCATCCCAGGGTTATCTAACATTTCTACTGGTTCTTAGGAAGTTGAGTTTTGTCTACTACCTAAGTCTAACCCCTTTCCATTATAAACAGGTGACACTTTCTTCCCTAAAAAGAAAATCTTCTCAAATTGGTCATCATTATCTATCATTGAAAGTCAGAGACAATCATAAAAGCATTTGTATAAAAACAAGTAAACAAAATATTCCCAGCTTCAAACACGAGCAAAGGTGCACCATTAAGAGATAAAAAAAACACACATCAAAATATCAGATCAGTGTCCAAGATGTATCTTTAAGTTCTTTGTTTTATTCAAAAAGTTAAAAGCGATCAGGTTGAACTGAACAGCCAACTTATTTCATCCATACACAGGAAGAAGTTCTTCCTGATGCCACTCGACAGTAGACGTTCTCGGGACATGGTTCCTGATTTATTACAGTCATAACTGGTAATTGTCCTAAATATAGGGTCCATCTTATCCTGATGTGACTATTTGAAATACCATTATCTGGATTTACCTTGTCGTGGTCAATCTCACCTACGTGAAGCTTACCTCGCTCTTTTAATAATTAAATTGGACGGGATTCACCACATTCCTTGCTGATTTTACCTGCCATGGACATACTGGCATAATAGCTTAAGAATTCCTTATTGATGCCCTGAAGAAGTCCATGTGTATGGACAAAACGTGTCGGCTGTTCAGTTCAACCTGATTGCTTTTAACTTTTTGAATAAAACAATCAATTTAAAGAAACATTTAGGACACAGATCTGATATTTTGATGTGTGTTTGTTTATCTCTTAGTGGTGCACCTTTGCTCGTGTTAGAAATTGTTATATTCCAGTACGTGATTGCACCGTGACAGTGGGTGCGCTAACAGTATGCACACAGAACTTTGGGTACTTCCCAGTAGATGCATAATAACTAGGCATAGCAGGTCAGGTACTATTTTCATATAGGGTCCCACTGTCTAAGCGTATCTTTTAAAATATTCACAACTATTAATTCATACATGTACAATAAAATACAGCTGCTTTAAGAAAACACCTCACAGTAAAACACACATCCTCACTAGGCACCATTTTTATTACACATAAGGCAACCCAGCCTTGCTTGAATTTATGCTACATTAAAATCAATAATAAAAAACATGATCTAAAAACACTATAACGTTTGCAAAATAGTGTCAATTGTAACAAAGATTATGCACAGGTGCCATCACAGTTAAATGTATTCCTTCCAAATGACCAAAATTCCCAAATGGAAAGCATAATAGGTACCATATTGTATCAGCTCGAAATCTCGATAGCAGAGCCATTTTTCCAATTATTACATACAAAGGTCAAATAGGGATCCAACCCAACGTTAATTTTTAAAAGAACACACTGTTGAACAAGCAGCTTATTTAGATCCAAACTTTCCCTTTGAATGTAATGTCTTTTCAAAAACAAGCATTTGACAGACAAGCTATCGCTTGTAGATATTGATGATGGATTATCAAGTAAGGAAGGCCTGCAAAAATCTATAAAATTCTGCCAAACATATTTAAGACAAGGGATTTTCAAGCTGTGCTCACATTTCAAGCAATCATAAATTATAGACTGATTAAAGTAGCCCAGGGGTTTTTTACACTCAGAGCCATAACAAGAGGGGTCTCATCTTGGAATAATTTGTTGACAGATCAAGGTCCAACATAAAGCATTTAGAGTTCAAGCGAGGAGTACAGCGGCATCTGCCAGTTGTGGGAATTGAGTTAACATGGGGAACATCTTGAGGAACAGCTTTCAAATAATCATTAACCTTATTAATGTATAAGATGAACAAGAGAGGGGCTAAAACACAACCTTGCCTAACTTCACAGTGCAAAGTAATTGGGTAAGAAAGTTCATCGCTGGCCCAAAATCTGACCCTGGCCATTATATTTTGGTCATAATCAACCATAACTTGGCTTGCTTAACCTTGTTAAACGCAGAGGACAAATCCATAAATGCCAGTTACAATAGAGTGTATCTAACTGTGAAATATTTGTCTATTAGCAGACAAAAATGTAGGTACTAATTCATTGCACCTGGCCTGTCTAAACCCATCTTGAAAAGGGGATTCAATATTGTTATCTTTCAGCCATTCCTGTAATCTATTAAAAATTACTATCATGTTTACGGTTGAATCAATTAGGGAAACAAATCTATAGCATTTTGGATCAGAGCAACACCCTTTTTTAAAAACAGGAACAATTATTGAGCTTGACCATATTAGTAAACTCCTAAACAAGTGAAAGGAGCTCAATAATCAACCCTTCAATGTCAATTGTTACCCAATCCGGCCCATGAGTGTTTTTGAGAGAAATTTGGTTGAGGGCAATAAGCAGCTTATTATTAGTTCCACTATAACTAGAAAAATCAACAGTAAAATTGCAATCAAGAATTCGGCATTAAATGTAATAAAATGGTCCCCCCAATAGTCACCGGCCATATGACTACTTACGGAGTAAACTGAAATCTTTTCCACTCTAAGTGCACTAACCTCACTCTAAAATGCCAACACGTTTTTAGGAGTGGCTGCCACTTTTAAATAATTCTAGTTATCCCTTCAGATGTGTATGTTACTTTTCAACAGACCCTCTTTATATGCTGCACATGCCTTGGAAACTTCTGATGGGTTTCTGAGTGAGGTGTCCAGGCCTAGTGCAGGTTCCTGTTAGTACAAGATCAAGACCAATCAGTACCAGTTCAAATAACTTTATTCGACTCAAAAAGAATCATAAAAGTATACTATTAAAAAATGTCATGCATACAAATCACAAATGGTATTTCAAATTCCAAGATTCACGGACGAAAACAGTATACAAAATATCATAGCACTATACATTGTTGGGCTGAATTATTACATAAGCACGGGGTAGCCTCAAGACCAATCAAACCAGTGTTGTGTTGCTTAACCTAAATTGAAAAGCCTTTTTTTGGGTGCTCAGAATTTGAAGGAATCACATGTCTATAATACCAGAAGTACCCATTGCACATGAGAGTGGCCCAGGTTTCTTGCATAACTATAAATTCATACTTTTCAATCATGGACACCTAATCTGGCTGAATAAGTTTCAAGTGGATCCCTGAAACATACCATGAAGGAAAACTAAACTCTGAGATGTTCCTCTTAAACCTAAAATCAGATGCTACCTCCAGTGGGACATTAACCACCCTCATTTCATTAGAAGGGTGCATAACATCAAATGAGTCAGAGAGTCAATCAGGCCCAGAAAAGCATCTAGAACCACAAACCTCTTAGAAGAGGGCAAGGTATTGGTAGTAAACACAGGTTGATTCAAATTCAGTCTTGGGGTATGGAGGAGAACCTGACCAGGATTTAACGGATGGGAAAAGTATGAAGGCTTATAAAAGTATCCTAAATGAATAATTATGAACATTCGGAAAATGAGAAACTAGGTTGAACTAAAAGATTGTGCACTAGATTAGGGCCCCTACAATTGACAGCAATACAATCCCCATTCAAAGCCTCAGGGAACTAACCAAACCAATCCACCCTTTTAGCCATATATATTTGTTTGAGTATCAAATACCTTATGCTTACACCGCCAATGCAGCACCTTGCTTATGAACTGTCCACTAGACTCATCTTGCACTAATTTAATTTTGGGGACATTAGCCAAAACCAGAACATAAGAGCTGGCAGAAGTTGTCAGACTCAAAATATTGAACTTCAGTGACAGGTTGGACTCCTGAGGGCCCTGCAGATTGAAATATGTGCAATGTTGCTGGTAGCATGCCTAGTACTAGTAAGAGTTGGAACATTCACTGGAACAACCAAATCGGTGGTGAGCATTTGTGGTGCGTCAAAGAAGAAGGGCCAGAGGAATCAAAGTTACCAATATTCAACTGCAGACTACTACAGAAGATCAGAGCACCTACTCCTGACACCAGAAGTAGCACCCTCAGGTGCAATTGGGAGGCCACCAATGATTGTACAAAAAGTGAGTTTCGGACACTGGACTCACTTTTATTCAGCTGGTCTAAAATTGACTTAAGAAGTGTTTTTGTGAGACTTCAAGTCTGGTACATAGATCAGTCTCAAGGTCTGTCTTGTACAGAGACTCCACAACACCAAAATTATGAGCATATTACTTTTTTGCCTCAGCTCTCTTCCTCAAAATGTTGCCCCCTTTTTTATTTTAACCAGTGTTTCAATGGGCAAAGAGGTAGCAATACGCATGCACACTATACTTCTCAAATGTTGCTCTTGTTTGGTCAAACAGGTCTGGCCCCCCTCTACTATGGCACAAGACTCAACAGTTTTAAGAAGATTGTCTATGGAGAAAGGACCTGCCTCCTCAATTGACAAACTTATTTCCATTTAATGATAACTCCCACTGCACATTCCAAAATGGAGTCTATAGTTGTCCCCCTTGCTGTAGAAAGAGAGTTATTCAGTTTTCCTCATTTCTGTGGTAGAAAATTATTTACTCCACTTATGAAACAAATAAAGGTGGGATGGCCCAGCCTCTTCCTGGCGATGATGGGCACACTCTTGGTCCAGGCATGTGCTTGGGCATGTCTCACACACACCACAGGCAGCAAGAGCACCCGCTTGGCGCTGCCATATGCTTACTCATGCTTTCAGTGTAACTGAAACAAATGATGGATGGAATGCTGAATTTTTCAAACATTCTCCCCCAGTCAAGAGATCTGGGTTAAATCCATTGTTCTTTTGCCCACTACACCACCCCAGTTTGGAACCAACCATATGCAAATCAGTCTTGTACCTGGGCCTCATGGGAACAGTGCAGACCGAACTGCCAAGCCAGGTCCTCCTTGGACCGAAAACAAGCATCCTGGGACCGGTTTCAGGGCATGTCACCCTTCATCAGCCAGGCTAGCTTGGATCCAGTGGCACAGTGAGCAAGGGGCCCATGTCTAGGCATACCCATTCCACTCAGGGCGTAAAGTGTAGCTGCAACAAATGATGGACGGAATGCTGAATGATTCAAGCATTCTCCCCAGTAAAGAGATCTGGGTTGAATCCACTGTTCTTTTGCACACTCAGCCACCCCAGTTTGGACCCAGACATATGCAAATCAGTCTTGACTCTGTGTCTCTTGGGAACAGTGCAGACCGAACTGCCAAGCCAGGTCCTCTTTGGGCCTGAAACAAGCATCCTGGGACCGGTTTCAGGGTATGTCACCTTTCATCAGCTTGGCTAGTTTGAATTCAGTGGCACAGTCAGCAAGGCTCTGACATTTGAGCATACCCATCCCACTTAATGAGAAAAGTGTAACATGCAACAAATGAGGGCTGGAATGATGAATGATTCAAACATTCTCCAACAGTCAAGAGATCTGGGTTTAATCCATCATTATTTTGCCCACTATGCCACCCCAGTTTGGACCCAGCCATATGCAAATCAGTCTTGACCCTGTGCCTCATGGGAACAGTGCAGACCGAACTGCCAAGCCAGGTCCTGCCTGGACCAGAAAAAAGCATCCTGGAACCGGTTTCAGGGTATGTCATCCTTCATCAGCCAGGCTAGCTTGATTCCAGCGGCACAGTGAGCAAGGGACCCACGTCTGGGCATACCCGTCCCACTTAGAGCAAAAAGTGTAACTGCAACAAATGATGGACGGAATGCTGAATGATTCAAACATTATCCCCCATTCTAGAGATCTGGGTTAAATGCATTGTTCTTCTGCCCACAACGCCATCCCAGTTTGGACCCTGCGATATGCAAATCAGTCTTGACTCTGTGCCTCTTAGGAACAGGGCAGACCGAACTGCGAAGCCAGGTCCTCTTTGGACCGGAAACAAGCATCCTGGGACCGGTTTTAACATATGTCACCCTTCATCAGCCAGGCTAGTTTGAATCCAGTGGCACAGTGAGAAAGGCGCCCACATATGGGCATACCTGTCCGACTTAGGGCAAAAAGAAATGATGGACGGAATGCTGAATGATTCAAACATTCTCCCCCAGTCAAGAGATCTGGGTTAAATCCATTGTTCTTTTGCTCACTACAACACCCCAGTTTGGAGCCAGCCCTATGCAAATCAGTCTTGACCCTGTGCGTCATGCGAACAGTGCACACCAAATTGCAAGCCAAGTCCTTCCTGAACCAGAAAAAAGCATCCTGGGGCCGGTTTCTGGGTTTGTCACCCTTCAGCAGCCAAGTTAACTTGAATCCATTGGCACAGTGAGCAAGGGTCCCACACTGGGCATACCCGTCTCACTAAGGGGGAAAAGTGTAACTGCAACAAATGATGGAAGAAATGCTGAATGATTCAAACATTCCACCCCAGTCAATAGATCTGGGTTTAATCCAACATTCTTTTGCCCACGACACCATCCCAGTTTGGACCCAGCCATATGCAAATCAGTCTTGATCCAGTGCTTCATGGGAACAGTGCAGACCGAACTGCCAAGCAAGGTCCTCCCTGGAGCGGAAACAAGCATCCTGGGACTGGCTTCAGTGTATGTCACCCTTAATCAGCCTGGCTAGCTTGAAACCAGCTCTCTGAGATTAATAGACTTTGATTTTACATCTTCTAAATACTTATAATGCGTGTCCATTGTAATTACATCACCAACGTTTGACCAAACTTGTCAATACACATAATCCATTTCATATGTTGTTCACCCTAGACTGGGGTGAATGTATGACATTGTTCTGCATTCTGTCCATCATTTTTTGTTTTTGCATTTGTCACCCTGAGTGGGACAGGATTGAGAAGACGTGTGTCCCCTGCTCTTCATGCCACTGGAGCCAAGTTATCCTGGCTGATGAGGGATGAAACCCCAAAACCGGTCCTAGGATGCTTGTTTCCATTCTAGGGAGGACCTGGCCTGGTAGTTCTGGCTTGAGTGTTCCCATTGGACACAGGGTCAAGAATGATTTGCATATAGCTGGGATCAAACTGGAATAGCATGGTGAGCAAAAAACAATGGATTTGGGCCCAGATCGCTGTACTGGGGGAATGAATGACATTGTTCTGCATTCTGTCTATCAATTATTGTTTTTGCACTTGTCACCCTGCGTGAAAGGGGAATGCCCAGACATGGGTCCCCTGCTCTCCCTGCCACAGGAGTCAAGCTATCCTGGCTGATGAGGGCTGAGCCCCAAAATCGGTCCTAAGATGCTTGTTTCCAGTCCAGGGAGTACCTGGCCTGGCAGTTCAGGCTGGACTGTTCCCATTGGGCACAGGGGGGTCAAGACTGATTTGCGTATGGCTGGGTTCAAACTGGAATGGTTTTGCGAGCAACAAAATGATGGATTTAGGCCCAGATCTCTGTACTTGGATGCATGTATGACATTGTTTTGCATTCTGTCCATCAATTGTTGTTTTTGCATTACTCATGCCTTCAGGCAGCAATGGTTTGTGGTAAGGGTAGTCTATGCTGATGGGTCAAGAGAGCACATCCCGCACAGCAGGAGACACCACGCTGTTGAATAGGTAGCGCCCACTCAGCACTGCCATGGAATTTCTTCTGCCTCCAGGCTGAAAGTGAATTGAGATAAGGGTAATTCAGCCTGATTGCACAAGAGAGCATGTCCCACACAGCGGGAGACACCCACCTGTTAAACTGTGCCCGCTTGGTGCTACTGTGTGCTTCCCCCTGCCTCCAGGCATCAAAGGATTGATGTAATGGTAGTTCGGCACGATGGCCGAAGAAAACGTGCCCTCTCACTTCTCAACTTCTTACTGTGTCCTCTTGGGGTTAGGTGCCCATTTGTGTGATGGAAGGCCTGCCACAAAGTCTCCTTTTTACTGTAATCTGTTTTTTGTTGTTGCAGTTTTATATAGAGCAACCTTGACCTGAAGGTATTGGAGTGCTTTACATGAGGATATATGACGGTACCACGCGTACTTTTACAACGCGTACCGTTACAACGCTACTTTTACCACGCAAGTCGTTACAACGACTTGCGTGGAGGGGCACTAGATAGTAAATTTTTTAATTTACCATTCCAACTCCAGTCCCCGTGGACTCTAGGGAAGGAGTTGGCTAGTAAATTAAACTATTTACTATCCTGGAGAGCCCTCCAGCGCAAGTCGTTGTAACGACTTGCGTGGTAAAAGTAGCGTGGTAACAGCACAGCGTTGTAAAAAATGCGTGCTAACCGCTGTGTACCTTTACATGAGCACCAGTTACGTTAGACAAGGACATATTCTTTTTTGGTAGGTATGGGGAGATTAAGTGATTTGCCCTGAATCATAGGATGCTGAGTGGACGCCAAGGCTTGAATAGCAGTGGCTGTCACAGTTAAGTGAGGTGGGGTAGCGCTCAGGTGGGGAGTGGACCCCCCTTGGAATAGGTATTATTTATTTATTTAGTTATACATACTCTGTCGTCTGTCCACTACCCCCTTCCCACCCTGCCCTGCCCACTGTGCTTACCTGTGCCAACTGCCAATAGGCTTGAACCTGGTTCCCCAGCTCCTAAATCGTCAGCTCTGTCATTCACATGCGGGTAAGAATAAAAAGAGGCACTATATATGTTTTCGTGGCATAGCAGCCCAAGACTTCCCCTCTCCACCTAACACCAACCTGTCAAGTACTGAGTGTTGTTTCCTGGCATTGTCAGCCCCTTAATTATGCATCCTGTTCTTTTTCATAGATAACCCACAGCTGAGGACAATGTGCCATGGAATCCTATTGAGTCTCTGGCAAAATGCTATTTCTAGTACTTTTCCCCTTTCTGTGAATGTTCTATGCTGGGGCAAATTGAGTTACAGTCATTAAATGAGGTCCACGGCCTTGTACTACGGCCTCACTGACTTTTTGTCCCTATGTATCAGATTCCGATATGCTCCCATTTGTCATTAACCTTGGTGGAAGGGTGCCTATGTTGTTGGCAGGATTGTTTTGTGCAGGCAAGGGCACCTTCTTGCACAGAAAACAATTCTAAGAGACATTTTCCTCTTGAAGAGGAAAAAGCTGGGAGAAATCAAGTCATTTCTCCTCTCTACGCCTCATCTTGTGAGGCGTATGGTTTTGGCACTTCCCCAGGCTCACATGCTCTCGTGAATCTGGTAAGTGTCAAATTCGATTGGTGTTGTAAGGGGGAACCCATTGCAACGACCATGGTACACCTCCCGAGCACAGAGTAAGGCAACATACCGATGTGTGCAGCCTTGCCGCACTCCATGTTTAGGAGGCCAATCAAAGCCCCACATAGCAGCTTTGCGTGGACTCGTAGATATGATTTTATGATTTGTGCCGCCAGTGCGTCACCTAAAGTGACAGTCCGGCAGCGCAAGAGTCTCAAATATGCCCCTGAGTCTGGAACCAATTGCCCGGAGTCTTTGTGACCCTATGATTATGAGATATCCATATTTATATGACCAGAGCATAAACAACCTAAAAAATAGGAGATAAAGAGTTTTTCCTCACTTTTCCTAACTCTCTGACTCTTTCTTTTGCTTTGCAAGTTTACTTCATCACATTACTATATTATATAGTCAATGTTTACAACTGTTTCTCTGCTTCAGTCAGCTTTAGGTGTTTGTGATCACCTATACTGTGACAGTAAGTGCTCGGAAACCAGTACGAGGTCGCATCATTCTCCTCCATTTTACAGTACAGTGCTCGTGCTCAACTAACCAATATTGTGTGATTCCTCCAACCTGTACCGTAATTGTACTATGTCGCATTTTTCTTCTGTTAAAAGAGTGTTCCAGTGCTGGCTATCATTTAGTGATTGTAAGTAGTATACAGTGCTTATCTTCCGAGGATCCTGCTGTTGTGTATTTCATTTTCATTGAGGATTTGTATTGCATTTCTTTGCTGTATGAAGTTAGTTTTTTCAGTAACTGAGAATACATGTATTTAATTTGATTACACTCTATTTTAATGTTTGATCTTTACAAAAGCTTTCAACCTTGGTGAACATTTATATATTTATGGCAACTGCTATAACTGTGTTGCACCGCATACTGATACAAACTCGAACTGCCTTCTTTGAGCTAGGCCTTGACTACGTTACCACTGCTGCCCTCAAAGTCAAGGACGTTTTGCTGATCAACTGTACCCTGCATTCTGAGCACCCCAGTGTCCTGGTTTATAGGGAGCCCCCGCTAACTCACCTTGATTCTGGTTGTCTGTTCTTCTTTTGCAAGAGTGAGCAACAAAGCATCTCACACAGACATCACATGGGCATTAATTGAGATGTGTTAGGCTTTTCGTGTTTGCTCTTGCATTTTTACATTTTAATATACACTTGCTATGGTTTATCTGTCTCAATTGTATTTCAACGTAGGGGTGTTCCTTCGTCTGGAATTATTTACATGTTTGATAAAGAAAATGTGATTTTTTTTCTAATGGTTGCATTTCAGAGGAAATGGTATAGATCTCAAAACATTTTCAATACGAGCTACTTCAAATCTTGGTGCAGGTCAAGGCAGTTCTTGGTCCATACACCTTTTGCCACCATATTATGAAACCCAGATTAGGGATTGGCTAATGTGTGATAAAAACCCTTGCACACATTTGTTGTGTGATTTTCTGTTGTGGTGGTGATATGTTCTTTTGAGCTACTGTGTTTTATTTTTTGCTGCATTATTGCAATTTAATTGTATTGTGCCCAACTATAGTAATTGTGCTGCTTTCAGTTTTGTGGTACTGTTCCCTGCTATGTTTTTAGTGTGTGGTTGTGTTGCTTTGAGTATGCTATTGTGGAATGCTCTGTTGGTCCACCCAATAGCAGCGCATTTATTTCAAGTTCCAAGGGCAAGTAACCAACTCCCAGAGCCTAAGGTGGTAAAAATGTGCAGATCCTTTTACAGCTACATAAGACATTATTTAGCTTAAAACTATAGGACAGAGTGTAAACAACGCACATGGTGCTCGATTTAGGTTAATTGGCCCTCTATCTTTAGACATGTAGGTATTTTACTGGTTTGTTTTTTGGGTAGATGCTGCATTTGCAAGATAAAATATTTCATACGGAGGGCCCGATTGCACAGAAATTAGGATTTTGTCTTAAGTCTGTCTTAAGTTTGTCTTAAGACAAACTTAAGACAAAATCCTAACTTCTGTGAATACCAAATGTAGTAAGTTCATTCTGTGAATGCCAAAAGTAGTAAGTGCATTCTGTGAATACCAAAAAAGTAGTAAGTTTAGGATTGAGTCTTAAATTCATTCTGTGAATCGGCCCAATATTTTTATTCTGCAACACAAGATTAAGTCCTGGTTAGAGGTTAACATTTATCAGATATAAACACAGTGACCCTTTAATTATTCACGCTATTGAGTCATAATCCAGTAAAAGCAGTGCTAGTGCCATGCGAATAGCATTGCTACCTGTAAATATTCCAAAAAGCAGACAATTAAGTGAGACCTTGAGTCACAGCATGATGCATGGAAGGTGAAAATGAAAAGCCCATCGCAGTTCGAACTTGATAGCCCTATCCCAGGATAGGAGAACAGCAAAATGTACAGTGGCCAATGAAAGGCGGCAGCTACTGATCACTGCCAGGTGCAGATGCCCCCAAGAGAACGTTTTAATTAGCAGACATAGTCTATGTAGGAAAAAAGTTTCAGAAAAGGAGAGGAGAATGAGATAAAGAAAGGAGAGTTAATAGAACAAGCAAGAGAGAGAACAGGAAAATAAGAAAAAGAGCAGCATACATAAAAAGGTAGTGGGAAAAGGGTAAGAGAGGAAGTGGGAACAGAGCTTAGGGGATGAGGAGACAAGGATAAAGTACAACAGAGCCTCAAGGAGCAAAATGAGAGCTAGATACACATGGAGAAAAGGTGATTGGAGATCTTAAATAGAATTTACAGCGCATCATGTTTTCAGACATACAGCTGGCCCAATGTAGTCTTTTAATTATTATTATGTTCTAGCAATTGTTCATTCATCCACATAGATTTTTACAAATTGCCTAACAGTGGCACTCCCTTGTTATTTGTTACCACATGTTTTGGGGAGAAGTGCTGATGCCTTCTCTTTTAGTGCATGTCAGCCATGTCTAAATTTGCTTGTATAGTCACTGTAAAGTACAACCTACTTGCTGATAAGACCTGGTTCTATTATGGAGGTGATTTGGCTTTCCAGTGTACATTTATAAATGGCAGTCTCTTAAATGTCTCATAACATGAAGCTTGACTGTAAAGTGGAGCCGGGCATGAGGAATGGAGTAAGTACTTTATTCCATAGAAAAAATGCTGGTACAGCAAGACAGAGAGACCCTTCATCCATTGCCCAGATCCTTATGTCCAATCCACGCAATCTCGGATGGAACCACTCATGTGGGCAACGAGCTAGGCGCAGAGCATAGAATACATGTATGTAACAATAGAATCATGACATAAGAAGGTAACCCCAACACATCTTCCCCCTCAAATATTAACCCCTCCCACGCTGGTGAGGAAACCGCTCCGTCACGCCCCTCGGGTGGGCTGTGCTTGTGACGGAGCGGTTCTGTCACGGCCCGCTCGCCGCGCCTGCGCGGCGCGTTCTATTGAGCAGGCGGGGCCGTGACTGAACCACTCCATCACAAGCACAGCCTACCTGAGGGGCGTGACAGAGCGGTTCAGTCACAAGCGTCGGAGTGCCACGCGCCCCCGCCCCTTAGCGCTGTGGCGGATTGCAGCTGCAGCAAAAGGGTTAAATCAAAAAGGGAAGAAAACACAATAATAAAACAAAATTAATAACATTATTTACAAACTTCGTCATAAAAGAAATCTGACATCCATTTTGGTTTGGTGCGTACACACTTGCACGCCTCACAGTGAGCTCACTTTCACCACCAAGCCCACCACCAGAACAAACATCCATGCTTTTCCCTGCCAGGGCTTCACCACTGTCGACAGTCTCTTTACTGCTGGTACCTGTGGCAGAATCCTTATTATTATTAGTGATGGTGTGATAAGTCAGCCCGGCATCCTCAGAAATAACGTCCCACTCTAAATAAGCGTTCTGGGACATATTACTTCATCCTTCTTCACCCCATTCCACACTTTAACCCTTTCGATGCTGATGACGAGCTCAGCTCGTCATCACCCACGGGTGTCGTGTGCTGATGACGAGCTGAGCTCGTCATAACTGCAGCAAAAGAGCAATTTGCAGCACAGCGCAAAAATCCCCGCAGCAGCCATGTGGTTAATATCACTTAATTACACAGCATTTCTTAAAACATTGGTGATTCTCAAAAGTTCCGAGAATTAGCTCTCACCCTTCCTCACCTTCCAAGGTCTTTTAATTTACATTGATGGTAACACCTTATTGAACCTTGTTTGTGATCAAACCTCCCAATCGCTGCCATCCTTGACGGCCATTTGAATAGCATTCTTCAGTACCCTGTTGAATCTCGCTGATGGTATTATATATGGAAGATGTCCTGTTCTTGATCCCCTCTCTGTCAAAATACTCCTTAGAGACATTAAAAAGAAATTGAACACAATTGTCAGACAAAATTTGAGCGGGCAGCCCTTCCTCAGTGATCACCCTGTTAAGAAATTTTAAAACTTCTTGAGAAGTAATCTTGTTCACAATTTTGAGAACAGACCACATTGAAAAAACATCAATAACAGCAATGATATACTTTTTTTTTAAAACAGAGTTTAATATAGCGTGAACTTGACCTGAATCGGGTATCATAGTGCTTTACCTAGCACCAGTTGCTTTACATGAGGACACATTCATTTTTATTAGGCATGGGGAGATTAAGTGATTTGCCAAGAACCACAGGATGTTCAGCTTCATTGCTGAGACTTGAACCCAGTCCCCAGATTCAAGGTCGACCACCCTAGCCATTAGGGCAACTCCTCTCCTTTGGTTTAACATATCTACAGCTACAGTGTGCCACAGTTTAGTGGGTACTATAGGTACTATAGATTCACAGATATTGGGCCTTAAAGTGACTAAAATTAGCACACTACAAGCAAACCTGCACAATCCTTTCAATGAAGAAATCCATCCCAGGCCACTAATATCATTGTTTAATCCTCTGTTTAGTGCTCCTTAAAGCACAGTTTGACACAGTTTGACAATGCCTGATCTCAAGGAAGAAGGAGGGACAATCCTATCACCTCTATAGATGGACCCCTTGTCAACACACCTTAACAAACTTTGTAAATCTTTGTCCGAATTGTAAAGTCTCTCCCATTCCTTCTCATTTATGTTATGCAACCCTTGGTAATCAATTGAAGCAATCTGCTCATAATTCCAGTTGCAACTATCACACTCTTGCAGATCAACAGGTAACATGGACAAAAAATCAGCAATAACATTCTTCTTCCCAGGAACATATACAACTTTGTAAGTAAAGTCCTGCAAATACATTAACATTCTTGCAATCCTGGCAGAGGCATTTAAAAGTCTTTCTGTGGTCAGCATTTTAACTAAAGGTTTGTGGTCACTAGATACTTCACATAGTTTCCCCCAGACAAATGAGCTGAAATGCTGCAGTGCCCACATATATGCAGGGGTTTCCTTCTCAACAACTGAGAATTTCTCCTTGGTGGAAGATAAGTCACTGGAAGCGTATGCTATAATGTTTTCCTTACCATCAGCAACTATTGGAGCCAAAATGCCACCTAAACCCTTATTACTAGCGTCAATGGTAACAACGTTGTCCAGCTTAGGGTCAAAGCCTTTGAGAGCAGGAGTATAAACAACTGCATTCTTGGTCTCTTCAAACAGTAGAGGGCACTCCTCACCCCACAGGAATTTCACTCTACTTTTAAGTAGTTGCCTAATGCAAAAAACTTTGCTAGAGAAATCCTTGACAAACTTTGAATAGAAATCCACAAGTCCTAGGTGTCAGGTGGAACCTTCCTCAGGGTCTGACGTGATGATACAATTGCCCACCTCTCGATACCTTCAATCTCTGATTATATATTCCACAGAGGAGTTGAAGTGATCAAGTGGGGGGGAAGGGAAATTAGGATGGGAACAGCAGGGAAGGAGATCTGAAAAGGAAAAGTTAGTAAACAACAAATATTGCGTCACTGCACAAATAAGCTTTTAAATATAAATCTTATTGAGCAGAATTCTTAGTACCAATATCTATCTGGTGCTTTTCTGCTGCTTAATTATAGAACTTGCTTCTCATCATTTGACTTGAATGGCAATTCCTCTAAGTTCTCTTAAATGTATCAATTTCAGACTATAGAATGTTCTTAGAAAAAAGATAAGATATATGTATTCTTATTGTCTTATCATAATTAGAACTATTCCTTTACAAATAGTTAAATTCACTCACAATTGTCATATAGCTTAATATAAAATGGTTACGCTAGACAAGCTATTACCAGAAACATGAATATTCACTGTTTCATTGTAGTTGTTCAAGAAAAATGTGCGAATCAGCTTGCAAGGTTTGAATAAAGCACTCGGTTTGCCTATAATATGCTAATGAGTATCAGCATTTGTAATGAGTATTGGAACAATAGAAATACTAAGTATACAGCAAATTCAAATTAGCCTTTTCCCTACCTGCAGAGTACGACCTACTCCGCTCAACAATGTGAATCACTGCGGGAGCTGGCTTGGAGGAACATATAATTAGCCCCCCAGGAGTTTCGACTACCCTCGTGCAAATTCCATCCACGTTAATGGTACAACCTGTTGAGAGGAGGCCAGGGGACATTGAAGGAGGGGCAAGGAGCTGTGATAGTCCCTTGGAGGGGGTTCCATTTGCGACTCAAGTGACAGATCTCTTACTTGGCATGAGACAAGACATTTTTCTTAGGTTTGAATCCTCTGAACCGAATCAGAAAGAGATCCAAGTTAAATGTGGGATCCTGGAACAAAAGATCGATGGGATTGCCCTGCGCACGTTGGCATTGGAGGAGGAGGTGAAGGTGTTGGGGGAGGCCACAGGAGCTAATGCTAAGGAAATAGCTTGCCTCAGAGAGGAGAAGAAATCCCTACAAGAAGATCTAGAAAGGCTTGAGAAACATGCCAGGTGCAATAATCTTCACATTTTAGGGGTTTCTGAAAATGTTGAGGGATCGGACACTAAAGGCTAAATATGTAAGTTATTGGGAGACTTGTTACCGGACAGAGCTGATATAGACTGGGCAAAAGGACTCCAAAGAGTCCACAGAGACCCGTACAGGCTCTATCCTGGGAGAAAGGACTTTTTCAGTGAAGGAGTTGGAGTTGGGGCAAGCGTTGAAAGAGCGGCAGTTAAAATTTGGGGACGTGACTTATCAGATTTGTTCTGATTTGGGGGAAGAGGACTGCCTAGAGGCAGTGGGAACTTGGCTCCAAAATGAACAAATTACGCCCCAGGGGGGCCGAAATACAAATGAAATTTCCTGCCATGCTTAAGATCATGTGCAAAAAAAGATGCATGCTATTAGAGAACCCATGGAGGTCGACTGCCTGTTAAAGCGAATGGGAAATCCAGAGTAGGGATTTGATGTATATAGATATATATAGATAGTTTACTTAGTAAGGTAGGAAGTTACATTTCTATGTAAAGGCACGATATAGTTAGTGAACTTTTGTGTTTTCACTTAGTTAATATGCACCAGTACACCTTCTATTTTCATTGTTTTTTCATTTTCCTTTTTTGATTCTCTCTCTCGCCCATGGCAAGACCTCATAGGCTCGCCAGTAGGATAGGATGGGGGGTTCCCCATGGGGGGTGGGGGTAGGAGCACAGGTGGTTGGGAGCATGTGGGATAAAAAAATATATATATTGTCCTCATTCTGCTATATAGTTGGTGGTCTATTGTAGGAATCGCTTATTTGTGGAGGTTGTTACATGTGCAAAGGGTAGCGCAACACTTTATACACTGGAACGTGAATGGTTTGAGGTCTAGGAGAAAGCTAGCTTGTGTAATGGAATTTCTGTGGAGAACCGAGGCCAGTTGTATTTTATTGCACAAGACTCACTTGTTGAAGCACAAATGTATCAATGTTTTCAAGAAGTGGGACTGGGTCCCGGACAGATTTTGCTCTGTGCAAAGCTGTAACACAAGGGGGTATCTATTCTTATCAGAAGCAATGGGTATTGTTGTGGAAAGTCATCAGTCGGATCATTCGGCTGTTCTCTTATCTTTGAATACTCCAAATAAGAGGGGTGCAAATAGGTGGACGTTGGATAGGACAATTTTATTAGATGAGGGGGTTATACTTAAATGGTATAAAGAGGCTGTGGCCTTTTTTGAGGCCAATAGAGTTTCTGCAAAACCTCAAATTGTATGGGATGCTTTTAAGGCCTTTTTAAAATCCAATGGTACGGGCATCATGGTGGGTAAAAAACGCAGTTTGAGGCAACAAGAGGAAACATTTTTAGAAACCATCAAGAATAAAGAGCAAGAGGTACAAAAAACTTCACTTGAGTGCCCTAGTGTGGTAATCCCCCTCACAAAGCAATTAGAAGTATTACAAGCTGAATATCATGGAGCCCTTGATAAAATATTACTAGATAGATGGAGGACTAGTAAATTGCAGCACCTTGCATATGGTGAAAAGAGTGGCGCATTGCTGGCTTGGAAAACTAAGACAGATAGAGCTCGCAACCAAATCAAAAGTCTTTGAGAAGATGAGACGGGAGATGTAGTTGACACTAATGCTAGTATAGGGCTGGAAATCTCCAGACATATGAGCCAGCTGTATACCGAAGACATTTTTCCTGGGTGGGCCAGTATTGAAGGTTTCTTTAAAGATATTGAACTCCCGAATTTAAGTGAAGATCAGAAGAGGGCGTTATCAGTTGAGATATCAGAAGAAGAGATTCAGGAAAATGGCCAGAGGGAAGGCCGCGGGCCCGATGGCCTCCCAACTGAGATTTATTATTGCCTCTTGGACAAAGTAATACCAGCACTTAAGGAACTGTTCAATTTAATTTTAAAAGACGAGAAGATCCACCGTTAATTTTGGCAGAGGCAACTGTAACACTAATCCTAAAACCGAATAAGGACCCCATGTTAGGCTGACTCATATCTCATATAGGCCCATATCCTTACTGAATACTGACTACAAAGCTTTTGCTGGGGCATTGTCCGCTAGGATCGCCAAGGTCAATAGGTGTATTATACACAATGATCAGAAAGGTTTTATTCCAGGAAGGCAGCTTAATGAATTAATTATGCTAATGCTTGGAGTAGTAGACCTGGCGGAAATGTATAAATGACCTGTGACGGTCGTGGAAGTGGATGCTGCCAAGGCTTTTGACCAGGTGCATTGGTCATACTTCTGGGAGGTTTTAAAGAGATTTAGTTTCCCCAGTAATCTTATTAAGGCTGTCCAACTCTGTATCGCCAGCCTAGAGCAAGGGTGCTTTTAAATAATAAGTTAACCAATTGGTTCAGTATTTTGCGTGGAACTAGACAGGGATGCCCCTTGTCCCCCTTTTGTTCGATATGGATATCAAACCATTAGCAACATAAATTAGAAAGGATACTGCCATTGTTCAGTTTAGATATAGGAATTTTGAGATTAAGTTAGCCCTTTATGCTGATGACCTCCTACTTTTTATCCGGAAACCACCGGTGTCTATTCCCCTATTAATGGCTAAAGCAGAAGTATTCGATAAAATTTCAGTATATAAGGTTAATACAAACAAGACTATGATTATGGAATGAAATAAATCTAAGCAATAGCCGCTGGTAAAAATGAGTTTGCTGTAGTGTAGTTCCTATATTTCCAATAGGCTCTGCGCATTGGAATAATATATTGCATAGATTTGACATAGGACTGAGGTCTACTAGGTCTCTATCGAATATACTAGACTTAATTGTGAGTGGCAGCTAGCTCAGAGATCACTAAAAACTTTCTCGAATACACAAGAAGGAATTAGTTTCTGATAACCGCATAAACATGGCAACTTTATTTCCGAAGAAAAAGAAATGTATCTCTAGAGTTGCGGAAACAATAGATAGTTATTTCACTCTGTCAATCATGCATGCTTCGTTTTACCAGAGGTGCAGAGCATATAGAGAGATGGGCGTTTTCAATAAAAGGGTATTTATTGAAGTCTTCTTTCTCATGCAGAGAAAATGAACTGCTACAATCGTATTACTGGTAGCAAAGTACAATGCATACAGTACGAACAGTATTATAAAATAATACTGTGAAAGCATGATATGGTTTCTAAGCCATAAAATACATGGAATACATACATTAATAAATAAAGACTAAAAGTACTCAACTGGTGCTTCTAAATACGCCTACCCCGGTATACCTAACGTAGGTCTAGTACAAGGGAAGAAGTAAATGAAGTGTTGCTTAGTTTCAGTATTATTTGCTAAGAATCTATCCAAGAATTCTCTAAGGGTCTAATCAGCTCCGAACCTTGGTTTACAATGAAGGAGGTCTGGTATCTCTCTCTCTGGACTCGATTTCCCAACAACCCGCAAGGGTAGCTTGGAAACACTGGAGCTGGATTTCTCTGCAGGAGAAAAGACAGCGTCTCTCTCAGTGCTTCTGCTGGAGGGTCGGCTTCCTTCGGCACTTGCTTCAGCGAGATGGATCAGGCAAGTCATACAGCTCCAAACCACTGTGTGTTTGTTTGGGCAAGTCTGGGCATATTTATACCTTGAAGGTGCCTGGTTTGACGTAAGGTTGGACATAATAAAGTCATCAAAGACTTAGTTCTTTGAAAACTCTATGAGTTCTTGGATAAATCAATATTCAAGCAAGGGGAAGTCCCTGACTGCTGAAGGCGGGTTTTTCCAAGAAATTCTCGGAACTAGTGGAAGTAGCCGTGCCGTATTTGGACTGCATAGGCTAAGTCTAAATATGGTTATGATTTCTATGCCTATATAAGAATAGGGTGATTTATACTATATATGGGCATGATTTGGGAAAATTACACTAGGGTCCTAAATTCATATACAACAATGCGTTACCTTGGTATTACTATAACCCAGAAATTGGCAGATGTCACTGCGGTGAACAGGAAAAAGATCAGCCAGGAAGTAGGGAGGTTGCTGGTGAGGTGGGCAAATTTACCTCTCAACTTATATGGTATAGTAAATCTTATCAAGATGGGGATTTTGCCCAAAATTACTTTTTTGTTTAATTCTATTCCATTATTATTTGATAAAAGAGAGATAACCAAGCTTCAGGGAAGGCTGGGCAGCTTTATTTGGTCATCCAAGGGCTCTCGCATATCGTGGAAGAAATTAAGGAGGAGATAGGAAAAGGGCAGGCTGGTTCATGCAGAACTGTTGATATATGGGCATGTTTTTTTCTTTAAGAATTGTCGGATGCTCTTAAGCAAAGTGGATAGTTCTGCAGTAGGAATTCTTTTGGAGCAATGGTTGATGATTTGAGGGAAGGACAAGATCAATTTTTGTTTAAGTTTGGAGACCCAAACTCTTTTTTTGATAAACACAAATGAAAATAAGTTTAAATAAAAAAAAAATTAAAAATGTTAGATGATGATGTTGTATATATCATGTCTCAGAGTGTACAGTGACAGCCCATTGTAGTGACCGGGTTTTTGGTTCTATTTCTGAGTGATGGTGACTTTAGCTTGCTACAATCCTAGATCCCTATTCTTAGCTTGTTTTGGTCCTTTTCAGGCCTCTTTTCAGACCTAGAAGCATAAACTAGAGGATAGCCACTTTATATGATGATAGATCCCTTGTTCCTGACTCTAATCCATCTATTGCCTATTGGCTTTGACATAATTATGTGTCCTTTCATCATTCTCAGGCCCGAAGACCTGTAGTAGGGTGGATCCTGTGGTTCTGACTTTATATTACCTATTGGTAGGGTTTGTGTGTAGAGCTAAGTGTCTATTTCATCGTTTTCGGGCCTACAAGGCCCAGAACCAGATAGACTCCGTTTTGCTTTCTGCCTCTGCAGACTGAGATGCATGTAGGTCAAGTGTGATGTTTTAGTTATGAGGTGTTGTTCGCTCTTTGCAAACTAGAGAGAACCGGCTGGAGCTGAATATTATCAAGAAATGTCCCTGGGTTCAAGTCTCTAGACGAAACAAGCAGTTGATCACTGTGAGGGCGTCTGGAGCAGGGAGCCTGGTACATGGATTTGGTGGGAGGAGGCTACTGACTGGAACTTTCCACTAGGGGAGAGCATTCCATATTAGCAAAATGCAGAGAGGCAGAGTGGTCAGAGGATTTTTGGAGCTGGAGAGAGCAGTCAGATGGATCTTGGAGCAGTCAGATGAATCTTGGAATGGTAGAAGGCAGATGGTTTTTGGAACTGAAGAAAGGAGTCTGAAGCAGTTACTTGTCAGAAGGAGTTGTGTTCAATTGGAGCAGGCAGTTAACAGCTGGAGCTTGGAGTAATACCTTTTGGAAGAGACTGAAGTTATATCATGGATTAGTCTCTGGGAACAGCTGGAGTGAGTTGGACATTGGAGCTGGAACAATCAGACAGAGTGAAGAAGCTAGTGGAGCGAACGGTTATCAGAGCGGCAGAAACTATGTCATTAGACTAAAGATGGAAGGTGAAGACAGTTCGTCAGAGAGGGGAATCCAGTGCAGAGTGATCGGGGCAGATGTGTGTCCAAGAGTGCAGGGGAGAATCTGAGATGAGCCAAGGCACAGACGAGAGAGGAACCCAGATAACAGCTAGAACAAGACTTCATAATAATCAGGTGATATCTGTCCTGTTATATTAGTGCCCATATATATATATCCTTTCCTTTATCTCCTAGGCTATATTCCCTACTGTATTGCTGCAATTATTAATCTGTTATAATCAATTTCCCTTTTTAGCTATCTACAGTTCCTGTCAGCTATATGTGGATGTGTTAGTAATAAAGCTTTATGTATTCCTTAGATGTGTCTATTTCCCTTTACTTTTCAGGCTATGCCTATATTGCTAGTTATTGTGATATTATACTTTGCTATTGTGTAATAAAGGGACCCCAGTTCTTAGTGAACAGCTGTGCAAGTGTTGTTTCTTGATTAAACTAACCTTTCTTCTAGTCAGATGCTGTTATGTGGAAGGATGTGTTCCCCGTCCGGGTAAGTGGTAACTGAGCAAGGAAGCAGGGAGCGCCTAAATCAGAGAATAACCTTTGCATATTGTAATTTGGCCATGCTTGTGTGAGAGGATTGAACTGATCCTGCACCAGCGTGCTTGCAACTGCTGTGGCTTTTAACTTTGTTGCATTTTTAAAGATTTTCTTTTGCGCCGCGTCTACTTGCTACAGAGCTACTAAGGGCTTAAATAATTAGCGCTGCTATTTCTTACCGCATAGGGCCGGTTCCGTAGGCCGGGGAATTGAGATTAGGCTCACCCGCATTTAATGGTATTTTCACCCGCACTTAGCGGGATACAGTCAGTTTAGCGGGTCCGACCGCCATCTTGGGTTGGGGCGAAGGCGAGGAGCACTCCGGGCGCCATCTTGCTGTAGGCAAGGGACGCTGGAGGCGGACTTCCGCATTTTGGTAAGCTCATAAGAGCTGCCAGACTGCTGCACAGGTTAGATCCTGCACCAGCGCGCTTGTAACTGCTGTGGCTTTTAACTTTGTTGCATTTTTAAAGATTTTCTTTTGCGCCGCGTCTACTTGCTACAGAGCTACTAAGGGCTTAAATAATTAGCGCTGCTATTTCTTACCGCATAGGGCCGGTTCCATAGTCCGGGGAATAGAGATTAGGCTCAACCGCATTTAATGGTATTTTCACCCGCACTTAGCGGGATACAGTCAGTTTAGCGGGTCCGACCGCCATCTTGGGTTGGGGCGAAGGCGAGGAGCACTCCGGGCGCCATCTTGCTGTAGGCAAGGGACGCTGGAGGCGGACTTCCGCATTTTGGTAAGCTCATAAGAGCTGCCAGACTGCTGCACAGGTTAGATCATGCACCAGCGCGCTTGTAACTGCTGTGGCTTTTAACTTTGTTGCATTTTTAAAGATTTTCTTTTGCGCCGCGTGTACTTGCTACAGAGCTACTAAGGGCTTAAATAATTAGCGCTGCTATTTCTTACCGCATAGGGCCGGCTCCGTAGGCCGTGGAATTGAGATTAGGCTCACCCGCATTTAATGGTATTTAAGGGACGCTGGAGGCGGACTTCCGCTCGGTTGAATATCCTATAAAGATGACCAGACGCGCAGCAGTCACGCGCAGCGGTCACGCGCAGCGGGCGCGACGTAGGCGCGCCGGAGGTGCGCCAGAGGTAAGCCCGTTTGCGCCCGTTCACGCATCGGGCGCGCTTAGGGCCGTTACCTCTGGCCATCCGCCCTCCTCTCGCCTGACATACTCTCGGACGGATCTGTTGGAACTAAGACCGTCCCAGGCTCCCGTGGTACAGAGAGCCTCCGCACCCTCTTCATCTCAACCCTTGTCCTGCGGGTTGCTCAATGTTCGGTCGCTTTGTAAGCACCAAACTGAGATTGCACTTCTGATCGATTCCTCCGGGCTGGACTTGCTGTTCCTAACCGAAACATGGACTCGGGAGGACTGTTCAGTCGAACTGGGTTTGGCCTGCCCCCAGGTTTTAAAATCATCCACACCCTGCGACCAAAGAACTGAGGTGGAGGGATTGGCATTATTTATCGCGAGGGGCTGGGCCTCTCCCAGCTTAAAATCAGTGAGGTTCCGGGGTTTGAGCTGATGGGGTTTTCCATCAAGGACTCGGAGAAAGCATTGATCTCTGGTGTGCTGTGTTATCTGCCACCGGGTTCAGCTCCCTCTCTACCGGAATTCCTCGACCTAGTGTATGACCTATCCAACACCCACTCTAAGTTATTAGTCCTGGGTGACTTTAACCTATGGCAGGGGGGCCCTGTAGATGGAGCATTCATGTCTCTTTGCCAGGCTCTTGCTGACATCCAACTGCAGCAACTAGTTCGCTCGGCGACACACAGAGGCGGTCACGTTCTGGACTTGATCTTCGCTGACGGTGACTCGGTGGTGATTAATGACATCTTAGCCCAGTGCTGGACCGACCACTCGCTTGTGGCGTTTTCTTTATGCCTAGGGAATTATCCCGAGGTAGGACTGGCAAAATGGGGCAGATCTTGGTCCCGACTGCTCAGCTCTTCTCCTAGGCCTTCCCTAGTACCTGCTAACTTTTGTTTGAGCAACTCAGCGGAGGAAAGCTACTCCTTGTTCTGCTGGTCGATTACTGACACGCTTGACAGGGTTGCACCCCTCCGTAAATCTAGAGGGAGAGTGAACAGGGCTTTTCCCTGGTACACGGAAGAACTACGACAACTGAAGCTGAGCTGTAAACGTGCCGAGAGAGAGTGGAGGAAGCAGTACTCCGCCCCGGCCAAACACTCATACAGGCTCACCCTGCGTGAATATAAGGCCCAGATCAAGAGGGCCAAAGCGACCTTCTTAGAAGCCTCCTTGACTCAGGCGTCTAATAAATCCCAAGCCCTGTTTAAAATTGTCAGGGATCTGTCCCACCCGGCTTGTGCAGCTAATACGGTGCGGGCGTCGCAAGCACTTTGTGACTCCCTTGCTACCGCTTTTGAGGAGAAGACTGCTAAGATCTTAGCGGGCCTATCGCACCCTCTACCCACCTCCCCCGGCCCGGGAGCTCCGGTTGGCTCGTTCAGTCGACCCTAGCCAGTGGCCGTTAGCACTGGTCTGGGAGCTCCGACCGCGCCCTCCAGTCGACCCCGGTCGCCTCCTCCAAGTGTGTCGGAGCTGAGAACTCCGGTTGATTTGCCCAGTCGACCCCGGACTGTCGCCTTGAGTCTGGGAGCTCCGGGTAGCTCATCCAGTCGACCCCAGCCGACCGGCCACGTTGACACCTTGGTAGTCCCGGATGTGGGAGCTCCGGTGGGTCTGTCCAGTCGACCCCAGACGGGTGGTGATGACCTCCGTCTGAGAGTTCCGGTCAGTCCATCCAGTCGACCCCAGACCAAGGTCCCTGACCTCTGTTTGGGAGCTCCGGTTACCCCCCCAATCGACCCCAACTAAGGTCTTTTCCTTCCCCCTCTTTCGAGGAATTTTGTAAGGTGGCACAAATGGTGTCCTCGGGGTCCCCGCTTGACCCGCTGCCCCCTAAATTCTGGAAGGTCTTTCAGGCAGACCTTTTCCTGCCTTTGTTCTCGATCTGTCTCCAATCCTTGGAGTCGTCGTCGGTCCCAGAATGTTGGAAATTAGCAGTAGTGTCACCTCTGCTTAAAAAAACTACTCTGGATCCTGCCTGTCTTTCCAACTACAGGCCCATATCCTTGCTCCCTTTTCCTATCAAGATTCTAGAAAAATGGGTGACCCGTTCACTCTCGGGTTTCCTGGAAAACATCGGCTGGTTCGATGAGGACCAGTTTGGTTTCCGCCCCGGTCACGGGACGGAGTCCGCGTTGATGACTGTGCTGGACAATCTTCGTTCGCGTGTCGACAGTGGTCGGGCAGCCTTTTTAGTGCTGCTCGACATGTCGGCCGCGTTCGACACGGTCTGCCACCGGACCCTTGTCAGGAGACTTGAGGAGTGCGGGGTCACTGAAGGGGCAAGAGATTGGCTGACATCTTATTTTGACGGCAGGCAACAGCTGGTTTCAATTCCACCATTCACCTCTGAACCAAGGAGTGTAGGACAGGGGGTTCCACAGGGCTCGGCCATCAGCCCTATACTCTTTAATTTGTACCTCCGCCCCTTAGTCCAGCTAATAAAATCCTTTGGTATCTCGGCATTTAATTATGCCGATGATACCCAGCTGGTCTTTTCATTGGAAGGGAATAATGCGGTCTCGCTGGACACTTTTCATCGCTGCATGGCAGCCACAGCAGACTGGCTACGAGCTAATTCTTTACAATTCAATAGCTCCAAGACGGAGGTACTCCACTGTTCTACTGATAGGATTCCGCGGGCACTCCCAGACAACTTTTGGCCTAGTACCTTTCTTGAGCCAGTACTGGCGGCGGAATCAGCCCGCAATCTGGGGGTGATTTTTGGCCATAACCTACAGCTTGACATACACGTCAACAAAACCACTGCTACGTGTATGATGCTGTTGCGCATGTTGCGCAAGGTTTTGCCCTTTCTCCCCGCTCAGGCAAGGCCGGAAGTAGTTCGTGGGACCATACTAAGTCGCCTCGACTACTGTAATGGACTTCTTTTGGAGGCCCCAAAAAATCTGACCGGTAAGCTTCAGCGGGTGCAAAACATGGCCGCCAAGCTGGCTCTTTCTCGCCCTTGGTCTAGTTCCTCCACTCTTGCCTTAAGAGACCTACACTGGCTCCCGATTCATCTGCGGGTACAATACAAAGCTGCATGCCTTGTGTTTAAAGCGATTCACCAACTAGGCCCCGTCCCTCTGCAAAAGATGTTCGCTTGGTACTCTGCATCGCGACCCCTCCACTCTTCTACGGCGCATCTTCTTGTAGTCCCGAGGTTTCACAGAGTGAGGATGGGTGGCCGCTCCTTTAGTGTCGCAGCGGCCAAACTTTGGAACTCCCTGCCACTCTCTCTGAGAAGCCACAAGGACTACTTACCTTTTAGGAAAGCGCTAAAAACCCACCTATTTCCATAAAGGCTGAGCGGTTAAAGCTATGGTTCCTGATCAAAGTGCCAGGATGCCCTCTGGGTGACAGGTTAGCGCTGTACAAATACACCAAATAAATAAAATAAATAAATACCACATAAAATATAATATTACATTCCCAGTAGATATTAGATATATAGGGAAACTTCCCAACAGAGAGAGAGAGAGAGAGCTGAAGGTATTCATAAGACAGAGATTGCCGCTAGAGAGACTGGCATTAGTGAGAGCATTGATTGTGATCAATGTGTATACCCACATGATTGTGGCTTGTGTGAGCACCGGAAGGATACAGTGTGTAGTGAGATTGCTGCTAGAGAGAGTGGCATTAATGAGAGCATTGATTGTGGTCAAATTGTATACCCTCCGGATTGTGGCTTGCGTGAGCACTGATTGAGGTCAGTGTGTAATGGTAAATGATCAGAACTGCCCCCTTCACTATGAGGAGGAGGGTAGCATAGTCTGGGCCTGAGTTGCCGCTAGACTATAAGGTATGAGTGTGGTGTGGAATATGGAATTCCTTAGTAAATAATGAGTATTCCTAGTAATCCTATAGATGTAGTGGTGTTTTGATGATATAAGCTTGTATATTGCTAATTCCCCATCTCCAGGAAGGTATCTAGGTACTTTGGTAAGTAGGCTCTGGGGAGGGAGATGGTTACGTTTCGGCTCGATTGGTGGTGTCTTGGTGAGCTGGTGATATCTGGTCTGAAAATCCGGTCGTTACACCCATTCAGCAGATTTAAGGCAAAAAATCAAAGCAATAGAGTTGTGTGCCATGAAGTAATCAATTTGGGTCTCTGTGCTGCGTGGGTAGGAGAGGAATATTTAACCATGTTCTTTGGGTGATGTAAGTGCCAGGGATCAGTCTGGTTGAGTGTGTAAATGGAGCCCACAGTAAGAAGGTGGTTTTGAATTGAGAAGGTAGCAAAGACGTAGTGGATGCCAGGAATCAGACCAAGAATGAAGGACTCGAGCCAGTAGGGTTTTATGGATGATGATTGCGACATCTGCCTTCCTGTGAAGCAGAGATCCAGTGTTTTGCAAGCCTGGCTCAAGGGCCCTCTCTGAGGCTGAAAGCACTTGCCCCAAGCCATCTCTGTGTAACTCAGTAGATTCCTCTGGAGAGATTGTTCTGCCTCTTGGATCAGAGCAAGGTCTGTTTTTTTGGTCTTCAAGTAGGATAATTCTTTTTTGTGGTGGATGAAGCTGGTTATTCAATTACAGTTCAGAGACCCGAATGTCAGAAGTCTAGTTACATTATGGTTATCGATTTGTGTCCACTAGGGAATGGCGGGCTATAGATGGCGGTCATTACAAGCACTGCTACTAACTATGACCACTATTACGATGGTGGGCGGACGAAGTTTGCCCGCCACCGTAACAGAATGCGGGACCGTCTGCAAGGGGCGTGCGGTTCTGCACCTGCGATTAGGATGCCACCACACATGTTGCTGTTGCATCTCCCACTCCCAACATTGTGGCGGGCAGTGCTCACAGCTCCCGCCACAATGCGGGAAATGCAAGTTGGACATTGGCATGCACATGGTGACAGGCACTGCACGGTGCCTGCCACTTTGTCCATGCCAATGCAGGGAGGTACCATAGGTACCCCATGTGCACCCCCCACCCACTTTCCTGGGGGCCCACTACGGGACCCCAAAGGCAAAGATTGTATGCTTTTCCATGGCGGCAACACCGCCATGGAAAGGCTGATCTCCGCAGTCATCGTACTATGGATGGCCCATATTACCCATGTTTTCAGCCGCTCGACGATCCGACCAGCGGAAAAGAGGCAGACGGTCTTTCCATCTGCCGTGGACCACCCAGCCATCCTAATATGGCAGGGGGACTTTAACCTGTGGATGGTGACTACCGGCCCGGCGGGGACGATCCGCCTGCATCCTCATGGGCCCCATTTATATTCTTTCGTTGGCAGAGGATTCCTAAAGAGAGGTTTGGGGCCAGCCCCCGCAAAGACGTAAGAGAATCCTGTTAAGTCCAAGTATGAAATAAACATTACTATAACTGGAGGCACAGAAGGCATGGTATGCATTGGTTTCAAAGGTGAGTGAGATGTATCCCTGTCCCATGAAGAGAGGCCTTTTAAATCCTTGTGCCTCAAAGACTTCAATGGTTTCTCTGGTTGATCCAGTGTTCCACCTCCCACTGTTGTGGAATGGGATGAGGATCCAGCGTCTGCTGCCACAGCGAGTGGAATAGTAGTTGTCTCCATGTAAGAGGTTGTTAAAGAGTACAGGAAGTCCTCTGCTTCCTTGGGGTTGTGAAATTATTTACTGTTCCTGTTCACCATCAAGATCTAGAGTGCAGGGTGGAGCAGACCATATCGAAGCTGAAGCACTGGGCATAGTGTTAGCAACCTCTTTCCTATTATGTTAGTAGCATGAGAGAAATCAGCAGAAAATGCTACCTAGACATGTTGATGCCACCAGGCCATCCAACCAGGAGTTGAGAATTCAAACATCTGAGTGGAGAGAATTTAGTTTCATGGTGGATCCCTGCAACAAGTGCTCTAGTGATCCTAGGGTGAGTTTGATATCCTTGAGTTCCTTCATTAAAGCGTCCAAGGATGACTCCATTGAGGTAAGATGGCCAGTAAAGGTTCATTCATGGGAGGGCGTCTGCCTCAGAGAACGACAGTTGGTGGGGGCCTCTGTCTTGGACATGAAATGGCGGGGGCTTGTTTTGAGGACATAGAGTTCTCAGAGGCAACCGGGAGATGGTGCCTTGTGTATGTGGATAGTGCATCTCAGAGATATGTGGTTCTAAGCAGTGGTGAAGGACAAAAGCATGGCCTCAATTCAAGGGGGGAAGCCAGCAGCCTGCCCCACCAAATTGGCTGTCTCCGGATAGGGCTCTTGAAATTTCGATCATAGTGAAGGGCTCTCAGCAGGAGCTAAAGTTTCCAAAGGAGAAGACGTGGTGGCCCGGAGCAAAGATGAGTAATCTCCCTAGAAGTGGTCTCCTGATTCCAAAATGTCAGCCATTGGTATGTAAGCATGACCCACCATGGGCAAGCAGATGTGGCAGGCGTTCTAGGATCATCCGTCTAACTTAGCTGCCACTAGAGCTTATGGTCAGTTAGTAATTGCCCAAATGATGGCATTCCAAGGGCGGCCGCATGATTCCAAGATGGCACCCACCGTGACACAAGAACTAGACCTTGAGGGAAGTGCAGGCAATTAATGATGGTCACATTTCTGTATCACCAGTGCAGTGAGGTAGCATGTGGGAATGCAGCCTGTTGATTAGACCTTGTGCTCCCCACTCCTGGTGGGGAGCACAAGGTCCAGACACAGAGCTGTCTCAATGAGGGACAAGAGTGGCACCCTATTGACTGCTGCAGACAAAGTTCAGGAGCCAGAAGGGTCCATCATAGAGGTCGCTTGTTGGGGCTGAGGGGTAACCTTGACAGCACAAGAACCTCCAGAGGGAGGTATGAAGCTGTTTGTGGGCATGACACATGCCGTCCAGAGACTTCAGCAGTGTTAGGATGTTGGGTGCAACTGCGCCAAAAGAGATTGGAGCAGCCAGAGGCCCACTGTCTCCCCTGGTACCTAGGACATCAGCAGGAGGTGCCATGCTGCAATGAGTAGGTGTGGGGGTACAGGGACAGTTTTGATACCTAATTAGCCTCATAAACCTGTGATGAAGCCTCTGGCACCAAATACACTAAGCAAATTAATGGAGTGGCGAGGGGAGTGTGTTATGGGAAATAAACTGCTGCTCTCCTCTAGTGATGCTTCTCAGTACCTGATGCAAGCATCAGTACTGGCTTGCCTTTGTGAGGCCTACTTATTCCAAACTGACACTCTAGAAAGAACTATGAAATGGAGTGCAGCCAGTATACTGGCATGGGCAGGGATAGCCTGAGAGTGGGTTGTAGATGAGTTTAGCTCCTGCTCCCAGTCTGCAACCTTGTCAAGGTTCACTTCAGGTGAGAAGTGGTACCTGATAATGACTACTTCACTTAACATGCCAAAATAGTAATACTTTGCTTGTAAACCCTCTCCTTCAATAGTTGTTCCTCAAAATACCATGCAAAACTAAAAACATATAATCAACATAGTGATGGAAAAAGTTTTTTAGTGTGTGGATTAATTTCTTATGTGCTCTCCTGGGCGTGACTGAGTTTCATCTATGTATGTGTTATGGAGCCCTGATACATCACTCCCACTCGCCTAGAATTAACAGGTGTGTTGGAAGTGTTGCAATAAGCTGTGATGTAAAACACTGTATTTGAAAAAAATACAGCTGCTTGATTTAGTCCTAGGCCTGTCTTGAGTACATTTGATGGTAGATAAATAAACAGTATCCCAACAGGTAATGTTTTAAGGCGAATAAGCATGTATGCAGCAAGCATTACAATGACAGAAATAAGGAGACCACTATTCAATTGGTTTCAGATTGTTATTCATCTTGTATTTCAACAGAAAAAAACTTTTTCCATGGTCAGGCATATACAGTTATTGCAGCACTGTATAAGAAAAATCATGTGACAACCAAAATGCACTTGGTGCTCTAGAGCATGTAAGTGAAGAACGTAGTGATAAGGTGAACAGCGTCCACGGCGCACAGTGAACAGTAGTGCAAATAATATACAGTGGGTGGCTCAAGAATGGTTACAAAATAACATCACTGTATAAGGTAATTTGTAATTTGTTTTGCGCCACGGTACAGAATGCGCCTAGTATTGCGCTGGATTGACTCCTCCGCAGGCTCCTTAATTCATACAGGATCTGCCTACTTCAAATGTCCCAGACTGAGACATACCTTTTAGGCACCTTTCAGCATATGATAATCTGCCCTCCGGCTACACGCATTGCCGTTTTCTTGAGACGGATCACCACTGCGTATCCGCTCACGTTCCAGCACTACACAAGCCAGACAGCCCTGTCCTGAAGACAATCCCAATTGAAGAGGATCGAAACGCCGTCGACTCTGCAGCACAATACTAGGCGCATTCTCTACCATGGCTCAATACAAATTACAAATTACCTTATACAGTGATGTTGATGGAGCGGGTTGTAAAAGCAAAATTTTGTATACCCCTCTCGAAATCAATGTTCTATAAGAATAACATTCACTAATGGTGTGATATGTTTGAATAACCAATGGGAACACTAATCTTGCTTGCATGATGCCATAAAATTAGCTAATATGTGTGAACTAATGCACAGCCTAATTAGAAACAAACGCAATTTAAATGTGCTTATTGTACACGTTTTGTGCCAGAAAATCGTTGGATATATAAGTATAAAGCGCATATATGTGGCTTATCTGCTAGGTAACAACTAATAGGGAAATATTAGAATGGTGGGAAGTAAACAGAAGGGTTTCATTACCACAATTAACATGAATTTGTGTTTGTTTCTATGATAGTTCCAAAATGTGGCCTGTGAGGCCTAGTACGAAAATGGCCACTCTGATTCACTGCGAGCGAGTATTGGTCTGCGCATGTGCATCTAAAGCCTGCAAGCGCGAGTGAGCTGACTGTGCTTGGATGGGAGGTTTAAGGACACCTTGCCCCGGAACCTAGGATGGGTGCCAAGCATGGACGATGTAATGCTCAGAGCTTGAGAACTTTTCCCTATGTTTCAAGTGAAGGAAGCGCCTAGGCCACAAACTATCTTAAACAAAGCCCCTTTATTTTTCTGCTGATTCATCGTGAAAAACATACTGTAATGATGAGGAAGTGCTCATCTACCCCAAATGTGTCCAATCAGAACATGAATTGGTGATGTTAGTTACTTTTTAGATAGACTAAGCTAGAAAATAGTGTATAAAACCCCCTGATTTTGCTTAGAAGGGGTCGCTCTTTCGATTTCCTCTGGAGATGCTGCCGGACTGAAGACCGATTTCTGGATGTAGGATTTTACTTACTGAATGTTATTTTTCTTTGCAGGACTGTTAGAATAAGATGAGGTGTTAGTGAGGGATGTTAGGAGAGAATGAATTTGGAACTATCTGTTCTTTGCTAAACTTTACTGAACTTTAAAATAAATGTCTATTTCTGAGCTTTAAAATAAATGATCATTTTTAAAAACAAAGTTAAAGATTCTTATTGAATAAAGAAATAAATAAATGCCTAAATATTGGACATACTAAAAGTTTGCTTTGAATAAAAATTAGGTAAATGGAGATGTAAAAGCTGGTCTTCGGTTTTTCCTACGCCTAGTTTTCGTTCTAGCAAATCCATGGTCAATATAGTGGTGTGTCTGAATAAAATGGTGTTTAAAATGAAACCATGGCAAATTGTTTTCCATTGCAGGTGTAAATAAAAGTAGTTAAATAGGTTTAGACACTCCGCCAATGTTATAGTAGGACTCCTGGTTTGTTGGCCAAATCTGCGAAGCCGAATTAAATGAACAGAGTAAGTGTGCAGTGTAATGGGCCCCACTGTTGAATGTATGTGTGTTTCTGAGAATTTGGGGAAATGGCCGTGGTGATTTGGGATATATTTTGGAGTGCCACTGTAGCAGTTATTTCTTGGTAGCAGAGTAGTGGTTGCTAAGGAAATTAGCTAGGATTATGTATAAAGCACTATATAGAGTTTAAAATGTACAGATTTATGAACTAACATCTGTTGAGTTCGTATTACGTTATATGTAGTTCAGAAAAGCTTCCAAGTGTTGTGTGAAGCTAGTGCCTCTGTCTGCAGGCAGAGGCAGTGTGGCAAGTAAAGGCGCACATTGCATTAGTCTGTTTCAAAGAAGTAGTATTGTCATATACTGCGGTGGTATCGTCGTATATCACTGTTTAGGGGCATTAGGTGTGAAAGGATAAATGTATGGTGAGGACAGTCTATTAAATCTCGGCTTTCAAGTATAGGGATCATTGTGTATCCTGACTAAAACTTATCGCTGAGGAGAGTAGTAGGACTCAACCCGACCTTGATAGAAGGGTAACGGAGTGGCGTCTACTTTACTAATGATAGAGGAATTCTGTGGTGGGTTAGTTGGAAGCTCTGCCTACTGGCGATACAGAGTTCATGTATATATGAATAGGGTTTTCTGTATGAACATGTGTAAATGTAATTGCAATACGCGTTCAAGTGAAACTCAGGGATTGTCTCTAAGGAGGTGAAAAAGATCTCTGTATGTGCTTTCCTGGAGAAACGAGTTCGGTATTGCCTGATTTATTTATTTTATTTTATTTTATTTTATTCGATTTATATAGCGCGTTATAATCCGGGGGTCTCTAAGCGCTCGTCAGGTAAGCACAGCAGAAATTCCTAGAAAAAGCCCTACCAGGGAATTATAGCCCAGCCCAGGCCTTCTGGAAAAGAACAGTTTTCAGCTTCTTCCGGAAGGACATCAAATTAGATTCCTTCCGCAGATCCGCCGATAGATTATTCCAGACTGCTGGGAGAGTATTAGAGATGGCACGGCCACCCACTGTAGCCAGTCTGAAACGTGGTTGGGTAAGAAAAGTTCCTTCAGCAGATCTTAACAACCTACCCGGTTTGTATGGAGTCAGGCGGGTCTTAATATATCTTGGCGCGTTACCATAGAGCGAATTATGTGCGATGCATTGCCCTGATAGAAGGGTAAGGCTAGTAGTGTTGCGTTATCGGCGAGTCTAAAAATTCTGAGGAGATAAGCGTTGTCTGCTCCGGTTACAGAATACTTGTGTGATTGAGAAAATTCTATCACTTTATTAGCGAAACAGATTAGTGGAATTGTTTTGTGTAAGTTACTAACTGATGTTTGTAAAATATCTTATAAATATGGCTTCTTGAAAAAACCGAGTAAAGGAGGGGTCAGTCGGCGCTGCAGAAGCCGGATCGCTGGTGACGTCAAAAGTGTCGCGCTGGGATTGGTTCACGTGACCAAGACAGAGTAGGAGCTGATAGGTTCATCACGGAAAAATCAGCAAAGTGATTGGTTAAGCACTAAAAAGACGTATCTTGTTCTAATTGGTGCATTAGTGTAAACTGTGATAGGTTGGTGTAAAACAGCAAACAGGGAAATGTGCGATCTTTTGTAAAACAGAGAATTATCGGAGAAATGTCTTATTATTACGAAGAAGAGAAGAAGAAACCTTCATGGTTTAAGAAATTAAAGAATGTATTTTCAAAAGACAAAGAAATTGTGACTAGAGAGGGAAAATTACTTCCTCCACCGAAAACGTCTGCTTCTTACATGTTATCAAAATATGGTTACCATACATGTGTTTGGTTAGAGAACTGGGATGATGGTGTGTTAGCTTTTCCTGAAGAAGGATCGCTTGATTCGGCACTTTTGAGAAATTTGAGAGACAAAATGATGAAGCTTGAGCCGAGACTTAGACCGACTCAATTTGAGGCTTTAGTTGAATGGGAAGACGAAATGCATGAGCAAGAGAGTGAAAGGCTATGCAGACATATCAGACCGAGAGGTAGAGGTCGGAATTTATGGGGTGAAACTCATGAAAGCAGAATGCGTAGATGGAGAGACAGTAATATTTTGATGGTATGTATCCAGTTAGGTTAGTGGATGAATATGAGGGTCAGAAATGTACAGAAAAGAAAAAGAATATAGAGACAGCAAACCAAAAGTTATGGTGACAGTGAATCAGAAGATGCTGTATTAGAAGAAATATTAAATAGGAGATCGCCACCATATCAGCCAAGTTCTTTATGGACTACTCCAAATGCTCCGGTGATAGATGAAAGAAATAAAGAAACCCCAACACCATATTTGAGTTTAAAAGATGTGCCAGACAGAGTAGAGGTTAGATATATTCCAAATACACCTGTAATGGAAGCTAGAATTACAGGTACTCCTGTATCAAGGAATGATTCACACAGAAGTGTGCAAGGTAGTGAAAATTGAAATGGTGTGCAAGCAAATATTCCTGATTATGAACGTTCTACACATGAAATAATTCAGAACCTTACTAAAAACATGGAAGCAGTGACTGTCCCTGTAACGATAGGACTGGTATTACCAGTATTTGAAAATCAGAAAATAAAAGAACCAAGCTTGACAATCCTGTTACAACAAGGTTTGCAAAAAGCAAGTGAGAATATTTATCCTGATTTGTCAGAAATAAAACAAATTGTTAACGTGAATCCACCTGAATTGACTTTTAGCCAAAGTTCATTGTACAAATACCCGATTGGTGCAGAATCTGACTCTGCAACACTGGAGAAAAGTCTAGATAAAATAGATTTAATACAAACTCCTGTAGGACCGTCAGATAGGGAGTTGAGTGACTGGATTAAAACTTTGAAATTAAAAGAGAATGAACCAAAAATATTGGATGTAGCAAAACTAAAAATGGATATGGAAGAATTAATTATTGGAACAATTGGTACAGATAGATTAAAAATGTATCAGGATGATGAACTTATGTTTATGTGTAAAAGTATTACATGGAGAGCTAAAACAGTGTATGATCAATTGGTGGAATTAGCAAGTGAATTGGGAGTAGAATTTTCAAAATTCAAATCATTGCAGAAATCACACAGAGTAGATTTTGCAGAAAGAGACATTGAGAATATGAATACTGCTGGAAGGTTGTTGCAAATAAAAGAGCTAATTATGCTGTTGCCAAGATGGGGAGATGTAAATAAATGGAGACTTAAGTGGGCAAAGAAGAATGAAGAAAATAGTGACAAATCCACATTGGCTTTTCCGGTCAGGGAAAAGGAGGCAGCAACAACTGAGTTTCCTATGAGAGAGATACCTGGAGGAGGATATGTACATGTTCCTTGGAGCAGACAGGATATAATGTCATTTACTAATAATTTCCCAAGATTGAGAGAGAATCCGGTAGAATGCTATCGACAAGTAGACAGATTTGTGAAAGTGTCAAAAGTTCTATGGATTGATCTTGATGGATTGTTTGACACAGTAGTGTCAGCAGATTTATGGACAGAATGCAAAATAGCTATAGATTGGCCAAGGGAAGAATTTATAGAAATTAGGGGTGTGAGGAGCACTCCGTTATTTATCCCTTATAGTCTTTGATTCTACTGGTGCTCCGATTTATCAGGGTAGTCAATCCTGGTTGTGTGACTAATAGTTATGACGGGTTTTTAGGCCCGTCAAATCGGGCACTGTTCACGTGGCGCTCCACGCTTTAAATATTCTCAACAACTTTTTCACTTTGTGCTTATTTTTATTATTGATATCTTTAAATTTTAACTTGGTTACTCTTTCTCTTTTTTTCTTTCATGAGTTATTTACATTCATCATAACAAAAAACATTTGATTCAATTCATCATTTGACATTAGTTCATGATAACATTTTCAGTGATTCTACTTCATTCTTTATATATGCTACAAACGATGTACAAACATTTTTTCACAAAAGAGCCCTATGCATTTCGGCGCCTCTGCGGTGCCTTCATCAGGGGCGTGTCTGAAAATAAAACATATGGGAATATGTAAGAATGGTGGTCTGGAATTGTGTTCAATGTAGTTCATGGGGGGTTAGTTACTGGATATAAAGATAGTACCTGATCTTTAACCTGTCTGATGATGAAAAAACTACGTCTCCCACGTTGGGTTTGATGTTCAGTCTCCGCTGTTAACAATGAATGGCCAACATTAGTTATGTAATTCAAAAAATGTCTTCGTGTTTAAATGAATTACAAGGTTATCAGGTAAAAACATACCTGTGAAAGATGATCTATGCTCGCTGTAAAAACGAAATGAATTAGATTAGAACTGGTGATTGTTTATTTTTACTAACTCCGCATCGCCACGGAGTTTGGGAAACAGTTAAATGGCGTACTGACATTCACCCGGGGAAACGGATCGAGATTTACAGGAACCCCTTATATGGCGGGAATCCTTGGACGTTAAGGTAGGAATGGAGACGGTTTAATTTAGCTCTCTTAACTGTCAAGCAGAACGTAAATGTGGTATTAAAACCATTGCGTTTTTTCGCCCGACAGATTTTTTCGTTTGAAGATAAGGTAAAGCCCCAACTTACTTTAGTTGTCATTTAACTTAAGACACATAGAATAGGTATAAACGGAAACGTTTCAGCATGTGTCTTACTTGTGCCATTTAGAACGTTTACGTGGTAGTAATACCATTGCGTTTTTTTACCTAATAGATTGTTTCAATTTGAAGACAAGGTAAAGCATCACCTTATTTTGCTTGTAATTAACCCAATGGGATACAAGATAGGTAATCACCAGTTCTAATCTAATTCATTTCGTTTTTACAGCGAGCATAGATCATCTTTCACAGGTATGTTTTAACCTGATAACCTTGTAATTCATTTAAACACGAAGACATTTTTTGAATTACATAACTAATGTTGGCCATTCATTGTTAACAGCAGAGACTGAACATCAAACCCAACGTGGGAGACGTAGTTTTTTCATCATCAGACAGGTTAAAGATCAGGTACTATCTTTATATCCAGTAACTAACCCCCCATGAACTACATTGAACACAATTCCAGACCACCATTCTTACATATTCCCATATGTTTTATTTTCAGACACGCCCCTGATGAAGGCACCGCAGAGGCGCCGAAATGCATAGGGCTCTTTTGTGAAAAAATGTTTGTACATCGTTTGTAGCATATATAAAGAATGAAGTAGAATCACTGAAAATGTTATCATGAACTAATGTGAAATGATGAATTGAATCAAATGTTTTTTGTTATGATGAATGTAAATAACTCATGAAAGAAAAAAAGAGAAAGAGTAACCAAGTTAAAATTTAAAGATATCAATAATAAAAATAAGCACAAAGTGAAAAAGTTGTTGAGAATATTTAAAGCGCGGAGCGCCACGTGAACAGTGCCCGATTTGACGGGCCTAAAAACCCGTCATAACTATTAGTCAAGGGAAGAATTTGCCAGAGGAGCTCCGTCACCAGATGTAATGCGGAAATATGAACAAGTAATAGTATGGCTGAAAAATAAAATACCTCCAAAAGAAACTGATTGGGTAAAAATAGACAGGACCACACAGGAGCCAAAAGAATCAGTACATTCATTTTATGAAAGATTGCTATTAGTCTTCAAACAGTATAGTGGTTATGAGGAATTAAAAAGAAGGATATGAGCCACTTTATATACAGATTTGTGTATGGATTAGGACCAGAGATTGGAGACATGATTCGACACAACATGATAGGTTGGCAGTCAGGTACTGTGGATGATGTTTTGAGAAAAGCAAAATATTGCAGTGAAGAGATTGACGCAAAACAGAAAAAGCTGAAAGAGAAAGCCATGTGGGCACAGGTAAAAGTAGCGGAACAACAAGTGGTGCAAATGGAAAGTAAAAATGCAGGGAATCAAGGAAATTTTAAGGGTAAACCAAAGTTAGTGTGAAACATAGATGAACTAAAGAAGAAACATCTTTGTTTTAATTGGGCAAGTTAAGGCACTGGAAGAAAGTGTGTAAATGTCCACCAAGAGTTAATACAGAAAATAATTCATTGAATTCACAGGTGCATTTTGAGGTAAATCAACAACAGCAACAACAGCAGATAGCAAATCAGCAAAGTCAGGTGCGACAGCCGTCACTGCCAAACAGTGTAAACCAGCAGAGATACAGTGCAGAGACAGGATTCAGCGGAGGTTAACAGGTAAAAAGACCGCAAAGAGTGAATGCGTGTCCTCAGTATTGGTTACAGGAAGAAGGTGGCAGTGAGTTGGATGAAAGTTTATGACGGTGCCTGAGAGAGGGAGAAGAGTGTGTGCTTGGAGCCACTCTTGAGGTAGATCAGTCTGGTCCATTTGTGAACGGAAAGGTGAATGATGTAAAAATAACTTTTCTAGTGGACACTGGTGCTACCCGTTCTACTGTAAGATAGGTGGAAATTCATAATCTGCCTCTCTCGGGAGAGAGTATCCAATTAGTAGGTGTAGCAAATAGACAGATACAAACCCCATTGACAGAACAAGTTGAAGTAGAAATTCGAAGTTACAAAGATATGCATCGATTTCTGGTGTGTGACAGTAGTCCTGTTAATTTGTTAGGTAGGGATATACTGTGTAAAATGAATTGTTCCATATATTGTTCACCAGATGGTATAGATTGCAAACCCCAGATGAAGACAGTCTGTACAAAATGACGATGCTCATGATTGAGGCAGAGCAGAGCAAGTTATTTCCTGTGTTTGATCGAGAAAAGATTCCTGTTGAATTGAAAGAGGTAGTGAAAGAGGAAGTATGGGATTTTACTGGAAAAGATATAGGATTGATGAAAGGTGTTGATCCTGTAAAAGTTACAGTGAAAGAAGGTGCAAGTTACCCAAATATACCTCAGTATAAGATGACTGCAGAAATAATTGAAGGAATCACTCCTGTGATTGATAAAATGATTGAGCAAGGAATACTTAGAGAAATAGAAAGCATCCCTTGTAGTTCACCGATCATGGGATTGAAAAAGCCAAACGGAACATTTAGAATTATTCAGGACCTTAAAAAGGTTAATAAAATTGTTGTCCCATGTTGCCCGATTGTTCCAAATCCAGCAGTGATTTTGTACCAAATTCCTCATGATGCAGAATGGTACACAGTGATTGACCTATGCAATGCTTTCTTTACTGTCTCATTACATACAGAAAGTCAGCCAATTTTTGTGTTCCGATTCCAGAATCGTATTCTAGCATGGTGTAGAATTCCACAAGGGTATACTGAGAGTCCATCGATTTTTAACCAGTTGCTAAAGAAATCATTAGAAAGTTTGAACATGACTGGAGAGTCTGTATTAGTACAATGCATAGATGATCTTTTGATTACATTAAAAACAAAAGATGCACGAGTAACTGACACAGTAGCATTGTTGAATCATTTGGCAAAAGAGGGACATAAAGTGGCTCAATCAAAATTGCAGTTTTGTCAAAAAGAAGTACAATATTTAGGCCATAAGATTGTAAAAGGAATCAGACAAGTCACAATAGAAAGAATCAGAATGATATAAGGAATGCAATCACCCAAAACTCAAAGACAAGTGAGAATGTTCCTGGGAATGGTAGGTTATTGTAGACAGTGGATTAGTGGATATTCATTGATTGCAAAACCATTACAGAGATTGACAAAAGCAGACATCAGAGACCCAATAGTTTTAACTAAAACTGAAATGGAAGCATTTGAACAGCTGAAAACAAAACTGTGTGAAGCACCATCATTGGGAATGCCTGATTATGAAAAAGAGTTTGAACTGTACTGCAGTCAGCGAGAAGGATGTGCATTCTCAGTATTAATTCAGAGACATGGAAAAATGAGAAAACCAATTGCGTATTTCTCAGCTGTTTTGGAACCTGTCGCAAAGGCTTTGCCAGGATGTCTGAAAGCAGTAGCAGTAACTAGTGTAAGTCTGGAGCAAAGTGAGGGAATTGTGATGGGATTTCCTGTGAGAGTGTATGTACCTCATTCAGTGGAGATTCTCCTCACAAGAGCAAAGACACAATACATTACCAACAGCAGAATGACCTGTTATGAAAAAGTAATTTTGGGAGCTGAAAATGTGACTATTGCCATATGTGTGAATGTTGATCCTTCTACAATATTACCTGACACTCTTGAAGTGGAAGAGAAAGGTGAGCTTGATCATAAATGTCTGGATGTTCTTGAGTATTGCACAAAACCCAGTCCAGATATTAAGGATGAACCATTACCTGAGTCAGATTATGTGATGTTTGTAGATGGATCGTGTCTGAGGACAGAGAGTGGCATTCTGAGTGCTGCTTACGCCATTTGTACAGTAGCAGAAGTGTTGGAAGCATCTTGTTTGAAAGGAATTCATTCCGCTCCAGTAAGGGAGTTGATTGCTTTGATACGAGCATGTGAACTGGGAAAAGAGGTGAAAGTAACTATAGTGACTGATAATCAATATGGTTATGGAGTTGTTCATGATTATGGATAACTCTGGTCTCAAAGAGGTTACTTAACTTCTGCGGGAACACCCATTCGAAATGCTGAGTTCGTGAAGACACTGATTGATGTAATTCAGCTTCCTGAAAGAATAGCTGTAGTAAAGTGTACAGCACACAAAAAGAATGAGGATTATATTTCTCGAGGAAATATTTATGCGGATGCTATTGCAAAGCATTGTGCGAAAATCAAATTTCAATCAATCGAGATAAATCGAAAGAACATGTTCCGAGTCCTTTGATGCTAACCACTGTAGTTGAGACATGGCAGGAAGTGAAGCAGATACAGGAGGAGGCAGAATCAGAAGAAAAATATATTTGGCTAAAGGCAGGATGTAGACAGAGAGAAGAAGATGAAATTTTTGTTTACAAAGATGAAAGACCAGCAATGCCCGATAGCATTATTTCAGACATGGCTCGAATGTACCATGGTCAAGCCCATATTGGAAGAGATACCATGATTCGTCTTTTCAGACAAACTTGGTATAATCCCAAGTTCAGGATGATTGCTGAAAGTTTGTGCCAAAGGTGTCTAGTATGCCAACAATTTAATCCAAACAGAAGAACCGTTGTGAGTTTGGGAACCATAGGATGAGAGGGTGGTCCATTTAAAAGGGTTCAAATGGATTTTGTGAAATTGCCCCCATGCAATAGGCTTAGATATGTTCTTGTGATAATCTGTTTGTTCTCCCGATGGGTTGAAGGATTACCCACAAGAAGGAATGATGGAATAACTGTTGCCAAATTGCTATTACGAGAAATAATACTGTGTTTCAGATTCCCAGTGTCCATTGAATCAGACCGTGGACCACATTTTCAAAATGAGTTGATGCAAATGATTTGTGAAGCTCTGGACATTTGCCAGAAGCTGCATTGTGCTTACAAACCTGAGGCTTCAGGAGTAGTAGAGCAGGTAAATGGAACTATTAAAAACAGAATTGCAAAGATGTGTTTGGCGACAGGACTTAAGTGTCCAGATGCTTTGCCGCTTGTCCTGATGACATTGAGAAGTATTCCTGACAAGAAAACTGGACTAAGTCCACATGAGATTTTAATGGGCAGGGTAATGAGACAAGCTTATGTACCTGTTGACAAATTGCTAACGATAAATGATGATATCATATTGGACTACTGCAAAAATGTGTCTGATGTGGTAACTTTGTGCTCCACCAGGTGGGAACTGAGTCGAATTCTAAAGAGAAAAATCCAGCTCATGATCTAGTCCCTGAAGACTGGGTTCGAGTGAAGGTACATCACAGAGAAACTGTTTGGTACCTCGGTGGCAGAAGCCACGACTGGTAATCTTGGTCAGTACTACTGCAGTCAAGTGTTCTGGATTGAAGAGGTGGGTACATGCCAGTCACACCATCTGTGTGCCTGCATCTGAATACCCATGCCACGGTGAAAGTATAACTGACTCTGATTCTGAAGCTGAATCAGAAGAGAATCCAGATACGGAAGATCGACAGGAACGTCGACATCTGGAAGTATCGGAAGCCAGTTCTGCGTCTGAAGGTGAAGGTGAAAGGGAGATTGTGGAGATACCAGATTCCGAAGATCAATTTGAAGATCGAGAATCGGTAAAGACAGACACCAGTAAAGACCCAAAAGCAAGTAAAGATAAAGTCATTGAAGAGGAAAAAGCTGAAGAGAAATCTGGAAACTCTGAAGGCAGGAATGGAAATCCTGAAACTGGGGAAGAGGAAGTGACTCACGAAAAGGATGAGATTCCAAGTACCAGTTATGAAGGTGTTCCTAACAGAGTAACAGAAAAGAAAGCGGAATCTGATGAAGACAAAGACATTGTAAAGATCATAATCAATGATACAGTTAAATATACTGAAAGTGAAACTGATGACAGTTCAGATGAAATTATATTAAGAAAAAGCCCAAGGAAAAGAGCTTGGAGAGTGGAGCCTAACACAATAGAGCCAAAGACTAAGTACATCTGTAAAGGAGATAATTGGCCTAAAGAAACTGTTGGACTGAGATTCAAACTTGTGAACAAAGCAAAAGAGACAGAAGAGCAAGTGAACGAGATCTCTAGCCAGAAAGAAACACTGGGAAAGAAAATAGAAGTTGTTCAAAGGCCAAAAAGAGTAAGACGACCAAATCAGAAATACTAATCATCTGAGTGGGCTTATATAGTCCTACCACCCATTGCTGAAGTCAATAGTAGTCAAGAAAACTTGTACTGCCCAAAAGCAATTGGGAAAAGTGATTAAAAGAAGTCAGCTTAAGAGAAAAATTGAATTGGTATTCAAAGTATATGATATTAAGTAAAAGCCTGTAGTCCTGTGAGATGGATACTGTTAATATAGAAAAGGTCGGAGTTGACACAAAGTCAAAGAAATCTTGTTAGAGAAATAATTTATAATATAGATTAGAATAGAATTTACACAAGGTCAAAGAAATTCTGTTAGTGAACTGATATTGTGGAATCTATAGGTGATACAAGGTCGAAGAAAATTGTGTTAGGGAAAATGCCTACTAATAATCATAAAACAAAGTTTTCTATTATTAGAAAATGGTGCAGATGTTGTTCCATTTGTATGGGATTATTGATAATATTATGGATAATTTTAGCCATTGTTATTCCTTTCCAGGATAATTTAACAAAATTAAAATCAAATGTGAGTTTGAATAAACCAAGTGAGAAAGTAGAAGTTCATGAGACTCATGTGTATAAGCCAGAGTTGCATCAGGATAGGTCTATCAGTGATTTTTCACGAAACACATTTTCAAAGCTATTGCTTGAGTATATCAACACCATGAATGTTGATGATTGCTATGTTTGCGTAAAATTGCCTGCATCAGTGGCAGAAGGTGTGACATATCATCACCTTCCTCCTACATATGGAGTAACCTGTAATGTGATTGCAAGTTTGTTTTATCAGGTTGGAAAATTGGAATACCATTATTCCAATGTAGATGAGATTTTTGCTAAATTAAGAATTGATAATTCATTGAACAAAAAGAGACCTGGAAAAGTTATGGGAGAATATTTCTTAGAAATAGAAGAATTGACTCATGAGCATGCTTTTAAACATAATTTGACATGTAAATTGAGAACTGAGGAAAAGTCTTTTCTAGATATGGTTGAAGAGAGAAGAATTGCTTATAAAAGAAGTGAGAAAGTAAACCATGAAAAATCAAAGAATTGGACATTTAATGATGAAAATCTGGATAATAAGAATGTGAATGTAGCCATAAACATAGATACACCAATGTTAGGGACATTTTGTATAAGAAGAGACAATACTGTGTATGACAATTATTTTGTGGGTGCAAGTCAATGTAAAGACACTTATAGAATTATAGGAGGTTGGGGATTTAAAGGAGGAATAGATCCTGTTTTCCCGGGAGTTTATTTTATTTGCGGGAATAGAGTATATTATAAGTTATCTGACCATTGGTATGGAACTTGTTATGTGGGTTTGGTCTTTCCAAAAATGTTCCATGTAGATAGAGGTACTAATGGTAAACATGAGATAGGCAAAGTTCTTAGTAGAAAGAAAGGAGAGAGTGTATTAGAAATAATAGGTGATGTTTTTGGAGCACTGATACCAGCAGTGGGAATTTCATTCAATGCAAATAGAATCCGAAAATTGTCTACGATAGTTGATCGATTGTCAACAGATACTGCAGGAGGTTTCTTGATGGTTTATACTGAAATGGTTGCCATGAGAGTAATGGTAATGCAAAATTGACTTGCCCTTGATATAATTTTAGCAAAAGAGGGAGGAGAGTCTGTGGAATATTGAAAGTGCAACATTGTTGTACTTATTTTCTAGATAAAAGCCAAACTTTAGAAAGGTATATTACAATTATTACGAATTTACATAAATAAATTGAACCACTGGAGATTGAAGGTGTTCTTGAGAAATTAGGTAGAAGTCTTACAGCAATTAACTATTGGTTTCAAGAAATAGGTAGTTCAATAGTAGGTAAAATACTAATACCAATAACAATTATAGTAATAGTGATTTTTCAGACAATTCAAGAAATAAAAGCAAGAGAAAGAGAAAACAATGAAATAGAGATGTAAGAAGTCAGAGAAAAGATTTTTAAAGAAATAAAGGAGAAGGATACTAGAGTATAGATTATACTAATATGAAGATCTTGAAACATGTTCTGATAAATTTTCCAAAATTTTGAGAGATGTTTGGTGATAGGATCACCAGATGAGGGAATTGATGGAGCGAGGTGGTAAAAGCAAAATTTTGTATACCCCACTCGAAATCAATGTTCCATAACGTTAACATTCACTAATGGTGTGATGTGTTTGAATAACCAACCTTAAAGTAATATGCATTCATGAACATATGGGAACACTAATCTTCCTTGCATGATGCCATAAAATTAGCTAATATGTGTTGTTATTGTGTTGTGAACTAAAGCACAGCTTAAATATAAACAAACGCAATTTAAATGTGCTTATTGTACACGTTTTGTCATAGAAAATTGTTGGATATGTAAGTATAAAGCGCATATATGTGGCTTATTTGCTAGGTAGCAACAAATAGGGAAATATTAGAATGGTGGGAGGTAAACAGAAGGGATTCATTACCACAATTAACATGAACTTTTGTTTGTTTCTATGATAGTTCCAAAATGTGGCCTGTGAGGCCTAGTCCGAAAACGGCCACTCTGATTCACTGCGAGCGAATATTGGTCTGCGCATGTGCATCTAAAGCCTGCAAGCTCCAGTGAGATGACTGTGCTTGGATGGGAGGTTCAAGGAGGCCTTGCCCCGGAACCTAGAATGGGTGCCAAGCATGGACGATGTAATGCTCAGAGCTTGAGAACTTTTCCCTATTTTTCAAATGAAGGAAGCGCCTAGGCCACAAACTGTCTTAAACAAAGCCCTTTTATTTTTCTGCTGATTCATCGTGAAAAACATACTGTAATGATGAGGAAGTGCTCATCTACCCCAAATTTGTCCAATCAGAACACAAATTGGTGATGTTAGTTACTTTTTAGATAGACTATGCTGGAAAATAGTGTATTAAAACCCCTAATTTTGCTTAGAAGGGGTCGCTCTTTCGATTTCCTCTGGAGTTGCTGCCGGACTCAAGATCGATTTCTGGATGTAAGATTTTGCTTACTGAATGTACTTTCCTTTGCAGGACTTTTAGGATAAGATGAGGGTGTTAGTGAGGGCTGGTAGTAGAGAATGAATTTGGAACTATCTGTTCTTTGCTAAACTTTACTGAACTTTAAAATAAATGTCTATTTCTGAGCTTTAAAATAAATGATCATTTTTGAAATAAAGAAATAAATAAATGCCTAAATATCGGACATACTAAAAGTTTGCTTTGAATAAAAATTAGATCAATGGAGAAGTAAAAGCTGGTCTTTGGGTTTTCCTATGCCTAGTTTTCGTTCTAGCAGATCCATTGCCAATATGGTGGTGTGTCTGAATAAAATGGTGTTTAAAATGAAACCATGGTAAATTGTTTTCCATTGCAGGTGTAAATAAAAATAGTTAAATAGGTTTAGACACTACGCCAATGTTATAGTAGGACTCCTGGTTTGTTGGCCAAATCTGCGAAACCGAATTAAACAGAGTAAGTGTGCAAAGTAATGGGCCCCACTGTTGAATGTATGTGTGTTTCTGAGAATTCGGGGAAATGGCCATGGTGATTTGGAAAATATTTTGGAGTCCCGCTGTAGCAATGTCATTTTGTCACCATTCTGGAGCCACCCACTGTATATTATTTGCACTACTGTTCACTGTGCGCCGTCCACGTTGTTCAACTTGCGTCGTCACTTTCTTCACTTACACGTTCTTGAGCACCAACTGCATTTCGGTTGTCACATAATTTTTTTTATACAGTGCTGCAATAACTGTATATGCCTGACCATGGAAAAAAAATAAATTCTGTTGAAATACAAGATGAATAACAATGTGAAATCAATTGAATAGTGGTCTCTTTATTTCTGTCATTGGAAATCTTGCTGCATACATGCTTATTCGCCTTAAAACATTACTGTTGGGATACTGTTTATTTATCTACCTTTATAACCCAATCCCGACGTGGTATATAGGTCACACTCCTGTAAGATTTTACTTGAGTACATTTGAGCCATTTTTTTGTACCTTATAGAGCGTTTGTGCCTTTAGAAGTGTTGTTTTTTAAATAGTAATAGTCTTTTGTGAGTATCTGTTTGTATCAGCATGTCCCCCCAAACCCCTATTTGAATTTCACGGAACCCGTCCATTAAGTAGAAAGTATTCCTCATTTTCCGGGTACTTCCTTTTCTCACAGACACATTTGCTATAAAAATGTATACCTAAATGTGCGAAGGCCTCTGCACATGTGATGGAGACCTCCACACAGAAAAGTTAAGTGAGTTGAAGATCTCTGCACAAAAGTTGGTGAATAGCATATTGTAGTGGGTGAATGCTGCTACTGTAGCTACTACTTATGTGAATAGACTCTATATAGTGAAGGAAACAGAAATGTACTGATTTGGTTTGTATGGGATCGTTAATGGAGATGTGTGCAACCAGAATGGTTGGTGGGCTTTGGTGACATTACGGCTTCTAGACACTGTAAGTAATTGCACATTTGTATGATTTGGAGTAGCTGAAACCATGCCAGTTGCTGCAGCTCTTGCCGCTGATACAGAACCTTCAAGGTGAACGACAACCAGCTGGAGGGTAAGAGAGTGTCCTAGGAAACTGCAAGGTGGAGAAGTGTGGCTCACTGGTTAGAGGAGGCAGACCTGGAAGCAGAGGTCAGCCCGGGACCAGGGTTCAATTCCCGGCTCGGCGAGGTCTTGAGTCCTAAAATGTCCATGGACTCGACAATTCTCGCTCCGGTGCCTACTCGATTCACGGGTTCCACTCTGCGACTCTGGGCAATAGCTTGCTTAATCTCCACAACGGCCCCTCGCGGCGGGATGCCTGGCTTTCACCTTGCAGATACCCTGCCGGGGTATCTCACAAGGGAATACCAGGACGGGCTCCCCAAGCAAGCGCCTTGATGCCTTCGGGTGATACGTGCACTATATAACTTGCAATACATTTACATTTACATTTACAACCAAGAGCAAGAAACCAGCTGACATGTAACGCTGCCAAGAACCCCAATAAGCCTCCAGTGTGGGGTCAAAAGTCCAATGAATGCCAAGGCTGGCAAGCCAAATGCCAAATGATGCAGCCAAGTAAAGTACCTCCAAAGCATTGAAACCAAAGGCAGCCGAACCCAAAGCAGCTAAGCCTAAAAAGTCAGCTCCAAAGAAGTAGTTAATACTTACATTGAAGCATTTCAAATGCAGTTGGGCAATATGGTGTCCCAGAGCTATTTTCTGGTAGCTGTCTTGGGAAAAGCAGTGTGTTCACGATGCAGCTTTGCTGATGTGTGTAGAGCTTCCCAAAGTTAGAGTCTGCAAGGGCGTCTGGAGCTTCTGTCTGGCATCATAGACTGGCGTAGCTCATTAACACACCTGCAACCAGCTGGACCTGATGTTTTTAAGTGTATAGGAAGACGTTGCATCCAGCGTGAATTGGCTACTTTGAGTGAATTAACTTGCTGGCCTACTACTACAGTAGCATGGACTAAGCCCGAACTTGGAGCTATAAGACTTGTGGATGACAGCAGACATGTAGCACACCTAGGTCTGGATAGTGTATGTGGGGGTGCCCCCTACTCCTTCTACATGCTCAAGGCTCAATGAGATGTTGGCTCTGAGAATTCAACTGTGATTCAGGTGGAGGTTTGATTTGCGGCCATACTTGGAGCTCTGTAACAATGCAAATGTGGTGAAACCCAAGCCTGGTGGGGATCCGGCCTCGAAGGGCAATCAGGACCCCACATGCAAAGAAGTGATCGAGGAGGCCCTTTGCAACAGTACAGGAATTACATGCTGAGCAATTTAATACAATTCTTACAGCTATACCAGATTAGAAGGGCTTGTTGGCAAACTAAAGAGATGCAGTGAAACTGGATATGGACCTTCTGTGAGCAAACCATAGAAAACGTTCCGGTAGCGCCACAGACAATACATCTGGGTTTTCCTTGTTGCACCTTTCATTGCAAGTATTACGGTCAGGTAAACATGCTGAGTGAGGTGGTAACACAACTGCAGGAGGGGCAGAGGATACTGAGAGCCGAGCTTGTGGGAAACAAGATTCGTATTACATCCCTTCTAGAAAAGATGAAGGGCCAAACCATAAATTTCTGGAAACTTTGTTTGTTGCAAACCTTTTTGGTAATACCCTTCCACCTTTCTTTTTGATAAAGAGGGCACAATATGTCCTGGGGTGTGTGCATCTTCTAGGGGCTCCGCTGCTGCCTTTGATTGTCAGGTTGCTTATATACAGAGACAGGGACCTGAATTTCCAGGCGGAAAGGCAACATGGATCTTGGACTATCAAAGACAGCAATGCCTATATTCCCAAAATATACAATAAGAATGCAGAAATGGAGATGCTCCTTTCTGTAAAGGTTAAGTCAAAGCTTCGCCAGATAGGCATTGTATGCCTTGTTATTCGCAGTGAAGCTCGGAGTGATAAAAGACAGTATGATGCATTTTTTTTATGACCCCGAATGATGTCTAGAACTGGTTGGAGTTCCGTGGTATTTCGCTCTCAGTTAAAGAAAACTTGTTCAAGTCTGACAGGAGGACCTGATGAGGCCTTTGATGCAACAAGCCTAGGAGGAACATGCAAATGTGGTGGCAGAAATTGAGCAGGAAATGAGGGTCCAATGATGGTCCCAACCTGATGTATATGGGTATGTTGTCAGACGATGATGACGTTGATAATGTCTTGAGTGTGGGCCTCAAAGGGATTCCTATAACTAATGATATTTTAATGTAAAGTTGTATTCCCATAGTATGGAGGGAGGCATAGCTTTGAATAATTTGGCTCTATGTGTTGTATGCCCTTCCCCAACAAGAGATGGGTAGAAGGGAACCTGTATTGTTCTGGTCACAGAATGGGACGAGTCCTGAGAGCTTTAATCGATTTCTGAAAAACTCCTCTTCTTTGCACCTGTGTGGTGGTTTGGTCCAAAGATAACATATTACTATATATTTAAAAGTTTTCTAGTTTAAGTTTGGCTCAAGTTGGCATGTTGACTTTAAGTAGCAATGGGGGGAAAAACTATTAGCTCAGAAGTGACGTGAGTCAGTATGCGGGGGTTTGTTCTGGTTGTGTGGGCCTGCTGTGAATACACATTATTAATAGGCATGTTAGGTATCTCATGCTGTGTGTCTTTTGGAAGATTTTGGGCTGTGGCAGAATGCGGAGTACTTTGGGTGGGTTAGTCAAAAACGTGGAGCATCTTCTTATGTGGCTGAATTGAGTAAAGTTTATAAATGCAGCACATGGAATGTGAGTGGCATGGGTTAGGCATCAAAAGAAGTAGGATTTTCGTCTGCCTGAAAATGGTAGAATGCCCATGAGTTCTGTTCACAAGAAACTCACCTGTTTGAGAAGGACCTGCTGGTACTGAGGCGTAGATGGGGTGGTCATGTGTGGGCACCAATGTTTCTTCATAATTCTGTTAGGAGTGCCCCATGGGATTCCATTTGCTTTTCAGCAGACACATATACATCCTGATAGGAGATATAGAGTGATAGGCCAGGATGGAAGGAGTCCCTTTGGACTTAGCTTGACTGTATGCCCTTATTGTTTGCCAGGTCCAGCTCCTTTAGCCCTTAATACCCCTTCTGTAATATGGTCTTAAACCGTGAGGTACACAGAGTGAGCATATGCCACAAATAATTGAATGTTTGATGTGACAATAGTAGTGGGTGAATATCTGTCATGAACAGTACTGCAATGGGTAGAAATGCTCCTTTCACTACCCTCTATTTAAGTTACATATGAGACTAAACATGTCTCTCGAATTAGGTGGGATTGTGAGTAAGCATGGGCGGAAAATCCGTTCCGCTCGCGGATTTTGCGGATTTTCGGTAAATTCGCAATCCGCGAACGCTCGCGAATTTACCTAAAATCCGCAGTTTGCCGAGTTGTTTTTCTCAATATTTTGCAAGTGCTGCGCCATTTTGGATCTTGCTGCGGGATCCCGCGGGAGTTTGGTGACCGCGATTACGTAATCGCGGCTTTCCACCATGCACAGCACGCATCGCAAGAGTTCGCAATTGCGAACACGTAGATGCGGCGAGCAGCAATAATCTCGCACGCGCGAAATTACAAAATTTGAAATTCTGCACAAGAAATCCACCAGCAAGCAGCATAAACTTCTGAAAATGATGATTTTTATCAGAATAACTCCTCAGGTTGACATTTGCCTGCACTTTTTTTTGCAAGGAGTCAATTTTTTTTGGTGGGGGGTGGGAGGAAGGAAGTGCCCCACAGTCTCCAACTTCCTGTTCCTGTCCAACAGGCTCCTCCCAGTGCTTTCTTCATGTGCTGGTCACTTTCATTCGGATTCTTGACCTGAAAGGATATTTTTTGTGGAAGCTGCTGGATATTTGGATTTGAGGCCTTTTTGACTTTCTTTGGATCACTTTTGGATTAGAAATTTCACAAGTAAGTTTGTTTGGGGCATTACATTTGCTGCAACTACAATTTTGGATTTTTCAATTTTTGGGCTGTTGTTGTGGCCCTTTGACCAGGGGTAGTGAGTGGTGCATGGGCCTAGTGTTTCTGTGGGTTGTCTTGAATTTAAACATCATGGATGGCATGGGATTGTGCTGATTTTTATGTGTTTTTGTTTTTTGGGCTGTTGTTGTGGCCTTTTCACCAGGGGTAGTGAGTGGTGCATGGGCCTAGTCTTTCTGTGGGGTGTCTTGAATTTAAACATCATAGAGGGCATGGATGGCATGGGATTGTGCTGATTTTTCTGTGTTTTTCGTTTTTTTGGGCTGTTGTTGTGGCCTTTTCACCTGGGGTAGTGAGTGGTGCATGGGCCTAGTCTTTCTGTGGGGTGTCTTGAATTTAAACATCATGGAGGGCATGGATGGCATGGAATTGTGCTGATTTTTCAGTGTTTTTCGAGTTTTTGGGGTGTTCATGGGGACAGGCCATGTGGGTGGGGGCCATTTTGAGTGCTGGTACAGGCAGGCCATGTGCTGGGAGGCAGGGGGCCATTTTGAATGCAGGCAGTGTTCTTAGGTCTATAACCATTTTGCCTAGGTTTCAACCATTATGGCCAGGGGTAGTGAGTGGTGCATGGCCCTAGTCTTTCTGTGGGATGTCTTGAATTTAAACATCATGGATGGCATGGGATTGTGCTGATTTTTCTGTGTTTTTTGTTTTTTGGGCTGTTGTTGTGGCCTTTTCACCAGGGATAGTGAGTGGTGCATGGGCCTAGTCTTTCTGTGGGGTGTCTTGAATTCAAACATCGTGGAGGGCATGGATGGCATGGGATTGTGCTGATTGTTCTGTGTTTTTCGATTTTTTGGGGTGTTCATGGGGACAGGCCATGTGGGTGGGGGCCAGTTTGAGTGCTGGTACAGGCATGCCATGTGCTGGGAGGCAGGGGGCCATTTTGAATGCAGGCAGTGTTCTTAGGTCTGCAACCATTTTGCCTAGGTTTCAACCATTATGGCCAGGGGTAGTGAGTGGTGCATGGTCCTAGTCTTTCTGTGGGGTGTCTTGAATTTAAACATCATGGATGTCATGGGATTGTGCTGATTTTTCTGTGTTTTTCGTTTTTGTGGGCTGTTGTTGTGGCCTTTTCACCAGGGGTAGTGAGTGGTGCATGGGCCTAGTCTTTCTGTGGGGTGTCTTGAGTTCAAACATCATGGAGGGCACGGTTGGCATGGAATTGTGCTGATTTTTCTGTGTTTTTCGTTTTTTTTTGGGTGTTCATGAGGACAGGCCATGTGGGTGGGGGCCATTTTGAGTGCTGGTACAGGCAGGCCATGTGCTGGGAGGCAGGGGGCCATTTTGCATGCAGGCAGTGTTCTTAGGTCTATAACCATTTTGCCTAGGTTTCAACCATTATGGCCAGGGGTAGTGAGTGGTGCATGGCCCTAGTCTTTCTGTGGGGTGTCTTGAATCTAAAAATCATGGATGGCATGGGATTGTGCTGATTTTTCTGTGTTTTTCGTTTTTTTGGGCTGTTGTTGTGGCCTTTTCACCAGGGGTAGTGAGTGGTGCATGGGCCTAGTCTTTCTGTGGGGTGCCTTGAATTCAAACATCATGGAGGGCATGGATGGCATGGGATTGTGCTGATTTTTCTCTGTTTTTCGATTTTTTGGGGTGTTCATGGGGACAGGCCATGTGGGTGGGGGCCATTTTGAGTGCTGGTACAGGCAGGCCATGTGCTGGGAGGCAGGGGGCCATTTTGAATGCAGGCAGTGTTCTTAGGTCTGCAACCATTTTGCCTAGGTTTCAACCATTATGGCCAGGGGTAGTGAGTGGTGCATGGCCCTAGTCTTTCCGTGGGGTGTCTTGAATTTAAACATCATGGATGGCATGGGATTGTGCTGATTTTTCTGTGTTTTTCGTTTTTTTGGGCTGTTGTTGTGGCCTTTTCACCAGGGGTAGTGAGTGGTGCATGGGCCTAGTCTTTCTGTTGGATGTCTTGAATTCAAACATCATGGAGGGCATGGATGGCATGGGATTGTGCTGATTTTTCTGTGTTTTTTATTTTTTGGGGTGTTCATGGGGACAGGCCATGTGGGTGGGGGCCATTATGAGTGCTGGTACAGGCAGGCCATGTGCTGGGAGACAGGGGGCCATTTTGAATGCAGGCAGTGTTCTTAGGTCTGCAACAATTTTGCCTAGGTTTCAACCATTATGGCCAGGGGTAGTGAGTTGTTCATGGTCCTAGTCTTTCTGTGGGGTGTCTTGAATTTAAACATCATGGATGTCATGGGATTGTGCTGATTTTTCTGTGTTTTTCGTTTTTTTGGGCTGTTGTTGTGGCCTTTTCACCAGGGGTAGTGAGTGGTGCATGGGCCTAGTCTTTCTGTGGGGTGTCTTGAATTCAAACATCATGGAGGGCATGAATGGCATGGGATTGTGCTGATTGTTCTGTGTTTTTCAATTTTCTGGGGTGTTCATGGGGACAGGCAATGTGGGTGGGGGCAATTTTGAGTGCTGGCAGTGTTCTTATGTCTGCAACCATTTTGCCTAGGTTTCAACCATTATAGCCAGGGGTAGTGAGTGAGTGGTGCATGGCCCTAGTCTTTCTGTGGGGTGTCTTGAATGTGTGTGTGTGCAGCATAACGTCACGCGACGTCACGTCTGGCCACAGACAACTCTGCAACTCGTGCAACTGCGGCCTGCTGTTCTGACCTGCTCTGAAGAAGATGGCCCCAAAAAAAGGTCCCCGTAGCTCCTATAGCAAGAAAGTTGCCAGTAAGGAGCAGGAGAAGCAAGTTACCAAGGAGACTGGTGTGCCGCCCGCCACATTTTTTGGGAGTAAAAAAAAAAGTACGCCTGCAGCAGCAGCGAGATCTGCTGGGGACCAAGCTGGGAGCAGCACCCCCGCTCCATTGGGCTCAGTGCCACCACCACTCCCACGCCAACTTAAGTCCAAGCCCTTGAGTGCTGCAGAGGCACTTAGTCTAGTTGTTCAATCACCATCGACCAGTGATGTTGGCTCATCGCAAGAAAGTAGCAGCAATGTCCCTCAATCAACACAGGTTGTTGTAACTCATCTGACGAGTGTTGAACAACCACAGCCGCAACAACAACCACATGTGTAAGTACAAGCCCAAGTACAAGTGGAAGGAGAGGCAGAACAAGGAGATGCGCAAGCAGAGGTGCATGGAGGGTCACAAGTGCCCACAATAGTTGTTCCTCCCGAAGTAGGGGCACATCAGGAAATCGATAATCAAGGCGAGGTATCATTTGAGGAAGCCACTCCTCCTGATGATCATTCATTGTCTTCCACATCCCTAGCAAGGAAGAGATCAAGGGTGGTATCTACATCTTCTTCAAGCACACCTCCTTCTGATGATACGGATCAAAATTGGGAACCAGCACCACTGCCGTCTGAGAGTGAGGCACACCATGATCTGACAAAGGTAGTTAGAGAGTGAGGCACACCATGATCTGACAAAGGTAGTTAAGCGTAAAAGGAAGCTCCTCCAAAGTCTCATAGTTATGGAGTGTGATGAGGCTCAACAAGAAGTGGCGGATACTGCTGCTGATGAAGACTCTCACGACGACGACCCAGTCATCATAAAGGTCAGTGCAGCCCCAACGGGCATGCAGCAAACAGACATTTTGACCCTAGCCCGAGAAGCTGCTGAGCGTGATGATGTTGTCAACGAGGAAGCAATGGAAATACCACAATCAATGGAGTTAACTAGTACACCAACACCTACCGCTTCCATATTTCTTCTTCGCCAGAAGGGACCTCCTTCCACCTCGACCTCAATTAGTGGTGGTGAAAGTGCACAACGCAGTAAAGTTCGGCAATCCACATTCTCCACTGCATCTGGCATTAGAAGCATGACCGCCGCCTCCTCCGGCCCCCACAGACATTTCAAGTTCACAGTTTGGGACTTCTTTAGTGTTTGCCCAAAAAAGGAAAACTTCACCATTTGTAGCATTTGTAAGCTTGCAGTTAGTCGTGGTAAGTTTGGTACCAACTATGGTACCGGAGGCCAGAGAGGTCATCTTAAGAGACAGCACACTGTCCAATGGTTTGCGCACCTAAATGAGATCCAGGAAGCCCGAATTGCAAGTCAAGAAAAAGTTGATGTTTCATCTGATGATGACGAGGAGGAAGAAGACGTGTCAAACACTTCACTTACACCCAGTACCCCTGTCAGCAGCACACCCCATGTGAGCCACACTAAGAGTGTGGGAGAGAGTGAGACAGAGACACCAATGCAAAAAAGTTCATCAGCGTGCGTAACTGGGTCGAAGAAGTCATCATCATCATCATCCCATAAATGCTTAGTCCAGGGCAACATTAGAACCATGTTGTTTTCAGACGCGCCATATGATCGCAAAAATGCTAGCTCTGGACCTTCTCCCTTTTTCTTTTGAAGAAGTGGTTGGTTTTCTAGAATTAGTGGCAGCGCTCTGCCCTAAATGGAAGGTTCCTAGCCGGTTCTATTTTGCCAGAGTTGCGGTTCCAGCACTACATGAAGATGTGCTGGAGGTGATTGGGGCAGCTTTGCAGAAGAGTGCTGTTCACACTATACATCAGACAACAGACATGTGGACCAGTGGCGCAGGTGCTGATTACATGTGCATCACTGCACACTGAGTCCCTTTTTCAGGGGTTAAAGCAAAGCTAAACGCAGGTATTGACCCGGACCAAGTTTTTAAACCTGCTCGGAAACATGCAACACTAGCCATGTTTGGCTTGGAGAAACGTCATACAGCAGAAAACATTTTGAATGAGTTTAACACAAAGGTCTTTCACTGGCTGGCCCCAAAAAAACGCCAGATTGGTTATGTTTCCACGGATAATGGCGCCAATGTAGTTAAGGCCATGGAGCTGGGTAACTATTTCAGAGTGCAGTGTTTGGCGCACTGAATAAACCTGGTTGTTAAAAAATGATTGAGTGAAGACAGTCCAGTGTGCGAGTTAGGGGCCACCTACCGAAGAATGTGCAACCATTTCAGCTATTCTTTTAAGGCCTGGAAGCATCTGAGGAGCCTGTTACATGAACGTCGAATGCCAGTGAAAGCACTCATCCAGGAGGTGTCAACACGTTGGAACTCAACCTTTTACATGCTTGAGCGTCTGTATGAGCAGTATACGGTACTCGATCACTATTTCTTAACACTGGGTACAGCTCAGAAGGACCTGAGGCTAGATGCGGCGCAATGGAAGCTAGTTAAAAGCCTGACAGACATGCTTTGTCCTTTTGAGGTCTTCACGCGTGCAGTCAGAAGGGAGGACAGTAATTTGGGAAAAGCTATCCCATTGTTGCGCATGCTGGAGCACCAACTGAATGCGGTGTCTTCTATGTTTCAAAAAGATGAAGAAAAGAAAGACGCTTTTGTTTTGGCAGAGAAATGATTAGAGCGCCTACTTGGAGATGAACGTCTTAAAATGATTCACTCAGAACAGCATTACATTTGTGCTACTATTCTGGATCCACGCTACAAAAAGGTGCTGGCAGGCCGAGAATTCTTTGCTTTTGATGATGAAGTTGTTACAAAGTACAAACGTTGGCTAGCCTTGTCAGCCATGAGATTTGAAAGAGAACGGCAGCAAATTGAAGGAAAAGGCAGTACATCAGCATCAGCAGGCCATCCCCAGTCAAAAGAATCCACTTCTGCACCTGTGGCTGTGGCACAAGTGACCTCTCAGCCGTTAAAGACACCGGCAACCGGATCATCTGCACCAGACACAACGTAACATTGGGTGAAGAAGAGGATTGGCTAACTTTCCTTGGGTTTGGTTCTCAAAAGATCGCAGCAAAAAGTAAGCAAAGTGGAGGAACCTTGGAGAACCTTCAGTCGATGGTGCAAGACTATCTGAATGACTCAACAGAGGTCTATGTTAATGCTGACCCATTGGCGTATTGGCATGGGAAAAAACAATTGTGGGCACAGCTCTCCAACCTGGCTATAAACTACTTGTCTTCCCCACTCGCAAGCGTGTCTTCTGAACGTGTTTTCAGTGCTGCTGGTGGCATTGTAACTTCCAAACGAAGCCGCCTCTCGCCCACAAATGTGGAGAGGTTAACAATGATCAAGATGAATCAGCACCTCATACCACCAGATTACAAAGTACGAGAACACACTCCGGATGAAGACGAGGAGGACAGCAACATAGATGAGGAAATTTCTTCTCTGTTAGGTGACACTGACCTACTCCTGCCTGAATTTGCAGAGTATGAGGACGAACTCTGATTCTTATTCCCTGACACCGAGCCCTGAAAATGATCCAATGAATCAATAACTTTCTTTTTCGTCCTTTTTCACTTTTATTCCTGTGTGTCTTTCTTTCTTTGTTTTGCACAGTTACTATAATTAAAACTTTAATTACCTAATCACAAAAACAAGCCGATCAGCAGAACTGTCTTCACTTGTTTGCTTATTGATTTGAAGGTGCCGCAGTCTGCATTCCTCAGGTACACAAGTTCACAAGAACATGCTCCTCTATCCTCCGCCTCCAGACTCCTATTTCCCTCAAAGCAGAGGGCTGGATTACGCCCAATGAAGAAAGACTCTGCACTTGTGGGGGTGTTCTACTTCTTTGCGGGTGAGTTGGCAGGTCTTGGGGCCATTGCTGGGAACCTCTAATACCGGATAAAAGTGGTTTGGACCAAATCGGCGGCAAAGTTTTTTTTCTCGTTTTTGCTGACTTGCTTGCTATTTCTGACATTTTTCTCAATGTAGCATTTTCGGGGGCCTGTTTGGGGGGCTTCCTGGTGTTTGTGGGTGGGTTTTGGGGTCTGGGAGCACTGCTGGGTATGGATAGTTTTGATTGCAAGAAGTTTGAAGCAAATCCATGGTGGCAGAGGGGAGTTAGGGCCTAGCTGCATAGCGCGCACGGTTTGATTTTGGAAATTGCCATGAAAATGACTAAGTCCCCATTTTTGTACTTTTGCTTTTTGGCTGTTTGGGGGTCTTCTACGAGTTTTCGCCTGGGTTGACGGCTCTGGGGCCATTGCTGGGAAGCTCAAATACCGGATAGAAGTGGTTTGGACCAAATCGGAGGCGAAGTTTTTTTTGCGTTTTTGCTGACTTGCTTGCCTTTGAGCTGCTCTTTGGGGGGGTTCCGGGTGTTTGTGGGTGAGTTTTGGGGTCTGGGAGCACTGCTGGGACAGTCTAATCTTGATTGCATTTGCTTTTCAGGAAATCCGTGGTGGAAAACGGGAGTTATGACCTAGCTGCACAGCGCGTTTGGACCGAAGGCCGATAAATATTGTAAGTATGATATTTCCCTTTTTGGCTGTTTGGGGGGTTCTATTTTGCCAGAGTTGCGGTTCCAGCACTACATGAAGATGTGCTGGAGGTGATTGGGGCAGCTTTGCAGAAGAGTGCTGTTCACACTATACATCAGACAACAGACATGTGGACCAGTGGCGCAGGTGCTGATTACATGTGCATCACTGCACACTGAGTCCCTTTTTCAGGGGTTAAAGCAAAGCTAAACGCAGGTATTGACCCGGACCAAGTTTTTAAACCTGCTCGGAAACATGCAACACTAGCCATGTTTGGCTTGGAGAAACGTCATACAGCAGAAAACATTTTGAATGAGTTTAACACAAAGGTCTTTCACTGGCTGGCCCCAAAAAAACGCCAGATTGGTTATGTTTCCACGGATAATGGTGCCAATGTAGTTAAGGCCATGGAGCTGGGTAACTATTTCAGAGTGCAGTGTTTGGCGCACTGAATAAACCTGGTTGTTAAAAAATGATTGAGTGAAGACAGTCCAGTGTGCGAGTTAGGGGCCACCTACCGAAGAATGTGCAACCATTTCAGCTATTCTTTTAAGGCCTGGAAGCATCTGAGGAGCCTGTTACATGAACGTCGAATGCCAGTGAAAGCACTCATCCAGGAGGTGTCAACACGTTGGAACTCAACCTTTTACATGCTTGAGCGTCTGTATGAGCAGTATACGGTACTCGATCACTATTTCTTAACACTGGGTACAGCTCAGAAGGACCTGAGGCTAGATGCGGCGCAATGGAAGCTAGTTAAAAGCCTGACAGACATGCTTTGTCCTTTTGAGGTCTTCACGCGTGCAGTCAGAAGGGAGGACAGTAATTTGGGAAAAGCTATCCCATTGTTGCGCATGCTGGAGCACCAACTGAATGCGGTGTCTTCTATGTTTCAAAAAGATGAAGAAAAGAAAGACGCTTTTGTTTTGGCAGAGAAATTATTAGAGCGCCTACTTGGAGATGAACGTCTTAAAATGATTCACTCAGAACAGCATTACATTTGTGCTACTATTCTGGATCCACGCTACAAAAAGGTGCTGGCAGGCCGAGAATTCTTTGCTTTTGATGATGAAGTTGTTACAAAGTACAAACGTTGGCTAGCCTTGTCAGCCATGAGATTTGAAAGAGAACGGCAGCAAATTGAAGGAAAAGGCAGTACATCAGCATCAGCAGGCCATCCCCAGTCAAAAGAATCCACTTCTGCACCTGTGGCTGTGGCACAAGTGACCTCTCAGCCGTTAAAGACACCGGCAACCGGATCATCTGCACCAGACACAACGTAACATTGGGTGAAGAAGAGGATTGGCTAACTTTCCTTGGGTTTGGTTCTCAAAAGATCGCAGCAAAAAGTAAGCAAAGTGGAGGAACCTTGGAGAACCTTCAGTCGATGGTGCAAGACTATCTGAATGACTCAACAGAGGTCTATGTTAATGCTGACCCATTGGCGTATTGGCATGGGAAAAAACAATTGTGGGCACAGCTCTCCAACCTGGCTATAAACTACTTGTCTTCCCCACTCGCAAGCGTGTCTTCTGAACGTGTTTTCAGTGCTGCTGGTGGCATTGTAACTTCCAAACGAAGCCGCCTCTCGCCCACAAATGTGGAGAGGTTAACAATGATCAAGATGAATCAGCACCTCATACCACCAGATTACAAAGTACGAGAACACACTCCGGATGAAGACGAGGAGGACAGCAACATAGATGAGGAAATTTCTTCTCTGTTAGGTGACACTGACCTACTCCTGCCTGAATTTGCAGAGTATGAGGACGAACTCTGATTCTTATTCCCTGACACCGAGCCCTGAAAATGATCCAATGAATCAATAACTTTCTTTTTCGTCCTTTTTCACTTTTATTCCTGTGTGTCTTTCTTTCTTTGTTTTGCACAGTTACTATAATTAAAACTTTAATTACCTAATCACAAAAACAAGCCGATCAGCAGAACTGTCTTCACTTGTTTGCTTATTGATTTGAAGGTGCCGCAGTCTGCATTCCTCAGGTACACAAGTTCACAAGAACATGCTCCTCTATCCTCCGCCTCCAGACTCCTATTTCCCTCAAAGCAGAGGGCTGGATTACGCCCAATGAAGAAAGACTCTGCACTTGTGGGGGTGTTCTACTTCTTTGCGGGTGAGTTGGCAGGTCTTGGGGCCATTGCTGGGAACCTCTAATACCGGATAAAAGTGGTTTGGACCAAATCGGCGGCAAAGTTTTTTTTCTCGTTTTTGCTGACTTGCTTGCTATTTCTGACATTTTTCTCAATGTAGCATTTTCGGGGGCCTGTTTGGGGGGCTTCCTGGTGTTTGTGGGTGGGTTTTGGGGTCTGGGAGCACTGCTGGGTATGGATAGTTTTGATTGCAAGAAGTTTGAAGCAAATCCATGGTGGCAGAGGGGAGTTAGGGCCTAGCTGCATAGCGCGCACGGTTTGATTTTGGAAATTGCCATGAAAATGACTAAGTCCCCATTTTTGTACTTTTGCTTTTTGGCTGTTTGGGGGTCTTCTACGAGTTTTCGCCTGGGTTGACGGCTCTGGGGCCATTGCTGGGAAGCTCAAATACCGGATAGAAGTGGTTTGGACCAAATCGGAGGCGAAGTTTTTTTTGCGTTTTTGCTGACTTGCTTGCCTTTGAGCTGCTCTTTGGGGGGGTTCCGGGTGTTTGTGGGTGAGTTTTGGGGTCTGGGAGCACTGCTGGGACAGTCTAATCTTGATTGCATTTGCTTTTCAGGAAATCCGTGGTGGAAAACGGGAGTTATGACCTAGCTGCACAGCGCGTTTGGACCGAAGGCCGATAAATATTGTAAGTATGATATTTCCCTTTTTGGCTGTTTGGGGGTGTTGTGCTTTTTTGCAGGTGGGTTGGCTTGTCTTGGGGCATTGATGGGAAGGTCTAATACCGGATAGAAGTGGTTTGGCATGTGTTTCGGGCTGTTCTAGATTTTTGCAACTGAGTTCTGGGGTCTTCTCAGAGCACTTGTGGGAATGTGTAATTTTGGTTGCAAGTGATTTGAAGAAAATCCATGGTGGGAAAGGGGGGATTTGGCATAGTTAAAGAAAGCCTTTTCCACTATTCTTAACTTAGGGCTCGTTAGGGTTAGCAGTATTTGTATTGCATGTGTTTGGGTGGGGGGCTGTTTGTGGGGGGGTTTGCGAGTCTTGGAGCGATGCTGGGTATTGATACTTTTGCTTGCTTGCAAGTGGTTTGAATACAATCCACGGTGGGTAAGGGGGTATTTGGGCCTACTTTTACTTTCAAAGAACGTTTTCTCACCAGTTTTCTACTAGGCCTTGTTCATTGAGATCTGATTGGGGTTTTCTACATTTTCGCGACTGGCTTTAGTAAGGGTCTGTGTGGGAGCACTGCTGGGAAGGTCTAATTTTGTTCTAAAACACAGTTTACAGTACACCTAGCTTGAGGGGAAAGATCCGCTAAATTAATTTGCCCATACTTATTTATCCTTCAAAAGGAGACTCAGACAGAGTACGCACTTTCAAAAATATTGTACAGTCTATTAGGAAACTCAGTGTGTGACTTTTTGCACTATACAGCGTACATACCTTATATTTATTTGTCAGTGGTGTTCTAATATCACTTCCTGTTTTTCCATCAATAATTACAGGCCGGGTTTCAGTCTGTGCAATGGGAAAAAAAGGATGAAGTCAGGCTTCACATTAGCGAGCCACAATTCAGCATCCGCCAGGTAACGAGCTGGGATGGCAGGCATGCCTACAAGATAAAGGCAATGCTGGACAAACCATTCATTCTCGTTGAAGAGGGCGGTACTTAACGCACCCTTATGAGAAGGGTCAGACTGGTGGTGTGTGTTCAGTTCAAAACCCCGTAAAGACCTCCATGGCTGACTGTGCTTTATAGCAGACTTTCTCACAGTCCTTTCTCCCCCTTTGAAAGAATGAAATACACACACTAAACATAAACAAACAGCTGCTTATGGACAGAGCACAAGACCTGAAAAAAGAGGTGGGGGGACGCTGTCACCGGATGTGACGTCACGAAAGGTGCCGAGCTCCTCGTCCCAGAGGTGCCAAAGTCTGAAGTCCAGCTGTTTGGCAGGGGGGGGTGGCGTCCCCCTGGTAAAATAAGTGGGGGGAAGCCGTCCACCTGCGTGGTACCCCTACTCTAGCCCTGCTTATGGACATGGAAGGTTGTTCTGTCCACTTACACCCGAGCTTGGACGAGCAACCAGCGAGACTGCAGTAGGAGGGGCCAGGAAGTGTTTCTCTGGAACGCATGTCCCTGCTCTGGCGGAGGGCGGCAGTCAGCATGGGAAGCAGCGGCAGCTCCATCAGCCTGCAGCAGGTCGCAAGCAACATCCTTCCAAACGGCAGAGTGCACACGGGCTGCCTTCAACTTTCAACACAAATTGAGCCAGTTGAGGCAGCACCCTGCCCCAGCAGAGGGTGCCGAGTGACTCCTGTAGAGGTGATGAGATCCGCAGTTTGTTTTCTGTGTTTCTGTGAGAGCTGTTACCATATTTTTCAGCGGTGGCACTCACAAATGAGATGCAGCTATAGCAGGAAGAGCCTTAACTCGAGTTAGCTCCCTCCTGTCTGTGAGTCAACAACGTCGCAGAGTGCCACCTCCCCCCCTGATAGCGCCGCCAACAGAGGTGTAGCTTGTGGTTGTGCATTTCTCGTATGAAATACATGACCGCCAGGGGGGTGCTGGCTGTCAGAGTGAAATACTTTAAACTATTTCTTCAGGTCGTTAGTTTGTTTTATCCTTTGACGTGACTGTCCTCATGTTCTGCGTTGGCTCAAGGACTTCAGATCGCAGTTCAGTCTTTTGAAGAAATTGTGGCTGTAATATATAAACATAACAAGACCGAAGAGACGCCCTGCTCGTGAACATCATTGCGCTTGTTTGCTGCTTGTTTATTAATGCATCGCGCTTTCCCCTGAAGTGAAAGAGCGATGCATGTATAAACATGCGTGTCTGGAAGAGATGCCGTGAACGAGCGTGCGCGAGCATGCGCAAGGGAAATATCCAGTCCAGGTGTGCGGGGCCTAATGCCAACAGGGCGGAAACCAACCCCGCTTCCAGAGAAGCAAGACACAAAAGCGACGACAATAGATCTCGCCATGGCGAAGCATCGCTTGCGAGCTGTAACGCAGACGAGACCTAAAAAAGTTAATACGTTAATGTGGTAATAAACAAAAACAACTGTGTTGCTTTACAGTTTGAAAAATCTTTGTTGCAGGTCTTCCCCTTATCCACAAGCACCGTGGTGTATTTAGGTGGCTTAGCTGCACTATTGAAGTAATTATTTTCCTCATTGTCACATTTATACACTTCGATAAAATTGCTCTTAATCTAACCATGTTTGCACTTAACTGAATTCCTCTAGCTTAATATCTGATATTCAGCACACCATATGGATTTCATGCAATATGAGTTATATTCCGTCTCGAATATTAGTATGGGTTCATATCATAATACTAAAATCGTTTTTTGACAAATAAGAGAACTGAGCCAGACATGATTCTGAATCCATTTTTTAGTTGCATCACATGCTATCAACTGTTAAAAATATAACTCGAAGTAAAGTAAGTCTAAGAGAAAACATTGTTATAAAACATTAGACTATTAAGTGGGCCGCTGTCTGCAAAGAAAGTATAAACATGCACATGCATTTTCCATTTTCTCATTAAAGCCCTTTTACAAGAAGTTAGTGCCAGTTTTACTCAAAAGAACAACTGCAGATTAATCCCTACTTGCCCAATTTAGCCTCTATTTTTTAATTGCGTCGGTGTATGCATGATAAAATGTAATAAAACTATTGGTCTATAGGTCTCTGGAGTGCCACACTCTTGCCATAAAGCTCTTTATAAATAATAAATAGAAATCCGAATAGTACAAGTGCAGAATGAGTTCCATTTTTTTGGTTGAGCGATATAGACAATTAAAATAATATGCACGTTCATTAATGATATCCTTAACAATTTCGGTTTTATCATAACACACAGTAAAATTTAGTAGCCCGTTTTATATTACACTAATGGGTCTAATGGCTATATCAAATAATAGCGCTGCTCCTACATTTTTTTAGAATGATCTACGCAACGAAACCTACTTTCACCCTGAAACTGACTTTTCATGCAGCTTTTGAGCACCTTGAGGAATACTGACTGCCGTCTTATGTTTTTATGTTTAAATCTTGAAGCAACAAATTACAATTATACAGCCTATTTCTTTCTTTTTTTATCAGAAATCTGCAGCTACAGGTTTCTTCCTGAGTGCATGTGCAGATTTCTGTATATTGGGAATTTGAAGTGTTGCTAGAAACTTTCCCCATTTGTATGTTTCAAGGTGAAGAGTTTTCATACACAATTGTATAAGGGTAAAGTTGTCCATATGAAAATGTTTTTACAATGACACTTTTTTGTTTATTTTTTGTCTTCATGGGGGAAGTACCCCTTCTACTCTGCCGTAGCTAAATTTAGTGGCGTTTCCTGCTCATTCCCCCTTAAAGGGGTGCGTTCCTGTCCTTTACAGGAGTCATTTTTGCACTGTTCAAAGGGTGGGAATGAATCGTATGGATGGTAATGAGGATTTTCACAAATTTCCAACATCTGCCCTGTTAGGTGATGTAAACGTACACTATATTGCTGATTAACAATTGCAAATTAAACTTTTGACAATTTCTTCCACTTCCAAATCAAACTTTATATGAGTATATTTGTAACGTGCAAGCAAAAGTTATGTGGGGGGCATTGCAGTGTGTGAGTTTCATGTTGATCTTTTGCGGCCAAGTATCAAGTATTCTTTGTTATAGGATTGCCGCTCACTGACCTGCTCATCTGTGCTGAAACGAGGAACTGCTTTTCTGCCCAAATCCCAAACCGCATTCCCTGGGGCAGAGGTCGGCTGGTGGGAGCGTCACTGCAATCGGCAGCTTTCCATCTCGCTCTCAGCGCGACCCGCCCAGGTAGCAGTGCATTGGTTGTGCCCAGGAACAGCCTACCGGGGGACTGCGAGGCCCAGAAACCACCGCTCTTTGCAGCCGGCGCCTCTTCCCCCGGCGGCCACGCCCACTGATTGGAACGCTGCTTTATAACCTTTCGCGACACCCGCTGCGCGGGTGCCGCTCACTGACCTGCTCATCTGTGCTGAAACGAGGAACTGCTTTTCTGCCCAAATCCCAAACCGCATTCCCTGGAGCAGAGGTCGGCTGGTGGGAGCGTCACTGCAATCGGCAGCTTTCCATCTCGCTCTCAGCGCGACCCGCCCAGGTAGCAGTGCATTGGTTGTGCCCAGGAACAGCCTACCGGGGGACTGCGAGGCCCAGAAACCACCGCTCTTTGCAGCCGGCGCCTCTTCCCCCGGCGGCCACGCCCACTGATTGGAACGCTGCTTTATAACCTTTCGCGACACCCGCTGCGCGGGTGCCGCTCACTGACCTGCTCATCTGTGCTGAAACGAGGAACTGCTTTTCTGCCCAAATCCCAAACCGCATTCCCTGGGGCAGAGGTCGGCTGGTGGGAGCGTCACTGCAATCGGCAGCTTTCCATCTCGCTCTCAGCGCGACCCGCCCAGGTAGCAGTGCATTGGTTGTGCCCAGGAACAGCCTACCGGGGGACTGCGAGGCCCAGAAACCACCGCTCTTTGCAGCCGGCGCCTCTTCCCCCGGCGGCCACGCCCACTGATTGGAACGCTGCTTTATAACCTTTCGCGACACCCGCTGCGCGGGTGCCGCTCACTGACCTGCTCATCTGTGCTGAAACGAGGAACTGCTTTTCTGCCCAAATCCCAAACCGCATTCCCTGGGGCAGAGGTCGGCTGGTGGGAGCGTCACTGCAATCGGCAGCTTTCCATCTCGCTCTCAGCGCGACCCGCCCAGGTAGCAGTGCATTGGTTGTGCCCAGGAACAGCCTACCGGGGGACTGCGAGGCCCAGAAACCACCGCTCTTTGCAGCCGGCGCCTCTTCCCCCGGCGGCCACGCCCACTTCTCTTCCCCTACATCTAGCCAGTCTCTAACGCGCCGCGGGTCGCGCGCGGGTCGCGGCCCGGGGCGAAGACCGGGCAAAGACCGGGCCGTTTTAGGCCGTTAGAGGCTGGTAGAGACTGGACTGGGCCACCCCCCTGACATTAATATTATTATCTGACCCTTTGTTTTTATAGTAACATTTTCACGACTTTCTTTAGTTCCACACCCTAACGAGAACAGCAATGGTCCTTACGAGAGGGAACAAAACCAAAACCAAAGCCCCTAGCGCTGCAGGCAAATTGCTTGGCCCTTTGGATGATTTTCTAGCGAAGGCAAACACACTCATAGATGAAAGCATATCACTCATTGAAGAAAGGGTCTCCCTAGATCTGGCATTCGCAAAAAGATCCTCATTAGGCATCTTGGCGGAAGCCAGATCTCCAGCACCAGGAGCCCCAAATGCAGAGTTGGCGCCAACTAGAGAGAGACGCAGCCTACCAAACACAGTAGACCTGTCAGTATCTCAGCTAGCGGACTCTCAACTCAGCTTTGATCTAGAAAAAACCCCTGAACTGCTTCCAACAACACCTGCACAAATGTCTTCGTCAGAAAAAAAGATTAGAAAGGGGTAGGAGGGAGGGAGCAATTAGCAAGAAAAGGGTACCTAGAAACCCCACCACCCCAGAAAATCTGACAACACCATCAATCATCCCACAAATCCAAGATGATAGGGCGACACATATTGAGATCCTAGCGTCAGTCCATCAGGTAGAGAAGGAGCCATCCTCCCTGATAGTCTTGGACCCTTACTCCACTAAACAAACCCTGGTGGATTTGAACGTTGTTGAGGCTCAGGAACTAACACTCTCTAGTATAGCCAATGTAGTCAAACATGCGCTACAACCCTTAGAACATCGGTTAGCAACCCTAGAATCGCAAATTTCCAAACTTCTAAAAAATCAGCAGTCATCTCTACCACCATGTCCTCAAAAACCAGTACAAAATAATAGCAAAAAACCAATAAGCACCAATGCATCTATTGTCAATCCATCTTTACCCAACCCACAACAAAAGACTCTCCGGATAACCACTCCAAATCTGCCGACCAATAAAAACACCTCAAATTCGACCAAAACAACAAAAACTGTAGTAGCCCAAAGCTCCACTAGCAATTCACAACAGACCACCACTTCGACTTCCCCAGCTGTGGCTGCTACTACTGCCGCGATTCCGACGGCACCTAGCAGTACAGCCAATAAAACCCCAGGGAAAATCACGCACAAAACAACAACAAAAACCTTACCCCCCCCACCCGTACTACCAAAAACACCTGCGGGCAGGCCCAAGAGAAACACTGCGGGGAATCCTGGTCCTCCAAGACTCCCAGCAGATTTCCCTCCAGAGGCCTCACCCTATGTGGTAGTTATGGCTGGAGTTCCAGAACTAACAGATCTTACCCCAGAACCGGTCTGGTCCCTAAAAAATAAAGCTCAGCACTGGCTCCAGACCAACCGCCCAATTCCATCCTCTTGGCGTGGAAGAATCAGATCTGTAGCCAGGGTACCGTGGGTAGGCAATACCCGAAAAACCATTCCCGGGGACTGTATCACAATCACATTCGAGGACCCTCGAATAGCGGATTATGTCTGTGCCTGGGAAGACATCACCCCAAATGGAGGAATCAAGATCAAGTCCCTCTCCTTTTTTTACCCCTTTAGGCAAGTGGACGGCTATATACAGGAGCAGGAGCCTCCTTGGTCCGTCCCATTCCCCAGGCAGGATGACCTTTCAAACATCAGATATCACGGTCCCCCTAATCCATATGAGCCAGACTACTCCTGGCATACAGTGAGACAACGCCGCCAGGGAGGAAGGTGGGATGATAGAAGACCTTATACACATTGGCCCCCACATAGAGAGCAATCACGATGGGACCCATGGCAAAACATTCCGCTAAGCAATAGGTTTAGCGGTTTAGAAATGGTCGACTGACCATTAACAGAAATCCCTCCCATTGACATCCAATTATCCCCCCCTCTGCAGCCCAATACCACCTCCTCACTTATCAGTAACAAGGATACGATAACCCCAGAAGTAGAATCTGGCGTTGACCCTTCATTTATCATAGCCTCTTATTGGAACATCGCGGGCCTCCGAAATAAAATCGAGGATGGCTCTGCGCAGAAGTTCCTAGCCCCATACCAAATAATCTGTCTCCAGGAGACATGGTCTGTAGAAGAATTTCATCTACAAGGCTATAAAACTTACAATGTTCCAGCCCTAACTAGTACAATGGGCAGACCAAAAGGCGGGTTAGCAATCTACATCTCAAATTCCCTACCTCTCAATAAAGTGGTCACACTCTCCCAGGACGCCAATCATCAAATCCTATCACTTACCCTTCCCAACAAAGACATTATCATTTTGACCAACACATATAATAATTTATCGGAAGAAAACTTCATAATTCTCCTCACTACCATAACCGATAAATTGAAACAAGCACTCCACCAGAGCCCTGCAAATAAAGCAACCCATTTAATTTGGGGAGGCGATTTTAATCTCCATCCCTGCACAGCTCCCAACCTACTGTGCTGTGGGATTGTGGACGACTTCAACGCCCCTCTAGCACATCTCGCTCACTCTAAATTAGGAAATTTAATTAACATCGCCCTATCAGATCTGGATCTCCAGATTGCCAATCATGTAAAAGCAGACCCAAATGAATTTATACCGACCTATGTGGGCAGAGGACATAAGACCACAGTAGATTTTATATTTCTTTCCCAAAGCCTAATGACGAAATTTAAAGACTTTGAAGTCATTGTCACTCCCTTCAGCGATCACGCAGCCCTAATAATAACGCTGTTCATGCCTGCCAACCTCTCCCATAAATCAGAGATGGCGACCACTCTCAGGCAGAACAAGATTGAGGTTGGTAAATGTAATGGACTAACATTCAGATGGGCTAAAATTAACCCATCTGACATAATGAAAAAATTAATAACGCGGTCCTACTTAAATATAATGAAATGCCTGGATCTCTCAACTAGTCATAAAGAAGTCCTGAGAAATTTTAACTTAATATTAGACGCTATAAAGGACCTGCTCACCTCAAAACCTAAACCAAACCGCCCCACAAAACCAAAGTGGTTTAATCATAACTGCACAGCGGCCCTATCAAAGTTAAAATCTGCACTCAAAAACAACCCACGTGATGCGGCTCAGATCCAGCTGCTCAGGCGCCAATACACAGGGGAAAGAAAGCTGAGAACTGCCCAACTCAAGCAAAAGCTATGGGATGATCTCCACCAAGGTGCAGTCTCACAAAACAGCGAGCTTTTCTGGCGCACGGTCAGAACCCCATATCTCACAGAAAAGGATACCCCAAAAATAGAAGTCGCCATCGACGAAAACACCTGGGTTTCCCACTTTGAGGAAATTTTCAAGAACACCCTACCAACAGAATCCCCACTCTCCAAGGTTAATTACCCTATCCTGGTCCCCTTTGACATTCCAGACCTCATAGACGCTCTGCAGAGTAGCAAATCAGGCAAGGCACCAGGACCCGACGGGGTCCCGGTGGACCTTTTTAAGAGTAATCAAGACCTCTGGGCCCCCATCTTAACTAGAGTATGTACAGCAGCAGCAAGTGAGGGAATCTTAACTTCTTGGACAAAATCAATAATGGTTCCCATTTTCAAAAAGGGGGAGCGACAAGATGTAAAATGCTACCGGCCCATATCACTGCTGGATTCGCTCGGGAAAGTAGTGGGGAGAGTGATTCTAGAGCGTCTCCAGCAGTGGACCGAGGACCGGGGCATAATTTCGGATATCCAATTTGGATTCCGAGAAGGTTTTGGTACCCTAGAGCAGGTCCTCAATCTTACCCTAATAATGGGGAAATATACACAGGCCATCCCCACTAAGATATATATGGTCTTTGTCGACCTTTCCGCAGCTTTTGACTGCGTCTCGCACACAAAGCTGTGGAGGGTCTTAGCACAATTGGGAGTAGATCCACCCCTTTTAGATTTCCTCAGAGAGCTCTATACCGGGGCTACAGCCAGAGTACGCTTCGGCGTTAATGGAGAGTTGACGTCCCCGTTTAGCGTAGGGCGTGGGGTCAGGCAGGGATGTGTCCTGGCCCCCTTCCTCTTCTCACTCTACACTAATGGCTTGGAGGAGGAGATGTTGAGGGGGGCCCAGGACCTCCCACGCATAAATCGCCGCCTGATCCCAGCCCTGCTCTACGCGGACGACGCCGTCATCCTAGCACGAACACCCAAAGAACTCCAGAAAGCAGTGAGCAGATACACGTCCTTCATGGGCAACTTAGACTTAAAGGTGAACGTGAAAAAAACGTTCGTAATGACAGTTGGCAGAGGCCAAAAAAGAACCTATCCCAAAGTCCTCAACAACCAAAAGCTTGAACCTACCCCCCAATATCCCTACTTGGGGGTCATGATAGATGACCAACTCTGTTGGAAGCAAGCAGTGAGCACAAGGGCACTTTTATTCAGGAGATCAATTGCAGCTCTAATAACTTTCTCTCAGAGATTAGGCAAAAGACCACCAGTAGAGCTCCTTAAGATTTACAATGCCAAATGCCAGGCAATCGCAACATATGGTGCGGGAGTCTGGGGGTACACTGACATTAGTCCTATTCAGAGGGTGGAAAACACCTTCTTAAGATTCCTGCTAGCTACCCCCAAAGGCACCTCAATCTACGCGATGCACCTAGAATGAGCTATACCCTACCTAGAGGATTTAATTAAAATAGAACCTCTGATGTTGTGGCGCCGCATTTGGAAATCAAACAAAAATGCTCTGACTCAAGCTATCATCGCAGACTCAATGAACATGGACAATTCTGCAAAAATAAAGTGGCTCTTATATGTCAGGAACTTTTTCACCGATCTAGGCTTCGAGAACTACTATTCAGACCCGACATCTATAACGGACATTCCAAAAAAAGATCTTAAACGCCAAGCACTACGCCATTTGGAGTCGTTAAGACTCGCATCCAATTCCTCAAAAACGGCAGTGATCCACTCAAACATGATCCAAGTAGCCTTTGTCATTCACCCGTACCTGGAACTCCAAATACCAACTTACGAGAGAATGCTCATCACAAGATTTAGGCTAAATATATTCTTTAGAATGGTCACTTTTCCGTCACAAAACTGTTGGGATGCTATACTCCCGCCCTGTCCTTGTGACGGTCTATCAATGCAGTCGAACTTGCATGTGATCCTGCTCTGTAAATACCACCAAGCCCACAGAAAGACCTGGCTTTTACCGATATTAAAATCTTGGGGATTGAGACAGTGCAGACCTGCCCTCTTAAGACTGCAAATGTTGGAAACGGCAAATGTCTGTTATTTTATTAGTAGTTTCCTAAAGTGTATTATGAAACACAGAAAGAACCTCTAAAAACCTTGTCAGTTCGAGCATAAGCGGCACCTTGCACATTTTGATTAACTCTTTTCTTTTAACTATGAAATGAATTTTACCAGAAACATATGTAACATGTGTATTTTTACTGTGTATGATATCTTGTGTACTTTTATGGTTTTTCCACTGTGAATAAGCCGAATAAAGATTGTATTATGTTATAGGATTTCCATCTTCCATTGCAATTTTTGTGGCTAATGGGAAATACAAAGCAATGCATCCATAGGCTCTGTGCATTTGCACTTTTCTTTCATATTGTTTTGTTCCTTTCACTCAAATGCTTTAATTGCGCTGCTAAATACGATTTTTTTTTAAAGAAAAGCAGTGCACAACAAATGGCGTGCAGTCTATTATTTATCTCTTCATTGGACTTCACATTTTTTTATACACATCATTCTGTTATGCATTTACAATTGAGTGGTAAGCAGGATTTTAAGTGGGATTGAAAAAATTGGGGGGTCTCTTGAATGGGCGTGGCCAATGTAAGTTAGTGCTTGGCTTAAAAACATGTAAGTTAAATTCTGTGCTTAGCATAGTGTGCTATATAACTCACTCTACAAGATGGACTCCGAACATGGGGAGAAAATAGTCAGTCCCCAACAAAAATTGGACCGGTTGGTCCCAAATATATACAGGGAAAAAAAAAGGCAGGAAAACCCTAAAGGTTGTAAGTAATGACCTCACCCACTAATTAGTGGTGCAGAAGAAAAGCTTAAATATATATATAAATATATATATGTCATGAAAGATGTAATATGTGACATCATCAGCAGTGGATTGCGGGTGCGCAAAATATAGTTAGTACAACTAACTATATAGGAGCAATTTCAATGGTTTTTTAAATGCTAATTCCTAACTATATAAGGCCTGAAACCTATGGCTTTTTCAGTGAATTTCAAAGGTTTTTTATATGCTAATTTCTAACTATATAAGGCCTGAAATTCATGGTATTTCAGTGAATTTGGAAGGTTTTTTAAATGCTAATTCCTAAATATATAAAGCCTGAAACCTATGTTTTTTTCAGTGAATTTGCAAGGTTTTTTAAATGCTAATTCTATTAGCGGATAACGTTTAAATATGTTAATATCCTTGTCGGACCACCTGAGCATCCCTAGGGGGTCAGGGTGTTTCTACCCTGCCCCCTTTTTGCATTCTACATGTTTGTTTTTCTGCTTCTTTTGTGCCTCGGTCTACCTACCACAAGATGAATGCCAACACTTCCTGGTTAGAAGTGTTGACAGTCAATGAGCATGCTGCTTTCCTGTGAAATGCATGCTGATTGGCTGCCACTGTCTGTCAACACTCCAAACCAGGAAGTGTTGGCAGCCATCTTGTGTGCCTCGGTAGAACCAAGGCACAAGAAAGCAGTGAAACAAAGGTACACAACACGCAAAGGGGGCAGGGTAGAAGCACCCTGATCCCTTGGCCTGCTCAGGGGGTCCCACAAGGCCCACCCAGGCTCAAAAAAAATATTATTTTTTTCCGAAAATCGTGGGGGTACGCGCACCGTACAGAGTACAGTAAGCTTACAGTACTGTAAGATTACTGTACTCCGTACGGTGTGCGTACCCCCGTGATTCCCCCCCCCAAAAAAAAAATTTGGGGCCTGGAGGGGCCTTGTGGGACCCCCTGAGCAGGCCTAGGGGGTCAGGGTGCTTCTACCCTGCCCCCTTTTTGAGTTCTACACATTTGTTTTTCTGCTTTCCTGTGCCTCAGTCTACCGAGGCACAAGATGGCTGCCAACAATTTCTGTTTTGGAGTGTTGACAGACAGTGGCAGCCAATCAGCATGCAGCTCATACTCGGGAAGGTACAGAGTACGGTAAGCTTACGTGCACTCACGGTGTCCCACCTATAGATATATAATTTGGGAAAATTCAATTTTCTCAACAACTACTGGAGCGATTTTCACCAAATATAAAAAAGGCACTACTGCATACCAGTCCCTACCATTTTGCCAAGTTTGGTGTAATCCCATTTAGCCGTTCGGGCTGTAGCCGTGTCTAAAGGTCCTAAGGAAAATTGCATTGGGCTACATTTCACATTCAATTTTTTCAAAAACTACTGGAGGGATTTACACAAAATATTCAATTCAATTCAAAGACTTTATTCAAATTGAATTCACAATTCATAAAAGTATACAAATAAAATCACAATTAAAATTCCATCTTTTCCATTCAAAATTAAACATTACTAAAGATAGATTTTTAAAATTAATAAAAAGAAGTTAAAAAAAGATAAAACAATGCAATCAATTAAAATACATAGTAGTTAAAAATACTTAATTAACTCTTGCTATCCCATGGCCATGGTCCTTCTCACTCTTAAAATTGTGTTCAAGTAGAGGCTCACTGTGCTGATGGTAAAACAATCGTCTAAAGACCTAAGTTTATTATAGGCGTCTCTTGCTTTCCTTAGGCCCCAGATTAACATGAGGGGTTTTAAGATTTGTCGTCTAAAGTGGCTGTATAAAGTGCAAAAAAGAGTGCAGTGTATATTTGATTGGAATGATTTGTCATCACAAGGACCCCGCCTTTTACTCTCGCCCAGTCATTGCAATTCAGAAATGATACAAGTCTATACAAGGTTTCCAGGCGAAAGTATGTCAGGAGCCTATGATGCTGTAGGGGATGATCTATTACAAGATACAACTGAGGGCCCCTCTGAGATGTCACTTCGTCGTGGCTCATGACAGATTTTTTATTCCTTTCACCCTTCCACCTTTGCATTTCCAAATGTTCCAACAAAATCTTTTTGAACGTGGAAAGCGAGAGCTGTTCCAGTGAGGCTGGGTCGATAAAATATTCAGGATGACCAATCTCGCTGACAAAGTTCTTGATGTAACTAAGCCATTTAATATTTTTCATCCCATCACAACTTAAGCAGTCCTCTATAATAGATCTATTCAATTCTGTGGCATGGTTGGTCCAGACATCATGCCAAAGTAAAACAGGGGCTAGTTTTATAATGTCCGTGATGTGAAGGAGAGCAACTTCAGCATGTAAGACATATATAGGAGTGCTCTTTGATGTAGCTGTTATAAATCGCAGGAACCTTTTCTCGATTCGCTGTATCGCCTCCACTTGATGCCAGCCCCAAATGCCCGCCCCATAGGTCCCAATAGCCACACATTTCAATTTGAATATTTGGAGGTGTCCCTGACTGGCCTGTTCCCTATTTTTTTTGCAAAGCTCATAAGATCACCAATTGCTCTATTAAATGCCAGGGCCCTTGCATTCACAGCAAGCTTCCACGTGCCTTGCCTATCAAAATGAACCCCCAAATAACAAAAGATGGCGGCTAACTCCACCCTCCTTTCATCTAAAATAATTGGACATGGTAATCTTTGTTTGTTTGGGCCGCACGACATGGTAAATGTCTTCGAGACATTTACATGTAACCCTTTGATCTTCATGAAGTTAGTGAAGGTCTGTACGGCTTTCTGAAGACCCACCTTTGTCTGCGAGAGGATAGCCGCATCATCAGCGTAGAGTAGAATAGGGATGGGTTTGCCTTTGATTACAGGATAATCGTAATCCTGTTGTGTTAAGCAAGAACCCACCCCATTAATATAGAGGTTAAATAGCAGGGGAGCTAATATGCAGCCCTGCCTTACCCCTCTATTAATCTTAACACCTTGACTGCTAACGGGAATTCCCCTCCTGTGCTGCATTTATTCAATCACCATTGTTCATGACAAGGTCAGCTCGTCATAAGCACAGCTCCAGTGTACTGCATGACGAGCTGACCTTGTCCTGAGCATGGAAGGTGTTAAAGAACTCAGTGCATTCCCCCTCTGGCCATATCTTACTCGTGCACCCGCCTCAGCATAGAGTTCTCTAATGTAATCTAATATTTTACTGTCCAACCCAATGTCCCTCAAAGTCTGCCAGAGATTGACGTGCAAAACGCAATCAAATGTCACGTATAGGTTGGTTTTCTTTGCGTGTATATATATTTGGAGATAGTTAGGGAGAGATTTAGCCCCTGGTCAATTGTCCCCCGCCCTCCCCTAAACCCATACTGGAAAGGTGATAGCACTTCCTGTCCCTCTAGCCAGTCCTGAATGCGAGCAAGAATGACCCTGCCTGCCATCTTCATAAAGCCATCTAACAAAGAGATGGGCCGATAGCAGGCAGGATCATTCCTGTCCCCCTTTTTGTAAATCAGGACCAAGATTGCCTCCTTCCATGTTGGAATAAAACCTCTTTTGCCCATGCAATTCAGGACTCTAGTGAGTAGAGGAACCCACAGGTCTGGATACACGTCAATAGGGACAGAGTCTGGTCCTGGTGCTTTAGAGGCTGAGCTTTCCTTTAAACAACAATGGTCCAAGACCTTTATATTTCTAATTGAACAATGAATCAAAACTTTTGCAATTAAAGAGCATATGTTATTTGAACAGCCCTGCTCAATTAATGATAAACATATAAAAGACGGCAACAGCATCAATCTCCAAATACATACAATATTTTAATCTATTGTCATATTCAAAATTTGCAACTCAGTTCACAATTTATATACATTACCCCGTATAGAACGTGCAGTATAGCAAAGGGTGTCAAAGAATGTGAAAGTGATGAAGATGAAAAGAAGAGAAATCACACAAAATTATAAATAAAACAGTTCCAATAATTTCAAAAGAATATCCGGCCCGCAAATGCCGGACCTGTACAGCCTGACCACTTCAAATAGTCCAAAAAATCTCTCTATTATTATTCTTAGACAGAGAATGTTATTAATGTCTGCACTGTATCACAGAGAGAGAAATATATCTGGTGGTCCAGGTATTAGATAAATGTCGACGTTTCGACTCGTCTTGCGGCCTTGCGGTCGGTTTTGACTGGGCCATGCGAGTCTTCGGGGGAAGGTACAGGTAGAACCGGCGTGCCATAAAGGGCTTGGAAATGACACACCCACTCCTGAGCTGTAATGGCATTATCTAAACGAGGGCCATGGTCATCTTGGTAAAAGGGAGCGTTCACAGCCTTCCAAAAGGCAACAGTGTCCTTTTGTATTGCGGCTGCGTGGAGGGCTTCCCAAGCTTCAGCTTTTATATCTTTCTTTCTTCTGGCCAAGGCGACGTGGTAGTTACGCCTTGCCATTTGTACCTGTGCTCTGTCTAACGGGATACCATACAGTGCTTGTTTAAGTTCTCTCAGTGCCCTAGTGCAGTTTGGATCAAACCACCCAGGGGTTCTCTTGACTATATTGCGCGGGTTTCTGGTCAAGAGGTGTTTAATTGAACAGCAGATTTTATTGAAGGAGTCCAAAACATGTTCTTCTTCCTCTTCTAGAGTCAAGCACTTATTTATTTCCTTTTGGGAAATGGTCACTAGATTTTTTAGGAAACTCTCTGGAATTACCTTCTCCCATTTAATGCAAAATCCGTTACGCTGACCAAGAATGGGGTTAAGGTCCTAATTGCATTGAATATTGAGGGGCGGCGCATCCAGATTTAGCTTAAAGATAACTGATATAGGGTAATGATCACTAATGCCACTTATGAGTGTCTCCCATTTAGTGACTAGTGAGGCATAGCGTGATGAAAGTAAGGCAAAATCAATAATTGATTTTGCCCCTCTTGCGTTAAAGGTGGGTGTAAATGTTTTAGGCACGGAACAAGCCTCATTCATAAATACCATAGAATGGTCCACCAATAAGTTGTTGAGCATGTCCCCTAGTTTTGTATGGGCAAAATGGCTTGACGCCCCTAAGTTTTCATCTTCCCAGCCACACACACCCTGTAGACTCCTTGGAGATAAGGGACAATTAAAGTCCCCTACCCACATAAGAGCCAAATCCCCCGGACAGCTATCTTCGATCATCTTAAGGGTGCCTGACAATTTCTTGATTGTGGTTTCCACATGTACTATTGGGATGTTATTATAGAAGTTAATTATAGCTAAATTTTTCAGAGATCCCCATGTTACCATTAGTATTTGATAGTATGGACAATCCAAAAAGCTCCCAAGGACAGTAGGACCTGAATAGATCGACAAATATATAGACAACCCTCCCATTTTGCTAGGAACTGCCGGAGTAAAAAAAGTTTTATATCCTAACAAATGGGATTGCTCGCTGGCCCATGCTTCCTGGAGAGCTATGATGGAGTGGGTCATGGTTACTGATCGCCAGTCTGCGTCATTATTTTTGGGGCAAGACCCGCTATATTCCACGATATTATACTACCAGGAATTTCGATACTAAGTGGGCATGTTACATCCGTAGGTGTCACAGGGGCCAATTCCAATAGAACACTGGGAGTTATCCCCGGAAAATTAGCCAACTGGGGAAGTGATGTTATTTCTTCCCCAGGTACTTGTATTTCAGGCTGAGGGACTATCTCAGGGCAGGGTTCCTGTGTACTAATAATATTTACAGGAGCCAGGATATGTTTTTGGGAACTCAAATTATCTTTTTTGCCTTTTATCTTGTGAATTGGAAACGTATTAGCAGGGGGCCCCAACCATCATTCACAGCATCCAAGCCTGAGAAGGCTTCAAATCTGTTGGCGACTTCAAGGGGGGGTAAATGGCAACAAATGGTTAATTTCCCTAATTCCTTGCGGGTGGTCCAACCCCCTAAAGTTATTACCTTGTCCCCTGTAAGGTACAGTGTTCCACCCAAATACATTTTTTGCCATCACAGGGTTGGGAGCATGCAACATATATTGATTATTAAATGTTATAGGAGGATTATTCAGTAGGCCGGAAGGGACCCCTGAGCACATTGTAGGAGTCACCTGGGATCTTGGGTAGAAATAGGTCAGGTCACAGGGAACAATGGTTCTACCAGCGGTCCCTGGCATCCAATTTAGGATGTGTCTGACCGCACCTGGATCTCTGAAATTTATGACTATTAGATCGCCCACAATGTCTTTCTCTCGGCTCCCCAGCCAGGAAAGTCGCCGCACGTGGAGAATCTCACCATTGATGTTACATGGGAGTGGTCTGTGCTGGCTTAGCCAGTGCATGGTTTTGTTTTTTAATTGACTAAAGCCTCCCCTCCTGCCGTCTTCTAAGGTGGGGACACCCGTGAGTACAACCACATAGGGGACCGCGTCTGGTAGTAATTCAACTTGGCGGCCCCTATGGTTTTCTACTCTATCTGGATACGCCCTCCCCCTTACCTCCTGCTTATTTCTAATAGCGGCTGTATTAGCCCCCTTTGAGATTTCCTTAGAAGTGTGTGGGCCGGGTGGATGAGCTGCTTTAAGTAGATTTACCCCTTGATGATTACGGCTCACAGAGTTGCTGGATGGATTTAGGTCCTTTAGGATAGCAGGGGTAGAGGTTGGCGCTGCGGCTACGGGGGTGAGACTGGCTTTGCAGTATCTTTCGATAGGCCTGCTTTGTTGGTAATGGCCATTTCCAAGTCCCCCAGCCATTGCTTCAGCCTCTTCAGCCTGTCTAGTATGGGAAATGTAAATGACCTGAGTAGATTTTCAATGCTGTCGAGGGAGACAGCAGACGATTGTTCCTTGGACGTGCAATTTTTGGTAGATATTGAACCAGGTCTAAATGCAGTCATTGTAGGGGTATTTGTAGAAGGTATTGTTTTGTGCGGGACCTCTTGACCTGAATCGGTAATTAAAGTAGCCTTTGTAGTGAGTGCAGGTGTAACACTAGCCTTTCTGCCCTTGCCAAAGTCCGAGTGGCTAGTCTTACCTCTTTGTGGAAGACCACTCCTCCTCTGTCTCTTATTTGGTGGCGGTCCAAAGACTTTGGGGACCTCCCGCTTCCCAGCTTTCTTTTGGGAATTCCCCACTACTTCTCGAGGAGTATCGGATATAACTTCTATGCCCGTATTAATGTCACTAGAGATTAATGTGTTATTTTTACCCACACTATTAAGGGCAGCCAATAGGGGGGCATATCTCGCAGAAGCATTGGAATACCCTGCGTAGATAACGGGTCCTCATTTTCTGAGGTCAGACCTACACCCGATGGATTAATCTGGGGTGGTACTACCAAAGGGGGTCTAGTTTTAATAGATTCAATAGAGCGGCGACGCTCTGCTCTACGTTGAGCCAGTACGCATTCCCTTTCCATATCGGGGGAAGGTTTTATAAAATATTTATCCAGGGTACCTTTGCTATTTGCCCCTACATCAGCCAGCACAATTTTTTCAGGGGTAGCAGCCATGGAAGATGAACAGACAGATGTTAGGGTTATGTAGCAGAGCTAATGATGTTTTTTAGTTACTTTACTCTACCAAAGAACAGCCTGTAATGGTGACAGTGCAAACCCCAGGTAAGTACCCCCCAGCGCCGGTACTCAGCAGATGGATTTACTTTGAGAGGCAACAAGGGAGGGAGCCCTATAGGTGTCAGCGGGGTACAATAATCTTTTTAGGGTATGGCAATGAAGAGACAGTTCCTATGAGTAGTTGATATATACGCACATAGCATGGGTGCGCAATATAAAATGCACGACAACCTTACTTTTGGAGATGGAGGGTACAGACGGTGGCTTAAGTAGATATAAGAGAATGGGCCCAGCCCAGCCTCCTTCAGCCACCGAACAGCCACAAAACGGCCCGCCCTTTGCCTGGGCTTCGCCCGGCGTCCCGCACGTGTCCCGCGAGACGGGGATGATGATATTTTTTAAGCGCCTCCTGGCACGAAAATCTGTATCTGGGTGCTGCTAGGGCTGCTGGGGGTTGAAGTCTTTTGCCCCGCCCACGCTCCGCTCAGCGGCCCGACTCCAGGCTGGTAAAAGGAGTAAGGCAGCGGGAGGCGGGCAGGCAGATCCACCAGTACACTGTTCTCCCTGGGCAATAACAACGACCAAATAGGTGGCAGGCAGAGCACAAAGCACCAGGCACAAGTCAAGCAGGAAGCCCCCACTCGACCGGGATGACAATGTTTTTAAGCGCCTCCTGGCATGAAAAGTTGTATCTGGGTGCCGCTAGGGCTGTTGGGGGTTGAAATCTTTTGCCCCGCCCACGCTCCGCTCAGCGGCCCGACTCCACGCTGGTAAAAGGAGTAAGGCGGCGGGAGGCGGGCAGGCAGATCCACCAGTACACAGTTCTCCCTGGGCAATAACAACGACCAAATAGGTGGCAGGCAGAGCACAAAGCACCAGGCACAAGTCAAGCAGGAAGCCCCCACAAAACATACAAAAGGCACTGCTGCATACCAGTCCCTACCATTTTTCCAAATCTGGTGTAATTCCGTTCAGCCGTTCGAGCTGTAGCCTTGTCAGAATGTCTCTATGGAAATTAACATTCTCGCCCCCGCTTGACGAATCGCCCCAAAACTTTCAGGGAAGGAGCGGAGCGCAGCGAGGCAAATGTAAGAAAAATTACAGGCGGATCCCTCACTTGGCGCCAAAGTTATTCCCAATAGAATGTTCGGAATTTCCTATGGTAACTAGGTCCAAACTATATATATCTACTGGCGACCTCCAGTAGGTAATATATATATATATATATATCTACACACACTCCAACTTGCCTCCAAGTGCGCGTGCAGCGCCGACAGGTACGTGGACCACTCAATCAAACGCCAGAGCCAGTCTTGAAATCATAAAGTGATTTATTTCATTTGTGATAAAAGGGTGCAAGCCCCGTCAAACGCGTTTCGGGCACTGGCTGTGCCCTTGCTCACTGACAACTAGCCAGGACATTTTCACTTCTTAAATACATTATTTGAGAAATACGCGCCAAACAGCACAATGTTAAACATAGAAATGGGACTTGATTTTCCAAACCTAAATGGGTTCATGGTGAATAATGTCGCATTTTGGAACTGGGTTCAATGTGATAACCATATACCTATTTACAGCATAAATAGACGCATAATGATATTACACAAAAATATATTATACCTATAAATTGGCGCATGCTGTTTTCTTCTTTATGTTGGCTGAGTGGACTTGTTCGACATAAATCAGTCAATCGTGTGGAACATCAACATTTTAACGTGCCTGAACACTGGATAATACAGCGGTCTGTATACGACCACTGAAGGTGGTCTACTATGTTATTTGTATTGTAAATTAAATGTCATAACCAATCTCATAACAGACATAACGGGTACAAATACCTCATAACCTTTTCCATAAAGTGCAAAGTGCCTCAATTGATGATGTAAACATTCGATTTGTATAAATAGATTCATGAACATCTATAACAAAGTGCGAAGTGCATATGTAAACATTGTACTCTATAAACATTAAGTTATGACATGAAGAATAATTCTATTTAATATCCAGTAATCATGGTACACAACTTTCACTGTGTAGGTGTGATCGTAGAGATGTCCTAACACGTGCAAATATAATGTTACAAGGTGTTCAAATGCCCACATGTATATATATATATATATTCACTGAAAAAACCATAGGTTTCACCCAGTTATAGTTAGGAATTAGCATTTAAAAAACCTATTAAATTCACTAAAAATAAACGTAGGTTTCACACCAGTTATAGTTAGCTGGAAATTTTACTCGCATAAAACCATTGAAATTCACACGTTATAGTTAGTTGGACTCACTATAACTTTGCGCGTGCAATGCACTGCTGATGACGTCACATATTACATCACTCATGACATGGTCAGTGACATCACTCATGACATCACTGATGACACCATCCAGTGAATGTGTGTCTTTTATAAAAATAAATATGTGTTATATATGTATATGTAAAAGTTGATGGAAGAATAAATGTTTAAATAGGTGTTTACATGGATGCTTTTTTTAAAAAAAAATTGATTGGTTAACTGGTTTATTGAGTGTTTCTTAGTGAATACATATATTAGAGAGTAATGTTTAAATATTTAAATATATGTGTTAGTGTTTCACTTTGTGTATAAGTGGCTGCATGGGTTGGTGAGTAGCTACATGTGTAGGTATATGGGTTATTAGATGTTTTTCTTAGTATCAGTATAAATGTTTATATGGTTTGGTGGGGGTATTACTTAGCACATAGATGCATGAATGACTGACTCTCTCTTTGTATGTGTTTTGAAGACAGCATATGTGCAGGACTGTATGGGTGGATGAGTGTGTATATGTGTATGTTAGTGAGTGAATGACTGTCTCACTAGTGTCTTTAATAGTAACTACATATGTTTTAATGTAGTATATGCGAATATTGATGTATATAAGTGAGTATATGTGAGACTAAGGGATTGTAAGAGTTCCTGTTTATATAAGTATGTGTTTCTATAAGTGATTGTTTAAGAGAGTAAGTATGTGTAAGGTTCCTTAGAAGTAAGGTGCTAGTGTGTGTATAGCTGTATTTGCAAATAAATGGATGTTCAATAGTTTATTTGCATGTGTGAGTATGTGTGAGAGTATCTTTTGGATGACTGTCGGTGTGTAACAGGATATATATGTATATCATTATATTTGATGAGTGAGTATACGTATGAGTGATTATATAGAACTGTTGGTGAATGAGTGGATGTGTATATAGATGGTGGAATTATTAAATTGGTTGTTGTAACTGGTATGGGTATCTTCATTTTTTTGAAAATTGTAGTTTCTATTTTTGAACATGTGTTTTAAGGGTTACATTACAGTGAAAGGAGGTCTGTCACTGTATCACAAGGATGGTGTCATCAGTAATGTCATGAGTGATGTCACTGACCATGTCATGAGTGATGTAATATGTGATGTCATCAGCAGTGCATTGCACGCGCAAGTTATATTGAGTCCAACTAACTATAACGTGTGAATTTCAATGGTTTTATGCGAGTAAAATTTCCAGCTAACTATAACTGGCGTGAAACCTACGTTTGTTTTAGTGAATTTAATAGGTTTTTTAAATGCTAATTCCTAACTATAACTGGTGTGAAACCTATGGTTTTTTTCAGTGAATTTCATAGGTTTTTTAATAGCAAATCTCTATAGGTATGAAATGTAATATGTTTTATTCCGAATTTTATATTGTATAACTATGTATTATTCTTTTTTTTTTTTGTTTTTTTCCCCGGTGCGCTCCCGGGGCGCGTACCGATGCGCTCACCGGTAAGCGCAGTGCTTTTGCGCGCCCCGGGGCGCGTACCGGTGAGCTTCCCATTAGCGCTATTGCCGCGAACGAAAACAACATCGTGACGTATCGCATAGCCGCGTGATGCGTCATATGACGCACAGCTTAAGCGCACCCGGAAGTACGCAAGCGCATACGATCGCCTGACGCGCTTACGCTACGCGCTCCGGGGCGCATAGCGTAAGCATGTCGGGTCATGTGACCTGAAAATAACACTTTTCATTGGTTCACAACACTTTTGTTTTCCAAATGATGAAAGCCCTGCTCATGTGACTTGAAAATAACACTTTTCATTGCTTCACAACACTTTTGGTTTCCAAATGATGAAAGCCCTGGTCATGTGACTTGAAAATAACACTTTTCATTTGTCCAGAACAGTTTTTTTTGCAAAATGATGAAAGCCCCCACCTCTTTTTCCATATTCTGACTTTGTCCTTTGACTGAGGAAGACCTGTTTGGAGATCTGTCTCTAATCTTTTCTACTTTAAAATGGCTACAATAGCAGCAGCAGCTGGAGCATCTGCCCCACCACCACCATCAAAAAGACCACCAGAAGATCACATTGGTGGTCAAGAAGAAGAGGAGGAGGATGATGAAGAGGAGGGACAGACAAGGCATTTCCTGCCTGAAGTTAATATGCCCTACAAACCAAAAGAGCACTTCGTATGGCAGTTCTACAAAATCCCAAGGGGTTTCAAAAAAGTCAAAGCTGCGAAAGTAACTTGTCTGATTTGTGATGCTGAGCTGTCCAGGGGGAACCCTAACAAAAAATATTCCTTCGGGAATCATACCATGATTCGGCACATGATCCGTTGGCACCCAATCAACTATTCTGCTGCAGAGGTAAGGGACCTCTGCAGTAAGCTACCCCCATCAACATCTAGACCCTCAACATCGAAAGAACCAACTCAATCGGGTTCAGAGGCAACAGCGACAATTCCTATCATACAACCAAAATTTAACGTTTTTAAAATCATGTGCAAATATTGTGGAAAGTTAATTTGCTATGGTGAGCAAAGTATAAAACTTATCATCTGTGCTGGGGATAACCTTAAGTGCCTATAAAATCCCTAATTTGTTCTGTTTTTTTTGCTCCAGTTGAGCCATTTACAATTCCCTGTTTTTTGTTTCTCCCCATAAAAAATACAAAAAAAATATAAAACTGTTCAGAAAACCCAAAAAAAGTAAAAAATGTTCAAAAAAACAATAAAAAAATAAAACAAAAAGAAGAAAAAAAACAGTTCTTTTTAGAACTACCTCCAATTTTTAAAAAAAGACTACATTTTTTATAATCTCTGTCATTCTTTTTTCCCCATGGTACGCTCCCCGGTGCGCGTACCGGGCGCACCCCACGCAAATCGAAAAAAAAGGTTTTTGTTTTTTTTGCCCTGCGGGCCCTTTTATGGCCCCCACATCAATCCTAGGGGGTCAGGGGGGTCTACCCTGCCCCCTTTTGGTCATTTCCCCCTTTGTTTTTGCCATCTCTTGTGTCTCGATCCTACTGAGATACAAGATGGCGGCCGCTCCGGACTGTTTGGAATGTTTACAGACACCCGAGAGCCAATCAGCTTTCCGCGCGCAAACTCGCGTTGTGCGCTGGTACCCTCCCCGGTGCGCGCTTACAGATATATATATTTTTTTGAACCTAAATTACTCAAAATCCTCTGGAGCACATTTCTTGAGACCTAGCAAAGGCACATCGGACTACCAGTCCCTACAATTTTGCCAAGTTTGGTGAAAATCCATTCAGCCTTTCGGGCTAAAAGTGAGGTCGACGGCCCTATGGAAATTAACATGGGGCCTGTGGTTGTTGTTGGTTGTGTTTCTTTCCTTATTTCCTCTCTACCACGATCAGGTCTTTCTCTGCCTTTTTGGAATATGCTTTCTGCGAGTGTGATTCTTTTCGTGGCGCGTTCCTCCATAGTGAGTCAATTAATGGTGATATGTTTCAATTATCTTTGTATTAATTTGCTCTCTCTTTATAGTTGAAAGTATTTTTCGACAGCTTTTCACAATGTTTTTTAGTTTGTTGATATGTCCCTTTTGCGGGATATCATTAATTGACAGTGTCTTTTTGTTTGTTAGTCCAACGAGCGAGGTCAAGACTTGAACTGAAATCGTTTCGTTCATCAAAATTTCCTTGTTAACAAGTGAAATATGTTCTTATTGACCTTACTTGTGGAGAAGCGTGGCTCAGTGGTTAGAGGCGGCAGACCCAGAAGCTGAGATCGGCCGTGGACCAGGGTTCGATTCCCCGCCTCGGCGGGTCTCGGGCTCAAAAATTTCACTGAGTCGACAATTCTCGCTCTGGTGTCTACTCGACTCACGGGGTCACACTCTGCGACTCTGGGCAATAGCTTGCTTAATCTCCACTACGGCCACTCGCGGCGGGATGCCTGGCTTTCACCTTGTGGATACCCGGCCGGGGTATCTCACAGGGGAATACCAGGACGGGCTCCCTAAGCAAGCGCCTTGAGGCCCCTGGGTTAAAGTGCGCTATATAAATCGAAACACATTTACATTTACTTCGACATACGGCGCTTTACACTCACACACCTCTCCGCTTACCTGGGAGACTCCCGGTAGTGTCAGCGTCCTCCGACCCAGCACTCCGGCGCTCGACCAGTGGGTGTGGCAAGGGTTTTGCTGGTACGTTTCGCTCAATCCTCTGTTGGTATCCGGACGCTTCTGTTCACCCAAGAAGTCATGGCGTTTGCAGATTGTCGGCGTCTCCGGAACCGATTTTCACAATTTTTCAAAGTCCGTTAGCGTGTGGCCGCCTCCACCCAATGTTCTTCGGCGTTTTTGCAGGTCACCTAACGCTGCTTTTGTGGATCGCTGAGGATGATTCAAGGTATGTCAGGTTTACATAGCAACCCACACCAACAAAACGTGGAAGGACACCTACTTCTTTGGTCTGGCATCAATACAGCAGCACGAACGTGGTGGTAACAGAAAGAAAAATCTTAGAAGATTAGAATCAAGACTAATCATGCGCTTCAAAACCAGACAACCGACAGGTTTGAATGAGAGCGAAGAACTCCACTTCCACCTCTGAACAAATGTACTCTTAAAAACATGCCGAAGGGAAACTAACATTGGGAACTTTTACATGATTAAATGAAAACTTTTGCTCTCATTAACTGGTGCATATGCACAGATCAGTGTCTAATCTTTGGCAGTGACAAGGGCACTCAGCCTGAGGAATTGTAAACTGTTGCACAGCCGGATAAGCGAATATATGGCAAAGACATGGAGGACGATTTCCAATCAAGTGCACAGCCATAGACACTGCCTAGACACGTAGTCTGAGTGCTAACAGAACATTTATTTGATGTATGGCACTAAGCCTACATTCCAGCAAACTGTGTGCATGCATATAAACGTTAACATGATTCAAATGTTGTAAACAAATAAGCGAAATAAGCTTAGAACCGCATGTCCCAGAATGCACTTTGACAAGCACCATAGGATATATAGTTGCAAGTAAAGTAGGACAACTGTGTAACACTGCCGTGAGAAGGAACCATCTGGTTCGAAACGCGTAGGCTGTAACAGTGTCTGAATAAATCTTCATTGCTTCCAACGAGCGGAGTGCTGGTTTTTCCTTTTCGTGAGAAATCAACTCACGGGACCCGGTCCTGGCCCCGAACTAAGCACCGACTTGCCAAGCTGTTCCCTCTGCGACAGGATCGTTCGTGAATGATATATATATATATGTATATATATATTCACTGAAAAAACCATAGGTTATAGACCATATATAGTTAGGAATTAGCATTTACAAAACCTTATTTTACTCACACAAAACCATTAAAATTTGTATATATAGTTAGTTGCACTAACTATATATTGCGCACCTGCAATCCACTGCTGATCATGTCACATATTACATCATTCATGACATGGTCAGTGACATCACTGATGACATCACTGATGACATCTCAAATGACCATCTATATACACATCCACTCATTCACAAACAGTTCTATATAGTCATTCATACATATACTCACTCCTTATATGTAGTGATATACCTATACATCCTGTTACACACTGACAGTCATCCAAAAGTTACTCACACACATATTCACACATGCAAAAAAACTAATGAACATTCATGTATTTGCATATACAGCTATACACACACTACCACTTTACTTCTAAGAATACTTACACATACTTACTCTCTTAAACAATCACTTATATAAACACACACTAATTTAAACAGGAACTCTTATAATCTCTCACTCTCACATATACTCAGTTTTATAAATCAATACATATACTAGATTAAAACATATGTTGTTACTGAAAAAGACAATAGTGAGACAGTTGTTTACTCACTAACATACACATACACACACTCATACATCTATACAGTCCTGTACATATGCTGTCCTCAAAACACATACAAACAGTGAGTCAGTCGCCAACCCATACAGCCACTTACACAAAGTGAAACACTGATACATACATTTCAATACATAAAAGTTACTTGCTAATATATGTATTCACTAAGATACACTTAATAAGGCAGTTAACCAATCAATTATTTTAAAAACAAACATTCATTTACACACTTATTTAACCATTTATTCTTGCATTGTACTTTACAAATACATATAAAAAAATATATATTTTTCAGAAAGACAAACATTCACTGGATGGTGTTATCAGTGATGTCATGAGTGATGTCACTGACCATGTCATGAGTGATGTAATATGTGACGTCATCAGCAGTGCATTGCAGGTGCGCAAGTTATAGTGAGTCCAACTAACTATAACGTGGGAATTTCAATGGTTTTATGTCAGTAAAATTTCCAGCGAACTATAACTGGTGTCAAGCCTATGTTTTTTTCAGTGAATTTAATAGGTTTTTTAAATGCTAATTCCTAACTATAACTGGTGTGAAACCTGTAGTTTTTTCAGTGAATATATATATATATATATATGTAAACTTTTCAGAAGCAATCGTCCCTTGCTGGAGGAGGAGGGGCCAGCCAGCTGGTGCAGGTGATGAGTCAAGGACAAGACTCGTAAATTATTTCGAGCAATTCAAAAAGAACACTGCACTCTTCTCGGATGTTTAAAGCTGTTTAATCCATCTCAGTAAAACTTCCTCACCTACGCGTTTCGAACAGTAAATGTTCTTGATCACGGTAGTAACAAGTCTGTCTTTACTTTTTGGTATTTATACCCTACTGCCCACTTAACAATTAGGATGCATTGTGGGAGGGGTAGTTTGTGCTTGGTTCTGATGGAACCTTTGTCAATTTCCTTTTGCAATTTAGCAAGCCTCAATGTCGAAAAGGGCACTCAGCCCTCATAGAACCAACAAAGCGCAACACAAGCTTACAATTTGTCATATAAATCATATAAATCGTGGCTTGCTAAATTGCAAAAGGAAATTGACAAAGGTTTCATCAGAACCAAGCACAAACTACCCCTCCCACAATGCATCCTAATTGTTAAGTGGGCAGTAGGGTAGATGTGGATGTGGGTACAGTCAATGCATCCTATTACATGTGGGAATTGTGCAATGTTGTAGAAATGAAGCTTGGTCTCATTCAAGTCTTAATGGGTGGTCGGGAATGAGATGTAGTGGTGTAGCCGGGTCTGCATTGCCTCCAGAAAACTCCTTAGGCAGCGGGACATGGTGCTCTGGGATATACCCCCTGCAACAGCGACTATCCCCTGGAAGCTTCCGGAGGTAAGTAGGTGCAGGCTGCATAAGATCTGGACATGGGTGGGCACGGCATTGGTCCTCCTTGTTGGGTGTTGCATCAGGGGGTCTAGGTCCCGGATCAGCTTGTTGAACATTGCCCCATTCAGGCGGTACTTAGATTAAATTTGCTCCGCAGTTTGGCCCAGGAGGGTGATCCGCTGGCGGAATATTTACTCCTGGATCCTGCATCTGTTCCGTGCGGCAGCCTGGAGCCTTCACCACCTGACCACCATGTAGAGTCCTGGAATTGTGAGAGTCCTCATGCTCCTACTGTGTTTCCTTAAGTGTGTTTGATCAGGACAGCACCTGTGGCTAGTTTGTTTTAAAAAAAAAAAAAAATCCTTCATGGTTACCACCTGGTTTTGGTTCTCCTTAAATTGCGCATTGCAAATAGCAATTTTCAGCTTTTTCGCAAGTTTTCATGAATTGCGTTTGCGAATATTTAGCGAGGTTGCATAATAATTCGCAGAATCATGGATTCTCGCTACTTCCGATTCTTCAGACCAGTACCAGTGAGTACTTTGCTTCCCACTCCCGCTATACTCTAAACGCATACTAACACCACCTGCACACATATGCTACAACAGCCAGTATGCTACTCTGCCTAGAGCACATCAGTTTACAGCACTCAACTGTTTAGGTGCATGGTTTCATCCCCAAGTGTAACAGTACCTCCCCTATGCACCAACTCACTCAAGACACTCTAGACTCTCTAGACAAAACAGCACTTTCACACCGCTAACGTTAAATACTTTGGTTCTGCAAGTATGCTACAGACCACTCAGCTCACAGTTTAGGCATACGCTTTTATCCCCAGGTGTACCAGCACCTCACCCTACCACCATTTCACAGTAGGCAAAACAGCTCTTTCACACCGGTAGGAGTAAATACTTCACTTCGGCCAGTATGCTACAGCGCCAACAGCATGTCAGTATACAGCGATCAGCTCATGGTTTACACGCAAGCTTTCATCCTAGAGTGTACCGGCACCTCACCTCAGCACCATCTCACAGTGGGAAAAACAGCACTTTCACAACAGTAGGGGTGAATACTTTGCTTCACTCTCCCTTTACCGCACACCCTAACCATCCTACAGACCTCACAGCGCTCATACCCTCCTCTTTCCCACTTTTTTCTGCCCTTTTTCCCCTTACTCGCTTCGAAGGCAATCACAAAATGGTGGCCAACATTTCCTAGTTGCAACTGTTCGCGGCCAATCAGCAGCAAGCTCGTGCTTGTAAAGCCTCAGACAATCAGATGGCAGAATTCCCAAATATTGATATCTGTAAATTTTGATATTTCTCAAAAACTACTGAACGGATTTATACCAAATAAACAAAAGTGTGCTTTCTAGACCAAGACCCTTCTTCCTGCCAAATATGAGGTAATTCCATTCACCAGTTCGACCTGTAGCCTTGTCTAAAGTTTCACATGGAAATTAACACGGAGGAAACACTTTTCGGGACCCACCTTTTTCCTAAGCCCCTCCCAAACAAATCACCCCCAAACTTTCAACATAGGATATCAACAAAGAATTGTTTTGAAACTTTCCAAAGATTTGTCAATCGGTGCCTAAGGTATTGCGAATAGAATGTTGCCATTTTCCTATGGTAACTGGGTCCTAACTACCGCCAGTTGGTAATATATATATATATATATGAAAAAAAAGGAAGAATGAACCACTTATATTTTTGGAAGATGCTTCTTTCCTTAAAGATTGGTCACTTATAGTGTGGAAGTGCAACTGAGATTATACTCACGAAAGAACAAGAGACAGTCCTGAACAAACAAGGGTCTAGGTTTTGCCCCTACAAATCAAGTCAACCTCTTTAAACTTAGATGAGAATTACCCGGGTTTTTCGAAAAATCTGTTTGAGTGGTTTATTTGATAATGAGAGGAGAGAGAATATAACACAACTGGGTGACACAGGACTTCACAGTGCTGTAGTCATCAAACCACAGAGGACTATAAAACAGAATGTTTACACCTTTCGGGATAGGAGAAATTACTAAGTCCTTGGTAGAGCCCCCATAACACGTTTTCAGAAAGAGCTCAACAGCGTTCTGGAGAAAGGACTCGCAAATGGGTGAATTAGCTAAAAGGAAGCAGCCTTCCTCATCAAAGAAAATCCAAAGACCCCACTCTTTTACATACTTCCAAAAGTACACAAAGCTACAGGGCCTCACCAGGGAGACCTATTGTTCAGAGATAGCCTCCATTTTGGAACGACTATCATAATTTAGTGATTTTTTATCTCAGACCAATAGTTCTGAAAATAATAGCATACCTAGGAGATACTACGGAGGTACTTAATCTGATTAAAGACTTCGATTTCAAGACAAAATAAGATCTTATTAGATTTGATATTGAATTGCTATATACAAATATTTTGCAAAGACAGATATTGCGAGTCATTGGAAATGTCCTCTTTTCAGATAATTGGGACTTCCAAACCACCAGATCCTTAATATTAGGTCTGGCTAAGTTGACATTAATGAGGATTTTTTCTCGGTACAATGATACTCTGTACTCACAAACCCATGGTACTTCCTTGAGAACTCCATTAGCACCCAATGTCGCCTGCTTAAATGTGTCCTAATCTGAGAAAGAACACATTCACCCCAAACAAAATCCTTATTTGGACTCAATTAGGATATGTCATTGTTATATTGATGGCGTTCTTCTGATCTGGCATGGGGACCTGACTTCTGCCAATGAGTTTCTTACGTGGCTGAATGGAAGAAATCTCTACCTCATATCACCTAAACCACTACAACCAAGGCCCCTCCACCTTTTGGATTAAATTATTAAACAACACAATGGTAAATTGAGGAGTGAAGTGTTTCACAAGCTAACTGACAAAAAACAACTTATTATCCTTCCATAGCGTTCACCCAAAATCTTTAGAAAGAACCTACCTTATGTACAGATCCTTTGACTGAGGAGGAATTGCTCGGAAATCCAAGATTTTAAGATAGAGGTTGAGTTGCTGAGTGGAAAATTACTGGATCGCGATAACCCAGAACATGTGATAAAAAGAGCCTGGAAATGAGCAAAACACAACTATAGAGAATCACTCTTAGAGGTAATTGATAAACCCAAAGAAGATTCAGTACAGAATCAAATTATATTAGGAACATCATAATAAAAAATTTACATATTCTGAATACAAATAACTTGAATATAAAGAGCCCATTATTATCCTTCTAAAAAGGTGCGAGCATACAAAATGTGATAGTGTACGCAAGACCACAATCACAGAGATTATCAATCAATCAATCAATCAGGAGTTTGTTAAAGCGCGACTACTCACCCGTAAGGGTCTCAAGGCGCTAGGGGTGGAGGATGTGGGGGGGTGCAGGTTCCATTCCATCAAGGAGGGGGTCTGTCGAAGAGCCAGGTTTTAAGGTTTCTTGCAAAGATGGGGAGTGATGTTGTCTGAGGTGGAGCGGAAGGGCGTTCCATGCTTTGGCCGCGAGGAAGGAGAAGGAGCGGCCTCCCAATCTGGTCTTTCTGGTGCGGGGGACCACGGCGTAGGAAAGCTGGGCTGATCGTAGGGTCCTTTGGGGTGCGTGGAATTTGAGTCGGCTGTTCAGGTATGCTGGTCCGGTGCCGTGGAGGGCCTTGTGTGCGTGGGTGAGCATCTTAAAGGTGATTCTCGCCTCGATGGGGAGCCAGTGGAGTGTGCGCAGGTGCTGGGAGATGTGGCAGTGTTTTGGCAGGTTGAGAACCAGTCTTGCGGCGGCGTTCTGGATGTTCTGTAGCTTGCGGATGAGGTTTTTGTTTATTCCGGCGTAGAGTGCGTTGCCGTAGTCGAGCCTGCTGGTGACCAGGGCGTGAGTGACTGTCTTTCGGTGTTCGAGGGGGATCCATTTGAAGGTCTTACGAAGGAGGCGGAGGGTGTGGAAGCAGGAAGATGAGACAGAGTTGATCTGGCAGTCCATTTTGAGCTCGGAGTCCAGGATGATTCCCAGGTTGCGTGCGTGGTCTGTGGGGGTTGGCGGGTTTCCGAGGGTGGTGGGCCACCAGGTGTCGCTCCAGGCGTCGGGGTTTGGGCCCATGATGAGAACCAGATAGGGCCTATTGGTTTGGGACTTCCCCAGTCACTGGGCATTATTCCTCTGGGTCTTGTAAAGTTTGTCCACTAACTAAAAACAGTAAGCTTGTGGATTTGGTATTGAAATATCCATGGGAATTGAGGAATCACACTACTTGCAATTCAGAAAATATGATTTCCTTCATCAAATGTCCTTGTGGTTTACAATATGTGTGTATAACCACAAAACGGGTCTAGGTAAGAATACTAGAACTCATGAGTAATGTGCAGTGTACAAAAACGATGACGAAAATCACTGCTCATTTTGTGGAAATGAATAACACCTAAAGATCTGAAGTGGCTAGTAATTGACAAACCGTACATCATCACAACTACAATAGATACAACAAAATTGTTGTTCCTATGGGAACAAAGATGGGTACATAGACTTCAGAGCAGTGAAAAGGGACTTAATGATTCTATCCCCTGGTACCATCTGAATGAAACACGTTACTGATCACTTGAGTTGGTAACGAAATTAAAACATTTATGTACTCCTAACTCTTTAGGACTCATGTAGTGACATGAGATGGGGTAGCCTTATATTGGATGATGTGACAACATGCATAAAAAGGAATGCAAAATAAAAGAATTGCAGCCCGTTACCTCTTGATGTCCGGACCCACTATAGGAACTTGTAAAGACTTTTTTATATCTAAAAATAAATGTTTGTAAGAAGTGAATTAATTTCTAAAAATAATGACTGGTTCCAGGGACTATTTAGTTTCCTATAATAATGATGATTTCAACATCGATCGAGTCACATATGCTGAGGTAATTGCATAAAAATTTAGGAAGAATTATTGACTATAAACTTCCTGAATGGCTACACAGGGATACTTAGATGGATAGTACACCACCAAGTTGGCCGCCAGAATAAGCAGCATTTTACAGGATCTCACACGGGATGGGCCAGAGCAACCTCTGGCAGCAAAAGGACAGAGGAGTCATTTTTAAGTGAGGCTGGCACTCGGATTCCGACATCGTTGGAGGGATTAGAGTGACCTAATTGAAGGCACCTGTACCTTGAAGATGTAAACGGGGCACTCGGGGAAGGGGGTGTGAGAAAGATACTGGAAAACGTCTACACATCGGGGCATGTCGCGGATCCGACAGAACAGGAACGTTTAACGAGCCATAACATGATCCCTATAAATGATTGTCCTGTGAGGACAGTAAAGTAGGATAAGTTAAGAAGGGTCTGAACTGAACCTAATAAGAAATAGATGCCAACATACCGAACGTAATTCAGGTATATATGCTATCTTCATAAGGATATGTCAGGATGTATGGGGATAGTACGAACTCCACACTACCTATAGCTGGTGGACAGGGGCATAACAAAGGCCCCCACAGCCCCGCATTGTGGGGGGCCCTGCGCTCCAGCAGTCCCCTAACTTCATCATGAATTAAATGGTGCTCAGTGCACACAGCACGCCCGGCCTCTTAATAAATTAAATGGTGCACACGGCACACACGCCTGGGACACAGCCGCCAGGCCTCAGAGGCTCTTCATTAATAAAATGGTGCACAAATGCTGCGCAGTGCGCACCCGTGTACCCCGGCCGAGCCTCTGAAGTAAGCATGGGCGAATTTTGCAAATTCGCGGTTTGCGAATTTGTGTATTCATGAATTTGCAATCCGCAAAATCTGCGAACTCTCGCGAATTTGCGGATTTTTTCTTTTTTTGGGGTTCGCAAGGGTTTCTGCCAGTTCGCAAGGGTTTTGTACCAGTTCGCAAACGCGAACTTACTTGTCGGGTCGCAACGGTCACGACTATGTTGTTTCTACATCTGGTTCATCACAGCACCCTCTGTTTCACCACTGCCACCCTCTGGTTCACCCATACCACCCTCTGGTACATCACTGCCACCCTCTGGTTCGTCACTGTAGATTATGGGGGAAAAGGCAGCACACCTGCCCTGCTTCAACTGACATGAATTAATTTGGGGTTGATTAATGTGTCACTGAGTCTGACACCTGCTTCCTTATCTGTAATTGTTTTTTGTTGCAGTGCAATTTTTTTTCACAGGACCTTTGTGGCCTACTTGTAGCTATTCTCTGAGCCTGCTGTGAGGGTCAGAGCAGGGTCATAGAATAGTTGCAAGTAGGCAACTGAGCTCTGGAGGGGGCCCTCAGGATGCACTACAGAGAATGGTTACTAATGATGAGGTTGAACTTTTGCACCTGCTGAGTGCTTTCAGTTTTGCAAAATTCGTTTTTCTGCAATTTCGGGGGATTCGCGGGGCGCGAATTTGCACGAGATCGAATTCGGAAGCCGTGAATTTGTGCGAATATGCGATTTGTTTTTTTGCGGCGTGTTAGTTCGCAAGGTTTTGTGTGTTTTAGCAAGCCGCTTGTAGCGCAACGGCGCGAAGTTACCCTCACGGTCGTTCACAGGCGCGGCCATCTTGTTTGCGTGACGTATTTCTGTTTCCGGGCGCTATGTGTAATCTCGCAAAGTGTGCGGCTCACTAGTACAAGTTTGCGTGTGATCGCGAGGAAAATCTTGCGCGAACTTACCCACGCGGTCGTGAACGGGTGCGGCCATCTTGTTTTTCATTCATTGCTATGGTTCTGGGCATGTTTTCTGTATCCTCTGTCAATCTCTGCCATCCTTTGCTTGTTTGAAGTTTTTTTTAATCTATTTTACTTATTATCTATCCCTCTATTTTTCTAGCTCTATATTTCTGTGTTTTCTGCTACTTTTGGTTAATTTTAAACTACTTTTTTTAACTCTTTTGTTTTCTTCTTCCCTATTCTATTTCTTCTTTATTATTTACCTTCCTTTCTGCCCAGACCATGGTAAAGGGAGCCGGGAAGCAGCCTGAGAAGGGGAAGGGACCCGTACCCCGTGCTGGCTCCCGTGCGGGCGTTTGAGGGGGGAGACATTCACAGCCCGGGAGATCTTTAGCGCGGAGGGGGTGGCCGCACTAGTGTTTTATGTCCAGCGCCGCCTCCCCAGGACCATCATGGCAGGCGGCAAGATCACTAGCGGCTACGGGATCCGGGAGCACCGGAAGTGGTGGGAGAAGGTGTGCCGGGCCATGTACCAACACTCTCGGGTCCGGCGCACCTACAACCAGGCCACCCCCAGGCCACCCACCGCTGGACGGATCTCATGGACCGGGAACGCGACTTGATCGACCTGCTCTGCATCGAGATCCACTGGCTTGGTGAGTAGTAGTAGCTATTTCTTCACTACTCTGTTTTCTCCTGCTCTGTGTGTTATTATATTGCAAATGTTTGTTTTTTACCAAGAGCAATAATGCTGCTGATTACATTGTAGGTAAATAATATTTCTAAATCTTCTCTGCATTTCAGGTGCACTACTCTCCTTCTCTGTAGCATTGCTACTATGCTTATTTGTTTTCGATTTTGTGTTCATTTCATTGGCCTGAGAAATTATGTATGAGTGTAGTTTAAAGAACTGCGTAATGCTAGACACTAATGGTCAGATTTTTAATTACCGGTGCATCCCTGCAAAGTAGCAGGGATGCACCAGTAATTGTGCCCCACGCCACCACCACCCATGGTGCGCCATGGGCCCAAAACGTCACCGAAGCGTTACGCATCTGTGCCGTAAAGGCGGCGCATCGCTGGAGTTGCGTCGCAACGATGGCGCAGTTCCAGCAATGCTCTGGGGTGCCCTATCTCCCCAATGCTGCGACAAGCTGTACGTCTGCTTCAAGCAGGCGCAGGGTTTGAGTCACGCATCATTGTCCTAAAAGTGACTGATTGAAATCTTGTAGATTTCCCTCAGCCACTTTTAAGATGCGTTCCTGAGCAGGAACGCCCTCCCTTGCGGTATCACTAGATTATTCTTATTAGTCTGTCTGTGTAGCTAACTAAGATTGCACATTTGGCAAAAGGTGTTAAGCGAAACTCCCATTCTAGTCAGCAATATCTCTATGCACTGAGTGCAGTCCTCTGGGATTGTCCATAATGTCTTTTCAAGTCTTCTAAATGTTTATGCTTTGACAATTACCAACAATAAAAATGTGAATGACCACCAAGAAAGAATAAGATACCACTTTACTTTTGGTTTGGATAGGAGGACAATCAATACTACTACTGTTGCAGGGACACATCTGCAAAAACAGAACTATGGACACTAAATAGTGCATTATTTATCAATTATAATAGGTGCAGGTAGACTTTCCACATATCTCAGTGATATCAGTCTTTGAAGAACCCCCAATCTCCTTACTGACTAGATAGTGTGACAGAGTCATTTAGCTCCGAAATTAATCGATGATTGATCCCCAATGATGATTATCCAACGCAGGACTAGAGTACGGAGTCAGAGTCCAGAAGTGTCAGAGGCACGGACTCATGCTTGCAAATTGCAAAACCTTTTGCTCATTCACTCTTGACCTAGAACCACAGAGTCTATTTAAGTTTTAAAGCTTTATTAAAAGTAAAAATCTTTATTAAAATCAAGCTTGTCATAAAACATAAACGGTTGATTAAAAATGGAAAAGTGCTTATAGTGATTTATTTCACACATTTATTGTGAGCGAGCCGAGCCCTCACCTGGTTTGAACTTTAATTTTTCCTTTTGGTGCTGAATCGTTGGTCCCTCCGTCCTAGTGATGATGATTCGTTCTTCGAAGTGAAGCTTCTGTCTGTTATGAGAAAAATGGTGCGTGTTAAAAAGCAAGCATTCATCAGTTGTGCCAAAAAGTGCAGCAAGACAACACCCTTCCCTGGAAAAAGGGACATTTTTACTTTAGAGTAGACAGTCACAAATTATTAGATTGGTTTCTGTATTCACATTTCTTCATTCCTAGAAAAAATACTAGTGAGTGGTGTATGTCTATGACATCTAACATTCTTAAATGTACTTTGTAGGTTTAACATCTGGTGCTGGGCCCAGTGCGGAGGTGTAGGAAGAAAGTTCTGGGGAGGAGGCGGTGCAAGTGCCGGACCAAACTGCTGTGCGGGTTGCCCCGGTAGTGGCGGGCAGTGGTAAGCTCTTATATTCCTTACTTATTGAGATTGCAGACGGCATAGTGTGCTCCCCGTGAGAAAACATAAGGTTTGTCCAGATGAGAGACATGAAGAAGAATGATTGACATATAGTTTGAATGGATGGATGCCTGGATCATGGTACTATCTGACCCTTAGATAGCATATGTGTATCTAGAGAGGGTAGACGGTCACTGGATGAACTAAGTGTTACTTTGAAGAGCATGTAACACCGCACCCACACGTCCGTCCCAGTGTAGGAAAGGCAAGAAAAAGAAGTTGTAATTTTTTCCGAATACTACCATGAATAGTAGCAGTAGTTTGTATTGCAAGCACAGCATATATCCAGCTATTATAATGGCCACTCACTACCTCTGTTAATAAGTTTAGTAGAACTCGGTCATTCATGTGTGGATGTATCACTGTTCACTCAATAAAAAGCAAAGCGCCTAAAGTCATCCCATATGTAAGCAAATACATACCATGTGCAGTGATAGATAATCAGATTTTTTATCTTCTTCATTTTCCTTTTCTAGTATTCATTGGCACTGTAGGGTGAAAGTTAAATTAATTAAGCAGTAGCCCTTGTAACAGAGTATTCTCAGTGTCACCCATCATAGAAAAGTAAGAGCATCACCACCTGCATGTACTGGACTGGTACAGTAACGCAAGTCTGTCTCACTCATCATGGCGGGCGTCTGTTTTTCTCGGGTGCAAGTTGACTGCGCTGGCATTATGCCGGCTTGCAGAAGTTAATGTACCAATTTTGCTAAACAAGAAAGAAGAAGAAGAATAAGACTGGTGTACTGTCATAGTCGACTCTAATGGAGTGAGTCCATAGTGCTCGTAGAATTGATTCCTTAAACTCCCACTAATGTTAGAGCAAGGATGAAGAGGTGGGAGGTTAGATAGATACTGGCCACAATAGTTATGTACTGCGCTTGCAAGTTGCTAGTTCTACTGTGACACAACTTTCTTCTGAATCATTTTGTGTTAATCTTAAAGAGCATTGGTTACAGACTATGTCTTTCTTTCTTCATATAGATGCTCCTTCCCAACCAACACGGAAGGAGCTGGCTGAAAGGGCCCGGCAACGGAGGCTGGAGGCCACTGTCGCTGAATATCAGCGGCTGGTGGCCCAGGAGGAGGAGGACACGCAGAGTACGTGTTTCCAGGATCAGCCAGTCAGCGCAGCAGGTCTCCAGCGGTACGGAGCTTGGGTACCGCAGCCACCCACTACCGCCGAGCAGCAAAGAAATCAGCTGTCCCCCACAGCAGTTGCAAAAAACAGGATGCACCGCCTTTCCCTGAAGGTTTCCTACCTCGAGCAGGAGCTCCTCCACCAAAACCCTGCTGGAGACCCTCCGCAAGGAGCATGCCGACCTGGCCCGAAAAGTCAACAGCAGCAAGCAGTAGGAGGAGACTGTCCCTTGCCCCTTTTTTAAAGACTTCTGGGGGGTGGGAATTGGAAGTTGGGTTTTCTACATTTTTGGACTTCGTTTTCAGGGACATTCGTTAGGGTTCGAGAGAGGGGTGGGTTGGGTCTTGCAGGAGATTATTTATGTTAGGGATATATAAATATACTTTAAACTTTATCTTAGCATACGTGTTTTTACTGCTTTTGAGGCTGATGGATGGGGGTTTACCAGTCCAGAAATGTAATGGCATCTTGATTCAAGTTGTGTAAGTACTAATGGCCCAAATGTTTTCAAAACTAAGAGCATCTCACAGAGTAAGTGAATTCAAAAGTCCTAGGACTATCAGTCTCTCGTCTCTCCTAATACTCCATTATACTACCTCCCCCCAAACGCTTATCTTACCTGTAATTTGTGTTTGGAAATAGGGCTAGGCACAAGGCTGGCTGCACGCGAAATGGCGATTAAGGTTGGCAATCCTGGGCGGATGAAATGTCATCATTGCGGTGGTACTTGTGGTGTTACACAGTGGCAGTTGCAGCATCTGAAAAAAAAGAAAATTAAACCTTGTTTTCCTTACCGTAGCATTAGAACGGTACGATAGAGAATATAGCAGGTGACGGTACACTAGAACAGTGCCACAATGCAGCCTAACAAATTGTAAAGTATTGAAAGTATAACTAGTAGTTGCGTTGAATTTCTTTGACATTGGCTACTACTGCAAGAAATAGTACTGAAGGTAAAGGACACAGCAGCGTAATAATTTGCCACGTCTAGGAGGAGGATGTTCTTGATGACCAATCAAGTTGATGGCGCACATGAACATCTGCTTTCAGTTGCCAATAGTGACTGAGTGTCAAGCTGAGTGAGAATAGAATATATCCTCGGATTCCTTCACCAGCCTGTTGCTATGACCTTATCCTCCTCAGCAAGTGTGTGGAATTATTGCTATCATTTAGTCACACATCAATCAAAACCACACAGCCCGGGGGAAGAGGGTTAGGGTTTGGAAAATGGATGGGAATGGGGTTTTTTGGGAAAGTTTTGTTGAGAGAAGAAAAAAAAAGCACAGCATGGACAAACAATAATTGAAGATAAAGAAATCTTTGGGTACAAAGCTAGCCATGAATCTGTTAAGTGACATAAAGGAAGTGCATGCACTACTGCATGCATGGTTACTGAAAAGTAAGTAGTACTTTAAACAACCGTGAAGCGACAGTACAGGGAGGCAGTAATAATTATGCGTTTTCACTTGCCTATCTCTGCACTCAGAGAAACACTTTGTACGTTAAATTAGGTTTGAAAAATAGCAGAAGTAAAACCTATACAATGGCTGTGGGGATGAGTTTAGAAGCAGAGATCAAAGAAATGCAGAGTCACACTCAAAGAAGTTCACAGCAATAACATTACTTAAAAGATAATTAGAAAAGAACGATACTGTATCTGTATGTTTTTGTAGTTGTTGTGTTGAATTTGGGAAGTTGTAAGATGCATCCAACCATTCCTCTTATTAGCGTGACTCCTCCATTCCATCTGACGCTCCGTCCTTCAATGTTGGTGACCAGAAGACACCCTATCCACTGCCTGCTTGGCAGATGCTGAATTGCGGCTCGCTAATGTGAAGCCTGACTTCATCCTTTTCCCATTGCACAGGCTGAAACCCGGCCTGTAATTATTTATGGAAAAACAGGAAGTGATATTAGAACACCACTGACAAATAAATATAAGGTATGTACGCTGTGTAGTGCAAAAAGTCACACTTTGAGTTTCCTAATAGACAGTACACTATTTTTGAAAGTGCGTACTCTGTCTGAGTCTCCTTTTGAAGGATAAATAAGTATGGGCAAATTAATTTAGCGGATCTTTCCCCTCAAGCTAGGTGTACTGTAAACTGTGTTTTAGAACAAAATTAGACCTTCCCAGCAGTGCTCCCAGACCCGTACTAAACCCAGTCTCAAAAATGTAGAAGACCCCCAATCAGGTCTCAAAAAACGAGGCCTAGTAGAAAATGGTGACAAAACGTACTTTGAAAGTAAAGTAGGCCCAAATCCCCCCTTACCCACCGTGGATTGTATTAAAACTACTTGCAAGCGAGCAAAAGTGTCCATAACCAGCATCGCTCCAAGATTCGCAAACCCCCCCACAAACAGCCCCCCGCCCAAACATATCCAATACAATACTGCTAACCCTAACGAGTCCTAAGTTAAGAATAGTGGCAAACGCTTTCTTTAACTAGGCCAAATCCCCCCGTTCCCACCTGGATTTTCTTCAAACCACTTGCAATCAAAATTACACATTCCCACGAGTGCTGTAAGACCCCAGAACTCAGTTGCAAAAATCTAGAACACCCCGAAACACATGCAATCCTGCTGCTAGTGCTAACCCTAACGAGCCCTAAATTAATGTGCCAAAACGCTTTTCAGCATGGATTTTCTCCAAACCACTTTTATCCGGTATTAGACCTTCCCAGCAATGCCCCAAGACCTGCCAACCCACCCACAAAAAAGCAGAACACCCCCATACAGGCAAAAAGCAAAAATGGAAAATCTCATACTTAGAATATTTTCGGCCTTCTTTCAATTCTGTCCAAACGCACTGTGCAGCTAGGCCCTAACTCCCCTTTTCCACCGTGGATTTCCTGAAAAACAAATGCAATCCACATTAGACTGTGCCAGCAGTTCTCCCAGACCCCAAAATCCCACCCACAACAACCTAAAAGCTTGCCAAACAGCACCCCAAAGACAGGCAAGTGATCAAAAGCGCAAAATCTTTTTCTGCTCCGATTTTGTCCAAACCACTTTTATCCGGTATTCGACCTTCCCAGCAATGGCCCCAGAGCCGCCAACCCAGGCGGAAACAATTAGAAAACCCCCAAACAGCCAAAAAGCAAAACTACAAAAATGGGGACTTTGAAGTTTTCAGGCAAATTTCCAAAATCACTCCGTGCGCGCTCTGCAGCTAGGCCCTAACTCCCCTTTGCCAGCATTGATTTGCTTCAAACCTCTTGCAATCTAAAGTATCCATACCCAGCAGTGCTCCCAGACCCCAAAACCCACCCCCAAACACCAGGAACCCCCCCAAACAGGCCCCTGGAAACATGATAGTGAGCAAAAAGGCAAAAACTATTTCAACTCTGATTTTCTCCAAACCACTTTTGTCTGGAATTTGACCTTCCCAGCAATGCCCCAAGACCCGCCAACCCACCCGCAAAAATGCCCAACATCCCCAAACAGGCAATAAGCAATAATGGAAAATGTCATACTTACAATATTTTTCGGCCTTCTTTCAATGCTGTCCAAATGCGCTGTGCAGCTAGGTCATAACTCCACTTTTCCACCATGGATGTCCTAGAAACCAAATGCAATCAACATTAGACTGTGCCATCAGTGCTCCCAAACCCCAAACCCCACCCCCAAATACCAGGAACCCCCAAAACAGCCCCCCGAAAACATGATAGTGAGCAAAAAGGCAAAAACTTTTTCAACTCTGATTTTCTCCAAAACACTTTTATCTGGTATTAGACCTTCCCAGCAATGGCCCCAGAGCCATCAACCCAGGCGGAAACAAGTAGAAGACCCCCAAACAGCCAAAAAGCAAAACTACAAAAATGGGGACTTAGTAATTTTCAGGCAAATTTCCAACATCACTCCACAAGCGCTTTGCAGCTAGGCCCTAACTCCCCTTTGCCACCATGGATTTTCTTCAAACCACTTGCAATCAAAACTATCCATACCCAGCATTGCTCCAAGATCCCAAACCCACCCACAAATACCAGGAAGCCCCCCAAACAGGCCCCCGAAAACGCTAAAGTGAGCAAAATGTCAGAAAATGCGAAAACTTTTTCCTCATGGATTTTCTCCAAACCACTTTTATCCGGTAATAGACCTTCCCAGCAATGGCCCCAGAGCCGCAAACCCAGGCGGAAACAAGTAGAAGACACCCAAACAGCCAAAAAGCAAAACTACAAAAATGGAAACTTTGAAATGTTCAGGCAAATTTCCAAAATCACTCCGCGTGCGCTCTGCAGCTAGGCCCTAACTCCCCTTTGCCAGCATTGATTTGCATCAAACCTCTTGCAATCAAAAGTTTCCATACCCAGCAGTGCTCCCAGACCCCAAAACGCACCCCCAAACACCAGGAACCCCCCCAAACAGGCCCCCGAATACATGATAGTGAGCAAAAAGGCAAAAACTTGTTCAACTCTGATTTTCTCCAAAACACTTTTATCCTGTATTAGACCTTCCCAGCAATGCCACAAGACCCGCCAACCCACCCGCAAAAAAGCACAACACCCCCAAACAGGCAAAAAGCAAAAATGGAAAATCTCATACTTACAATATTTTTCGGCCTTCTTTCAATTCTGTCCAAACGCGCTGTGCAGCTAGGTCATAACTCCCCTTTTCCAACATGGATGTCCTGGAAATCAAATGCAATCAACATTAGACTGTACCAGCAGTGCTCCCAGACCCCGAAACCCACCCCCAAACACCAGGAACCCCCACAAACAGGCCCCCGAAAACATGATAGTGAGCAAAAAGGTAAAATTTCCAAAATCACTCTGTGGGCGCTCTGCAGCTAGACCCTAACTCCCCTTTGCCAGCATGGATTTGCTTCAAACCTCTTGCAATCAAAAGTATCCATACCCATCAGTGCTCCCAGACCCCAAAACCCACCCCCAAACACCAGGAACCCCCCCCCAAACAGGCCCCCGAAAACATGATAGTGAGCAAAAAGGCAAAAACTTTTTTAACTCTGATTTTCTCTAAAACACTTTTATCCGTATTAGACCTTCCCAGCAATGGCTCCAGAGCCGTCAACCCAGGCGGAAACAAGTAGAAGACCCCCAAACAGCCAAAAAGCAAAACTACAAAAATGGGGACTTAGTAATTTTCAGGCAAATTTCCAACATCACTCCACGCGAGCTCTGCAGCTAGGCCCTAACTCCCCTTTGCCACCATGGATTTTCTTCAAACCACTTGCAATCAAACTTATCCCTACCCAGCGTTGCTCCAAGACCCCAAAACCCACCCACAAACACCAGGAAGCCCCCCAAAGAGCACCTCAAATACAAGCAAGACAGCAAAAACGCGAACAAATTTTCACCTCCGATTTTGTCCAAACCACTTTGACCCGGTATTCGACATTCCCAGCAATGGCCCCAGACCCCTGCAGCCACCTGCAAAAAAGCAGAACACCCCCAAAGTGGCAAAAAGCAAAAATGGGCCTACTACCTGGAATTCTGTCCAAACACACTGTGCAGCTAGGCCCTAACTCCCCTTTTCCACCATGGATTTCCTGAAAAACAAATGCAATCCACATTAGACCGTGCCAGCAGTACTCCCAGACCACAAAACCCACCCACAACAACCTAAAAGCCTGCCAAACAGAACCCCAAAGACAGGCAAGTGATCAAAAGCGCAAAATCTTTTTCTGCTCCGATTTTCTCCAAACCACTTTTATCCGGTATTAGACCTTCCCAGCAATGGCCCCAGACCCTTCAACTCACCCGCAAAGAAGTAGAACAGCCTCACAAGTGCAGAGTCTTTCCTCATTGGGCGTAATCCAGCCATCTGCTTTGAGGGAAATAGGAGTCTGGAGGAGGAGGATAGAGAAGCATGTTCTTGTGAACTTGTAAAACTGAGGAATGCAGACTCCCGCACCTTCAAATCAATAAGCAAATAAGTGATGACAGTTCTGCTGATGGACTTGTTTTTGAGATTAGGTGATTAAAGTTTTTATATAGATTTTGCAAAACAAAGAAAGACAGACACACAGGAATAAAATTGAATAAGGACAAAAAAGAAAGTTATTGATTCATTGGCTCATTTTCAGGGCTCGGTGTCAGGGAAGAAGAGTTCGTCCTCATACTCTGCGAATTCAGGCGAGAGTAGGTCACCTACCAGAGAAGAACTTCCCTCATCTAAGTTGGTGTCCTCTTCGTGTTCTTCCTGCGTGTATTCTCGTATTTTGTAATCTGGTGGTATGAGGTGCTGATTCATCTTGATCATTGTTAACCTCTCCACATTTTTGGGCGAGAGGCCGGTCCTTTTGCAACTTACAATGCCACCAGCAGCACTGAAAACACATTCAGAAGACACACTTGTGAGTGGGCAAGACAAGTAATTTATAGCCAGGTTGGAGAACCCTGGCCACAATTCTTTTTTCTTATGTCAATACGCCAATGGGTCTTCATGAACATAGACCTCTGTTGAGTCATTCAGATAGTCCTGCACCATCGACTCAAGGTTCTCCACAGTTCCTCAACTTTGCTTACTTTTTGCTGGGACCTTTTGAGAAGCAAACCCAAGCTGAGTTAGCCAATCCTCTTCTTCACACAATCTTATCTGTTGTGTCTGGTGCAGATTATCCGGTTGCTGGTGTCTTTAACGGCTGAGAGGGAAAATCACTCACATCTGCCGCAGCCACAGGTGCAGAAGTGGATTCTTTTGACTCTGGATGGCCTCCTGATGTTGATGTACTGCCTTTTCCTTCAATTTCCTGCTGTTCTCTTTCAAACTGAGTGGTTGACACAGCTAGCCAATGTTTGTACTTTGTAACTTCCGCGTCATCAAAAGGAAAGAATACTCTGCCTGCCAGTGCCTTTTTGTACCGTGGATCCAGAATAGTAGCACAAATGTAATGCTGTTCTGTGTCGATATTTTGAAGACGTTCATCGCAAAGTAGGCGCTCTAATAATTTCTCCGCCAAATCAAAAGCTTCTTGCTTTTTTTCATCTTTTTGAAACGTAGAAGACACCGCCTTCAGTTAGTGCTCTAGCATGCGCAACAATGGGATAGCTTTTCCCAAATTACAGTCCTCCCTGATGACTGCACGCTTCAAGACCTCAAAAGGACGAAGCATGTCTGTCAGGCTTTGAACTAGCTTCCATTGCTCCGCATGTATCCTCAGGTCCTTCACAGCTGCACCCTGTGTAAAGAAATACTGATTGACTACCGCACACTGCTCAAACAGACGCTCAAGCATGTAGAAGGTTGAGTTCCAACGCGTTGCCATCTCCTGGATGAATGCTTTCACTGGCAGTTTACGTTGATATAGCAGGCCCCTCAGATGCTTCCGGGCCTTAAAAGAATGGTTGAAATGTGTGCACATTCTTCGGCAGGTGGTCAGTAACTCGCACACTGGACTTTCTTCACTCAAGAATTTTTTAACAACCAGGTTTATACAGTGCGCCAAACACGGCACTCTGAAATAGTTACCCATATCCATGTCCTTAACTACATTGGCGCCATTATCCGTGGAAACATAACCAATCTTGCGTTTTATTGGGGACAGCCATTGAGATACCTTTGTGTTAAACTCCTGCAAAATGTTTTCTCCTGTATGACTTTTCTCCATGCCAAGCATAGCTAGTGTTGCATGTTTCCGAGCAGCTTTAAAAACATTGTTCGGGTCAACACCTGCCCTTAGCGTTGCTGTAACCCCTGTAAAAGAGACCCAGTGTGCAGTGATGCACATGTAATCAGTGGCTGCGCAACTGGTCCACATGTCTGTTGTCAGATGTATAGTGTGAACAGCTCTCTTCTGCAAAGCTGCCCCAATCACCTCCAGCACATCTTCATGTAGTGCTGGAACCGCAACTCTGGCAAAATAGAACCGGCTAGGAACCTTCCATTTAGGGCAGAGCGTTGCCACTAATTCAAGAAAACCAACCCCTCTAAAACAAAAGAAAAAGGGAGAAGGTCCAGAGCTAGCATTTTAGTCAGCTTAGTGTTATACAGACGCGTCATTGGGTGGTTGCGTTCAAATGGCGCATCTGAAAACAACATGCTTCTAATGGTGGGCTGGACCATTTTACGGGATGATGATGATGATGACTTCTTCGACCCAGTTACGCTCGGTGATGATGAACTTTTTCGCATTGGTGTCTCACTCTCTCCCACACTCTTAGTGTGGCTCATATATCTTGCAGGGTGTGTCCTGCTGACAGGGGTATTGGGTGTAAGTGAAGAAATGTTTGACGCTTCTTCCTCCTCATCATCATCAGATGAAACATCAACGGATGCAGTTTCTTGACTTGCAATTCGGGCTTCCTTGATCTCCTTTAGGTGCACATGCCATTTGACAGTGTGCTGTCTCTCAAGATGACCTCTCTGGCCTCCGGTACCATAGTTGGTATCAAGCTTACCACGACTAACTCCAAGCTTACAAATGGTACAAATGGCTATGTTTTCCCTTGTTGTGCTAACACTAAAGAGGTCCCAAACCGCGGACTTCAAATGTCTGTAGGGGGCTGAGTAGGCAATACTGGTCATGCTAATGCCAGATGAAGTGGAGGATGTGTGTTGCTGAACTTTATTACGTTGTGCACTTGCAGCACCACCAATAGAGGAAATGGAGGTCGAGGTGGATGGAGGTCCCTTCTGGCGAGAAAATATGGAAGCGGTAGGTGGTGGTGTACTAGTTAACTGCAATGGTGGAGGTCCCATTGCCTCGTCGACAACATCACGCTCAGCAGCTTTTCGGGCTAGGGTCAAAATGTCTGTTTGCTGCATGCCCGCTGAGGCTGCAGTGACGTTTATGATGACTGCGTCGTCGTTGTGAGAGTCTTCATCAGCAGTAGTATACGCCACTTCTTGTTCAGCGTCATCATCACACTACATAAGTACGAGAGTTTCAGGGACCTTCCTTTTATGCTTAGCTACCTTTGTCATATAATGGTGTGCCTCACTCTCAGACGGCAGTGGTGGTTCCCAATTTGGATCCATATCATCAGAAGGAAGGGGGCTTGAAGAAGATGTAGACACAATCCTTGATCTTTTCCTTGCTAGGGATCTGGAAGACAATGAATGATCAAGAGGAGTGGCTTCCTCAAATGATACCTCGACTTGAATGTCGATTTCCTGATGTGCCCCTACTTCGGGAGGAACAACTATTGTGGGCACTTGTGCCGCTTCATGCACCTCTGCTTGCGCATCTCCTTGCGCTGCCTCTCCTTCCACATGTACTTGGGCTTGTACTTACACATGTGGTTGTTGTTGCGGCTGTGGTTGTTGAACACTTGTCAGATGAGTTAAAACAATCTGTGTTGATTGAGGGATGCTGCTACTTTCTTGCGATGAGCCAACATCACTGGTCGATGGTGATTGAACAACTATACTGGCTGCCTCTAAAGCACTCAAGGGCTTGGACTTAAGTTGTCGTGGTGGTGGTGGCACTGAGCCCAATGGAGTGGGGGTGCTGCTCCCAGCTTGGTCCCCAGCAGATCACGCTGCTGCTGCAGGCGTACTTTTTTTTATTCCGAAAAAATGTGGCGGGCGGCACACCGGTCTCCTTGGTAAGTGGCGCCACTTGCTTCTTCTGCACCTTACTGGCAATTTTCTTGCTAGAGAAGCTACGGGGAACTTTTTTTGGGGCCATCTTCTTCAGATGTCAGAACAGCAGGCCGCAGTTGCACGAGTTGCAGAGTTGTCTTGTCTGTGGCCACACGTGACGTCGTGTGACGTTATGCTGCACACACCGCTGCAGGACTTCTTCCTGCACTGGTGGTTCTCTTGTGAACCTAAAAGCAATGGAAGACAGAGGAACATCAGTTATACACCCCAAAAAGTAAAAAAACACACAAAAATCAGCACAATCCCATGCCATTCATGCCCTCAATGATGTTTAAATTCAAGACAGCCCACAGAAAGACTAGGCCCATGCACCAATCAGTACTCCTGGGCATAATAGATGAAAGCTAGGCAAAATGGGTGCAGGCCTGAGAACACTGCCTGCCTTCAAAATGGCCCCTTGCCCCCGAGCACATGGCCACGGCCTGCCTGTACCAGCACTCAAAATGGCCCCCACCCACATGGCCAGTCCCCATCAACACCCCAAAAAATCTAAAAACACACAAAAATCACCACAATCCAATGCCATCCATGCCCTTCATGATGTTTACATTAAAGAGACCCCACAGAAAGACTCAGTCCATGCACCACTCACTACCCCTGGGGAAAAGGCCCCAACAGCAGCCAAAAAAATCGAAAAAACACAAAAATCAGCACAATCCCATGCCATCCATGCCCTCAATGATGATTATATTCAAGACACCCCACAGAAAGATTAGGCCCATGCACCACTCACTACCCCTGGGCATAATGGATGAAAGCTAGGCAAAATGGGTTCAGGCCTGAGAACACTGCCTGCCTTCAAAATGGCCCCTTGCCCCCAGCACATGGCCAGGGCCTGCCTGTACCAGCACTCAAAATGGCCCCCACCCACATGGCCAGTCCCCATCAACACCCCAAAAAATAAAAACAAAACACAAAAATCACCACAATCCAATGCCATCCATGCCCTCCTTGATGTTTATATTAAAGAGACCTCACAGAAAGACTCAGTCCATGCACCACTCACTACCCCTGGGCAAAAGGCCCCAACAGCAGCCAAAAAAATCGAAAAACACACAAAAAACAGCACAATCCCATGCCATCCATGTCCTCAATGATGTTTAAATTCAAGACACCCCACAGAAAGACTAGGCCCATGCGCCACTCACTACCACTGGGCATAATGGATGAAAGCTAGACAAAATGGGTGCAGGCCTGAGAACACTGCCTGTCTTCAAAATGGCCCCTTGCCCCCCAGCACATGGCAAGGGCCTGCCTGTACCAGCACTCAAAATGGCCCCCACCCACATGGCCAGTCCCCATCAACACCCCAAAAAATCGAAAAACACACAACAATCACCACAATCCAATGCCATCCATGCCCTCCATGATGTTTACATTAAAGAGACCCCACAGAAAGACTCAGTCCATGCATCACTCACTACCCCTGGGCAAAAGGCCCCAACAGCAGCCAAAAAAATCGAAAAACTCACAAAAATCAGCACAATCCAATGCCATCCATGCCCTCAATCATGTTTCAATTCAAGACACCCCACAGAAAGTCTAGGCCCATGAACCACTCACTAGTCACTACCCCTGGGCATAATGGATGAAAGCGAGGCAAAATGGGTGCAGGCCTGAGAACACTGCCTATCTTTAAAAGGGCCCCTAGCCCCCCAGCACTTGATCAGGGCCTGCCTGTACCAGCACTCAAAATGGCCCCCACCCACATGGCCAGTCCCCATCAACAGTACACCCCAAAACAACGAAAAACACACAAAAATCACCACAATCCAATGCCATCCATGCCCTCCATGATGTTTACATTAAAGGAACCCCACAGAAAGACTCAGTCCATGCACCACTCACTACCCCTGGGCAAACGGCCCCAACAGCAGCCAAAAAAATCGAAAAACACACAAAAATCAGCACAATCCCATGCCATCCATGCCCTCAATGATGTTTAAATTCAAAACACCCCACAGAAAGACTAGGCCCATGCACCACTCACTACCCCAGGGCATAATGGATGAAAGCTAGGCAAAATGGGTGCAGGCCTGAGAACACTGCCTGCATTCAAAATGGCCCCTTGCCCCCCAGCACATGGCCAGGGCCTGCCTGTACCAGCACTCAAAATAGCCCCCACCCAGTCCCCATCAACACCCCAAAAAAGCGAAAAGCACACAAAATTCAGCACAATCCCATGCCATCCATGCCCTCCATGATGTTTACATTAAAGAGACCCCACAGAAAGACTCAGTCCATCCACCACTGAGTACCCCTGGGCAAAAGGCTCTAACAACAGCCCAAAAATCAAAAATTCCAAAATTGCAGTTGCAGCAACTGTAATGCCCCAAACAAACTTACTTGTGAAATTTCTAATCCAAAAGTGATCCAAAGAAAGTCAAAAAGGCCTCAAATCCAAATATCCAGCAGCATCCACAAAAAGTAATCCTTCCAGGCCAAGATCCAAATGAAAGTGACCAGCACATGAAGAAAGCACTGGGAGGAGCCTGCTGGACAGGAACAGGAAGTTGGAGAATAAGGGACACTTCCTTCCTCTCACCCCCAACCCCCAAAATGGACTCCTTGCAAAAAAAAGTGCAGGCAAATGTCAACCTGAGAAGTTATTCTGATAAAAATCATCATTTTCAGAAGGTTTATGCTGCTTGCTGGTGGATTTCTTGTGCAGAATTGCAAATTTTGCAATTTCGCGAGTGCGAGATTGTTGCTGCCCGCCGCATCTACGTGTTCGCAATTGCAAGCTCTCGCGATGCGTGCTGTGCAAGGTGGCAAGCCGCGATGACGTAATTGCGGTCGCCAAACTCCCGTGGTATCCCGCTGCAACATCCAAAATGGTGCAGCACACGCAAAATATAGAGAAAAACAACTCTGAGAGTTCGCGGATTGCGAATTTGCTAAAAATCCGCAAATTCCGCGAGCGGAACGGATTTTACGCCCATGTTTACTCTGAAGCTAAATGGTGGATGGGTGTGCAGGCCCGGCCAGGCCTCTGAGCCTCTTCATTAATTAAATGGTGCCCGGACCTGGTTGGGCCTCTCAGGCTAAATGATGGATGGGTGCATGTGGCACGCAGTTGTCTCCGCGACATGACTGCGCTGGCTTTAGAGTGGGGCAGGGGCTTGTGACCAATGCACTGAATGTATTTGTCATGCTTGCACATTGCAGAGCACACACAATTAAAAGTACATGTGAGCCGAGGTGTGGCATCTGATCCCAGGACCCAACCACGCTACGCCAGCCCAGAGACTGAGAAGGACCGCCGACTTCCGTCAACGGCCATAGTTTAAATTATTACTAATCCTGGGCCCTGCCTGGCTAGCCTTGCCCTGCCAGTGCCTTCTCTGCTGCATGCCGGCATGCTCGCGCCTACCTCTGAAGCTGCAGGCCAGTCCCAGACCTCAGGTCAGGTGAGCCTGCGTTCGAGCCTAGGCAGGATTGGTCCATGAGTGGTGGCAAGAACAGAGGCTCAGTGGGTGGGGGGGTGGTAATCTGATGAGATAATTTGTAATCACGGAGGGCATTATGGTGGATAGGTGTGGGCATGCACAAAGTCACTCCATTATTTTAGCAAATGTTCTATTTTTGTATTTTGAAGAATACTTGGTGGACAGTGAGCCATAGTTTTTAAATTATTACGCACATTTTGAATTCGCCATATCCACTGACCGCGTTGCCTTTCTCTGTTCCCAGGAAGGAGAACAGTGAGTGACCTCAAGTGTTAAAGACTTCACATCTGAAAACGAGGCCCAAGGTAGAGACACAGATGCTTTTCACGTGTGTTCAGTTCTGGCATTTAGAATCCAAGTATCCAGTAGCAATATTGAATTCATGAGGAACAGTGAGGCACTAATGTTGCAGAAGTTGTCCACAATGCTACTAGATTCATTTACATACCAGTGGAAACGAACAATATACTGTCCCTTTTTTCCACCTTATGCCAAAAACTCTTCTACTTCTTTACCTTAGATAAGGTATTAAGAGCCATGTACGTCCAACTGCAATCCCTTAAACATATGCACTGAGCTCACCTCACCTTGGTGGGAGGTTAAATATAGTACTGGAGCACTAGCTTCGCTCTGCAGCAGGGACATTTATGTTACCATAAAGCCCCATCATTTGTTGTCCCCAGGGCAAATATTGTATTGTAGAAGTTGCAGAATCATGTGTTGGGTGCTTAACTCACCCTGCTCCTAGGGTATTTACATCATCTTGCAGACTGCAGCCCCTCTGGGATAAATACAGTATTGGAACGCGTGCACTAGGTGCACGTAAAGCAACACCCACCTTTATATTCCCGGGAACAGTGACAACATCTGAGCACGTACCGCACCTTGCACTAGTGGCACTTTATGCATTCTGCAGCTCCTTCACCTCACGGCACTTGGGGCAGCCGGTATACTGGGTAACTTATTACAGTCAGCACTTCTTTCTCCCTTAAAAATCTCACGTTCTGGTGCCAGGGGTCGTGGGGGTTTACGATGTCAGCATTTATGGGAATCTATTCCTGGTACATGTGAAGGTGAATGCACCAACACATTGATCGCAATGGCACTTACTGCAGTAGGCACTTTGTTGAAACACAGTGAGGGCAATTAAGGTGTCTGAGTGATTTGGTGCCACCGAAGGGTGGAGAGGATAACGTAGTAGCCTTTGCGGGGTGCAGATGCAGCAATTAAGGCAAACTACACTACAAGGCCCAGAGGGGCTTACAGTTCCACAACTTACCACAAAGGCAAATTGCATTATCAGCGATTATGCAGCAACAGTCTCCTGCATCAGTCACTTTCAGGAACTGCACTTCCTCTATTTCTTGCATAGTGATGGGGGTGTGACACTTAACAAAACGTCCCCTGTTTTGTTAAGTGTCAGGATTCTTGCAGGGCGAGCACTCACACCAACCTGCAGCATGAGTACTTGACTACGCTTGCAAGAGTGGGCACAAGGGTGCTGCTCCATGCACTTACACAACTTGTAGCACAATATTCCATACCAGTCAGTACTCCGCAGCACACTTCATCTGGAAGTTTGGGGCAGCCTTCCCTGTGTTTTCTTTCTCTTTGCTTTTTCTATTTGCCTATAGTGTGGACTCACAGTTGTCATGTTTTCAATACTTTGTCTGATCTTTACATGGTGATACGTTTGCCTCACTCAAGTTAAAACAAATATTGAGAGGCTAATGTATCTGTGAATCGTGGGGGGAGAAGCAGTGTGTTGTTGTTGGTTTTTTGGGGGGGCAATATTAGCTGTAAGAAACCCACTAATATGCAAAGGGAAGAGGAGAAAAAACGACAAACTCGTTCCAGAGAATCACCGACCCTGTCAGTTTAACTAACCGTCCTCAACATCCCAGTCCCTCCTAATGGCTTTTGAACAATATTTTACTTTTTTATTATTATTATGATTGTGTTTATCGAGGACACCCCACAGAATACATACAGCGTTAGCAGTAATATTAGATAATACTGCAATAGCATGGTTTGTAGCTATGACATATATTAATAAAAAGACATACATAAATGACACGGGCTAAAACGTGAATACTCATCTGATGCTTCTAGCTAGTTCTACCCCAATATACCTAACCTAAGCTGTAGTACGAGGTAAGAAGTAGGTGTTGTTTTTAAAGTATAGCTAGCTATAGTTTAGTTTTGCCGGAGCTGCCAAGAGTCCCTCTAGGTTCTAGCCTGCTCCATACCTTAGAATGAGAGAGGCTGGAATCTCTTAACAGTTCTCGATCTCTAACACCCCGCAAGGAGAGTCAGAAACACTGGAGCTGGATACTCTGCGAGGAGGATGACAGCGTCTGGTCAGTGCGTCAGGCGGGGACTTGACTTCCTTCCGAACTTGCCGTGGCGAGCTGCATCGTGCAAGTAGGCAGCTGAACCGTGGTTTACCATGGCAAGTGAAGGGGTATTTATACCTCTAAGGTGTTTAGGAATGCCAGTATTGACGTAAAAGTCTGTAACATAACAACGAACATTGCCTGCCTGATTACAGCTCTCAAGATTTACAATGTTCTCTGCTCCCCTTATACTTGCCATAAAAATCACCCGAGATGATGAAGATGTGCACAACAGAGTGCATTCAGTTTTAATTACTAAATACAGAGACGTTCAAGATAAAACTTAATTTCTGATGGATAATACGTTTGCGAATGTTACAGTTATAAAAATATAGATTTCAATTTTTAAGCCATGGTAAACAACTTCCTAGCGCCTCTCATTCGAGTCATTATGAAATATTATATCTAACCATCCAGTCATTATGAAATATTATATCTAACCCTCCCCTAAACCGCCCCCATGTCTCTGCCCCTGTTGGATCTCTTGGCTTACATCGACTGGGTGGTAAATCCAGGAATCACCAGGGGGCATCTAACCAAGCAATAGCGATAATTATTGCTATTGCTTGGTTAGAGACAAAAATTTACCGCTGAGCTGCGGCGATTTTTACCGCAAATAAACCTTGGTATTACCAAGGTTTATCGCAAATGCGATAAAAATCGCCGCAATGCATGAATATCGCTGAAAAGTCAGCGATATTCATGCCTTACCGAGCTAATGCTCTTAGCCATGTTACCCACCTCCCATTGGATAACATGGCTAAGAACTGCTCAGAGCAGGTGTTAGGTTTTGGAGATATTCGCGCTTAGCGCAAACGTCTCCAAAAGTTGGTAATAGGAGTTAGCGATGTTAGCGACTGTTTTCAGTTGCTAACATCTTGGCACGCCCACTTTGCATGTCATTAGTGATAAATATCACTGACATGCAAAGTGGGGCCCAAGATGGTCGCTATCTCCTACTAGCTGTCGCTAACTGGTGTTGGCGACAGCTAGGTAATAGGGAGATAATTTTATCTCTGCTTTCTTGGCTTTTAAAGCCAAAAAAGCGGAGATAAACCCCCTTGATAATATGCCCCCAGATCTTTGCAGCAGAGGTGTCCTGTAAACGTAGCACGTGCACTATTTACCAAGTACAACACATCGGAGTTGTCAATAAGCCTATCAAACCTTGAAGTATGTCCTGAGTTGATGCCCATTTCCTTGTTTACCCAAGGTTAAAGTGATCCAATTCCGCCTTTTGGCAAAAGGTACCATGCAACAGTAATGACACTGAACTAGTTATAAACTTTATCGTGCCACTAATGCTGATATCTTAAAGGTGAATTTATTTGCTTTTAATCATAGTTTATTCAATTATTTTATTACTAACCCTAACACTATACATTACCCACCTAAAGTCGTTTTTTTTGGTTCTTTGGGTTAACAAAATGTAAATCTGTAAATGTAGACAAACAAAACACGCTGTCGAAGAAAACACGGGGAACTGAACATCAGACCAAGATCAATGGAAAAGTAAATCTATGAAGAATTGTACTGAATATACATATTCGCTTTAGAGGTACGAATACTTTTTACATGTGCAAATCACAACGTTTTCTGTGTACCCTGGTTCTCATTTTACAGGATTAAATAGCCTCTACCTTTAGGCTGCTGAATAATGTCGTTATATATTTTTAGAGTCTGAAAAAGAAGCAAGAAGTCTGTCGCTGTCTGAACGGTTAGAATTACTATACAGGGGTAACCTCAGCTTAATAAATGCCAAATTTAAACTAAAGATTTGCTGTAGGGCAGTGAGTAAGAACACTGTACTTCACAGCATGTCTTTGTGGTCGGAACATCACTATGACACATCAGCACTTTATGTTGAAACAGTACATTTACTTTCTGAACGATACCTAACCACATCAAAACAGGAGCTTTATGCCAATAAATACAGTATGTCTTCCCTTCAGCCGCAAGCATTCCTTTCTTTGCGTGCAGAAGGCAGCCAACACTCACAGATCAAGTGAAGGTCACAGCCGTTTAAATAGACAACGACTCCAAAGAATGTCAAAGAACTACATACAAAAGTGGAGAATTCTAACAGAGCTAGAGAGTGTGTGGTGCCTATCGTCCACACGTTTTCTGTTACTTCATATCATCGTTTTGTTAACCATTTTATGTTAAATTCGCCTAACTCACACGGAATGGTGTTGGTATAGTACAGTACAGAAAGAGGACTGTGCCCCCACCATACCCACTGGCAGCTGCCGCTAAACTCAAGTGGGGGAGAGGGGGCGAGAAGAGGGAGTGGAGTTGTTAGGGAAGTAATATATATATTTTTTAAACATACCCGCTTTGTCGCCAATGCTGCCTTCCGCCTCGGTGCTCCTCTTCTCTGCTGATGGTGGCTCCCCACCCAATCCTGGTGCGCTTTCAATAGCATGAGAGCGGTGCCAGGATTGATCAGAGTGGCGCAGTTTGCAGTTCAGACAGCGCCTGGGAGTTTGTGCTGTTTTTCCAATACAGCTGGCTTGGATGAACCTAAGTGCACAAGACGGTTTGGCCGGTCTAAGATGGCCATCCAAACCGTCATGCGCACTTACAGTGTGCACTACTCCCCCCTGCTATCATCATGGCCCCGCCCCACCTAGACTTGGATGCCTCTAGCAGGGAGAGAAAAATAAAATGATAATAAATTGGTTTTATTATCGTTTAATTTGTCTGTTTCCCTCAGCTGGGTCTCAGCAGGGGTGACAATGTTCCTCCACCATACCGGGGGAGCCGCCTCTTCCCTACCTCTTACCCTTTTGTAGTCAGGCCTGGGCTTGCCATTTGGGCACTCTGGCATTTCCTCTCTAAGCTGCAGGCCATGGGGATGCTTTCAGAGAAGGTTGGGCTGTCATGATCCCACACATGCCCCCATGGTTTCCTTACAGCCTCAGACTCCTACAGTGGTGTGCTAGTGTGAATATTCTTGCCAGAGCTAATTTTGGTTTCCAGTCCCCATTTAACATAGTCAGAGATTCCCGAGATTTGCAACCCAAACATTTTATCAATCTTCCTTCCTACGCATATTTACATCCCTCGTTTACAGCATCACAATGTTTTGTTGCATGGCCTCAGTCCTGATGCAGTTATCTCACAGCTGTAAAACTGTTTGTCAGCAGGCCAGAGCAATGTTGTTCAGTGTCAGAGCTTTGGAACAGTGGCCTAGGATTCTACCACACAGATGCAAGGCAGGGGAAGAGGGGTGAACCTGTCTGAGACCCCTACGCAGAACACATTTCCATGACAAAGGCCAGTGAGCAGAGAGCTATTTTGCAAATGTAGGCAGATCTCTAAAATATACCTGCATTCTAACAAGACTAAACTGCATAATGAAGCATGGGGCGTTACCTACAAGTCGATTAAAAAACATACATGCATATTTTGTCAGTATGCCTTATAATTTGTTTAAAACAATCTACTGCATTAGCATGATAACTTATGACAGGTTTTTCATGAACGAATATCAGCAGCTAAATGTCCTAACCAAGATAAAGAAATAATTAGCAAAACCAATAGGTCTCAGTGTTTTATAAGTAAAAATGCTTCTTCATCAATTGGTGAGTGTATGTGTGTAGTTGTGTGGGTGGCTGAGTGGATGAATGTGAAATTGGGTCAACTGTTGGATGATAGAGGAGTGCATGAGTGAGTGAGTGGCAGCTTGCAAATATAATGAATGCGTGCATGGATGGATGAGTGGGTGCAAGCATGATTGAGGACAATAATGAATGATGACTAGATATCTAGAACCTTTGTGACTCTGCACTTGAATTAATAGTGACGGTTGTTGCACTGATTTTGAGAAGTGTTTCATTATCCCAGACATAGAACTAGAGTAAGAGTACAGAGGCATTCTATACACCAGCAATGCAACTCCTACAAACATAGATGAAGACTATGATAGAGGCATAGCGACCAGCAATACAGCACTATCAATCATAGTCAACAGCAACACAGTAGCTACTAACCAGCGCCACCAGCAAAACTACACCTAGAATTTGTGACAACTGCGAAAGAGTGCAGAGATGACAAAACAAAAAGTCATAGAACCTACAGATCCAGGTACCAACACCACAATGCTTAGAAGCAGGGGCATCATCAATATATGTTAGTGAAGATTTGAGAACAGATAGGAGAGAAATTTAGAAAAGAAAATAAGAGAACTTCATTTCCCCATTAACTTGCATTGAAATCAATGAGACATCAAGAGTGACTATTAATACACTAACAGTTAAGGACGATTGTATTGAAGTAACACTCAAAAGCTATCTATGGCTATGTGCAAAACCACAGAACTCTGTAGATTTGTGAGATTACACTGATATCTATAAATGAGAGGGACTTGACTGAAGGTGACTGATACCTCACAGATTTCTATGCACGTGGAAGACTCAGAGAAACTCCTTTGACATCTGTGGGTAGGTGGCAGTTTTCCAACATAATATTTATCTCGCGGCACAGTCTAGCATTGTGAGCCTTTGTGCTTAATTAGTTTTTCCAGTGAGGATCCCATGCATGGGTGTTTTTAGGAAGCAAACTTTCGCTTCCACTACTTTGCTTGTACATATGGTTTACGTGCAGTTTTCCATCTTATCTCGGCACAGGCACAGAGCAACTTTGGGGTTGGAGTGTTGAACCATTAAACATCCCTGTATTCTTTTGTGCATAAAATTGAGTAGGTATCTTTATTACATTTTAACGGCTGCGACATATAGAGTGTCATTTCTAGATATCTTCATATGTGTAGACTATACAATAGGAAACTTTATAGCAATTGATCTAGCTGTATTGCATTTGCATACGTATGGTGTCTGAAAATTTTTGGTATATATAATAATCTCATGACCTCCGTTTGGTTATGTTTGGCGTTACAGGCTCGAAAAAGGAAGAAACGTTTTTATGAGGAATAGGTTATACATTTTGCAGTGGGCCTCATCAAGGAATTACCCTATTTTTTAAACCAGCCAGCGGGATAACGTGTTTCATATTTAGGATTCCCAATAAGTCTCAGAAAGTTAATAGTTGGTCAGAACTCACTTTTGTTATTGCCTAATTTTTCTTTGTAAGGCTCTAGGCTAGATTCTGTTTCACTTTTGCTTTTACCTTTGTTGCAGACTCACATCCTTGAGCTTTATCGTTTGGATCTGTAGCGTTTTTGCCCCATGGTGCGCCGCATTGTAAATGCTTACAACAAGGGGTGGTGAGGGACAGAGTCTCTGAATTAAACAGAATACTCTCACCCAGTCAAGAGATCAGGGCTAGATCCAACACCGTTTTTTAGCTCACTGCACCATCCCAGTTTCAGAACCTGGCTGTATGCAAATTAGTCTGTTCCTGTCCCAGTGCATGATGGGAACAGGGCAAACCAAACTACAAAAGCCAATTCTTACACTGGGAAGGAAACAAGCTACCGGGGACCGGTTTCTGGCATTTCAGCCTCTTCGGCCCGGCTTGCTTGAATCCTGATGGTGCAATGAGCAAGGGACTCACATCTGAGTATACCCTTCCACGCTTAGGGTGGACAAAAATATTTACAACAAGGGGTGGTGAGGGACAGAGTCTCTGAATTAAACAGAATACTCTCACCCAGTCAAGAGATCAGGGCTAGATCCAACACCGTTTTTTAGCTCACTGCACCATCCCAGTTTCAGAACCTGGCTGTATGCAAATTAGTCTGTTCCTGTCCCAGTGCATGATGGGAACAGGGCAAACCAAACTACAAAAGCCAATTCTTACACTGGGAAGGAAACAAGCTACCGGGGACCGGTTTCTGGCATTTCAGCCTCTTCGGCCCGGCTTGCTTGAATCCTGATGGTGCAATGAGCAAGGGACTCACATCTGAGTATACCCTTCCACGCTTAGGGTGGACAAAAATATTTACAACAAGGGGTGGTGAGATAAATAACGGTGATGGATCAAGCCCTGATCTTTGGACTGGGTAAGAGTGGTCTGCTCAATTCAGACACTCTGTTCATCACCACCCCCTTTTGTAAATCGATTTTGGCCACTATAGGTGTGGCAGGGTATACTCAGACATGAGTCCCTTTCTCACTGCTCCATCAGGATTCAAGCAAGCCGGGCCGAAGAGGCTGAAATGCCAGAAACCGGTCCCCGGTAGCTTGTCTCCTTTCTGGTAAAGAATTGGCTTGGTAGTTTAGTCTGCCCTGTTCCCATGATGCACTGGGCCAGGGACAGACTGATTTGCATATAGCCAGGTTCTGAGCTGGGATGGGGCAGTGAGATAAATAACGGTGATGGATCAAGCCCTGATCTTTGGACTGGGTAAGAGTGGTCTGCTCAATTCAGACACTCTGTTCATCACCACCCCCTTTTGTAAATCGATTTTGGCCACTATAGGTGTGGCAGGGTATACTCAGACATGAGTCCCTTTCTCACTGCTCCATCAGGATTCAAGCAAGCCGGGCCGAAGAGGCTGAAATGCCAGAAACCGGTCCCCGGTAGCTTGTCTCCTTTCTGGTAAAGAATTGGCTTGGTAGTTTAGTCTGCCCTGTTCCCATGATGCACTGGGCCAGGGACAGACTGATTTGCATATAGCCAGGTTCTGAGCTGGGATGGGGCAGTGAGATAAATAACGGTGATGGATCAAGCCCTGATCTTTGGACTGGGTAAGAGTGGTCTGCTCAATTCAGACACTCTGTTCATCACCACCCCCTTTTGTAAATCGGCATTGTAAATGCAGCGCATCAAGGGTGGCGGAGCTGCGGCGCAAAATTACTGGCGCATCCCTGCCGATATGCAGGGATGCGCCAGTAATTGTAATTCTGCCCCTAAGTGATTTGCCCAGATTCACAGGATGATTGAGCCTCCCGCCAGACGCCAACCTGGTCCCCAGCTTAAAAGTCACAATAAATTCACCTAAAAACAAACACACATCTGTGCCCTGTACGAACACCCATCCACGTCATAGGGCCCTGTATTTGTAGTTCAATGATTGCCCATTCAATAAAATAAAGTGCATTCCAGTTATGGTGGGTGAATTCGGTACACTATATCTGGGCTGCGTCACCTGCTTATCAGCATGCATAGAACCGGAGTGATGTTCCTTGGTACTCACAAGCCTCACCTGTTAATTGATTCTTCTAGCCTGGATGGCGTGGGGGGGGGGGGGAGAGAGTGATGGTAGTAAAAGGTAGGGGGCAGCATTTTTCAATTCTCGCCTAGGGCGGCAAAACACCTAGAAACAGCCCTGGGTAGGTCTGACTCCATTAATGTCTAGGGGTGAGAGAAATTTCAGTAACACAAAAGGGTGAGCTAGTGAGAGGTGTGAAGTTCAATTACTTTTCAAGTTAGTGAAACTGCTCTGAATTTTCAGGGTGAGTGACAATCTGCTAAATTTTGGAGAGATGTCAAAGTAAAGTGAACTCTATAGAAACGTGAGATTCCACTGAAGTCTTTTGGCGAATTAGCATCCATTAAAGCTGTTGGGTGCAGTACCACAACAACTAAATTATTTTCTGAGCAGATCGTCCAGGTATATGCATGAGTGAAATTCCTCTGCACTCCATGTGTGACTTAAAAGTAATTAGTTAGATAGTCTCTGAAATCTAGGTGTGAGCAAGATTAAAGCCTTCTGGAGCATTGACAGTTTAATTATTGAGACTCCAACAAGGCCTGCTGCAATTAAGGGGCTGCCAAAGTGCACCGAGGTGCATTGAAAGTTATGTTTATGCAACACATGCAGCACACACAGAATCCCTTATTTTGCATTTTAAAGTGCCCAATCGGTATCATTGTCCATTAACAAATGCACAGGGAGGCTGTTTTTCACTCAAGTTCAGGTTGGTATTGGAAGGCACAGAAGGATCACAATGGGCTTGTGGCAAACAGAGAAGATTGTGATCTTTCCAACTAAAAGTTGCTTCAGAGTAGATTTTTGTCACATACACAGAGTGAAATGCACTGTTGACTAATACAAGCCTCTCTTCACATGATGTTCTATCATAGTCATTTATATGAAGACAGCACCAGGGATGAAGTCACAAACTAGTTACTTTATTTCAAAAAGTTCTTTATTTTTCTTCATAAAAATAACTCGACAACAGCCAAGGCGTTTAGTTCCTGTGAGAGGAACTTCCTCAGAGCTTGGACGTTGTGGACCCAATCCTTTTTATAATCCTTATACTCTAGGAGTACGTATGTTGAATAATGACGCTGTGACTCTGCATGTCATTCTGATTGCATGTCTTTGAGATTCATCATGTTCTTCAGTATCTATTGACGTCAGGACCCCGAGACAGACTTTCATGTGGTGTGCTTTGCTGTAGCTCAACTACTTGGTTATGAAAAACGATACTGCACCCTAACCAGCCCATTTGACACTAAGGCCCGGGTAGTGGATGTACTACCTACTGCGGGACTGTGGATTCTTTAGCCTCACTCTCTGCAATATTTCTGCGGACTGGTTGATTCAGACATTACAACAGTTTGGCCAAGGCAGATATACCTCTCATGTCTAAACCATGCCTGTGTACTGCTTAAAGAAAAGCTTTTTCATGATTTTGACTCTTGAAAAATAAAAAGCCATAAGGATTATAAAAAGGATTAGGTCCTTGTAGTGACCTCATTAGGACTAAGCATGAGCGGATTTTGCGGATTGGCAATCCGCGAATTTTGCGGATTTGCGGATTCGCAATCCGCAAAATCCGCGAATTCCCGCGAATTTGCGGATTTTTTTTTTTTTTGTGTTCGCCCGTGTTTCTGCCAGTTCGCGAGGGTTTTTACAATTTCGCAATTTGCGAACTTACCTGTCGGGTCGCAAGTTTTGCGAACTTGTTGTTTCTACGTGTCCAGCCTGTTTGGGACACTCTTCTTCATCACTGCCACTCTCTGTCACCACTGCCACTCTCTGACTACTCATGCCACCCTCTGGCCCACCCATGCCACCCTCTGTTTCATCACTACACCCTCTGGTTGTCCAGTGTACATTATTTTCGGCAAAGCAAAGCACACCTTCCCTGCCTCAAGTGACCTGAATTAATTTGGGGCTGATTAATGTGTCACAGAATATTTTTTTAGCTGGCACCTGCTTCCTTAGTGCGCCCTGATTAGTGATCTTTTGCACTTGCTAAGTGCTTTCATTGTTGCAAAATTAGTTACAACACCTGCCCTGCCCCAACTGACAATAATGAATTAGGGGCTGATTAATGGATTTTAACTTCCAGCCTGGCTCCTGCTTGTCTCCCTTAGCTGTAATTCAGGACCTTTGTGGCATATGTGTAACTATTCTGAGGTTCAGAGCAGGGTCACATAATAGTTTCAACTGGCAACTGAACTCTGGAGGGGCCCCTCAGGAAGCCCTACAGGAAATGGCTACTAATGATGTGCCTGAACTTTTGAACCTGGTAAGTAGTTACTTTCAGTTTTGCCAAGATCGTATTTCTGCAATTTCGCACTTATTCGCGGGGCGCGAACTCACGCTAACAGTGCGAGCAGCGCGAGCAAAATCCGCTGCTCGCGGATTTGCGGATTTTGCGGGAAATTCGCAAATCTCGCGGATTGCGGATTTCCCGAAAATCCGCAAAATCCGCGAGCGGAACGGATTTTCCGCCCACACCTAATTAGGACGTGGAAACAGGAAACAGAGAGTAGTTGTAGGCAGGAACAAGTATTTAATCAAGAGAGAGTAGGAATGCATGCAGCTCCAGTAAAGGTACATCAAGAATACCCAAGATCGAAATGGGCTCTATCCCGCGAAACACGATCTTCGTGAAGGGTTGCTATGGAAACCCGATACCACTTCTGCAAAGATGGCCGCCCCTGTCAAAACTGATGATGTCAGACGTGCGCGATAACCTCATACGCCATGCATGAAGACGTTGCCACGGAGATCTGATACAACAACCTTCAAAGATGGCCGCCGCCGTCAAAACTGCGCGATGACGTCATTCTCTAAGCGTGAAGACGTCTTCTTCCGCAAAACTTCTGACAATCCAAACAGCAGAAGACGTTCCGATGCTCCAAAAGGCGTTCTGAAGTAGAATCCCGGTGCTGCGTGGCTCGAGGATGTCAACGATGCCCAAGATTTCAAAGGTAAACACCTTTTGCCGAAGTGATTTAATTTGAAAATCCAGCAATCCTGGCGAAGTCCAAACACTCACTTGCTTCAGGTGCTCCCTCAGGGTAACTCGTGACTTTTCATGCTTCAGTTACCCAAAGACTTCTTTCCTGTAGAAGCGAAAAGCGAGCAGCGCAAAAGCTCCCAAGCAGCGCAAAAGCTCTCCAAATCATGTAGTCCCTCTTGTTAGTCTTCTTTTAAATCGAATTTCCACAATATGATTGAATGAATCCTCAAGATGATTAAAAATAGAAAAGCCATACTAAAGTCCCAACGAAAATTTCATCCAAAATAGGTCTTTTAGTCATTCATGTCGCCATCCTTGTCGCCAAAATTGTAGTGACCTCAGTAGGACGTGGAAACAGGAAACAGAGAGTAGTTGTAGGCAGGAACAAGTATTTAATCAAGAGAGAGAAGGAATGCATGCAGCTCCAGTAAAGGTAAATCAAGAATACCCAAGATCCACCAGTTACTGTTGCCCAGCATCCAAACATTCCAATTACATATATAACATTCAAATTAAAGGAACATGCCATCACTACAATCCTCCACACAATTTTGTCTTTGTAATTTCAGTGGGACCGAGCTGCAGCAGGTCCCTTGGTGGGCTGAATGAATGAAGAAATTCTTATTATGCGCAAACTTTGCCAAATGGGCGTTAAGGCGCCTACTTCAAAATAACAGCTCGTCACCACCTGGCACAGGACTTCACTTAAAATGGGACTATAAGATTGATGTGCTCAGCACAGAGTCAGCTGTAGGTTCATTTTGTTGAATTGATTTATATGAGGACTTTCCCTCACCTATCCTATTTGAGATCCAGGCACGTAATGTTAAGGTTCCAAATTTTGTGCATACATTCCTGCATAACTGTGCATTCATAAAACAAATATAGCAGCAAGGAATAGCTGCAATACCAAATTAAGTTACAGTATAGGTTTATGCAAGAAGCCCATTCCTGAGACCATATTGATGCCAAGCTGGATAAAGGAATTTAATATTTCTCAACAGAAAGTATAATGTGTACATGCATGCTGTTTTTCCTCACAGACGTTACTGTCCTTTTTAGGTTTCGCCTAGGAAGTGCATGCGCTGTCTCGATGAGAGATGCTGTATCCAATATGGCGAGACAAGCTCCGACTACTTTCCTAGCATAACTTTGATTGGCTACTATTAAAAAATCTGCATTTCGATTGGTTTTTGGCATTTTTGTCCCGCCTCCTGACTGCCCTGATTTTATTTTTGTACTTCCGAGGCTATCAGCTCCAATACTCACAAACACGTTTTGTTTCCCTCTCTCTGTTCCTGTTCCTTCCGGCAGTCTGCAACTTCTTGTGTCACAACCACCCTCCCACCCCCACCCGTTCGTGCCTTCATTCGTGTCTGCTTTTCCATTTAAAATGCAATAGGGCTCGGGTAAATATTGCATTTTTAATGCTTGTTTGCACCGTGATTGGTGATATATTTCGCACTCTTTGTGTTGCATGCGCGATATGCCTTGCATCGTACGCATGCGCAACAAAGCAGTGGCCTTCCTAATTGATGACAGGATGCAGAGATAGCACAAGCTGCGCCGCCTGACTACACAATGCTTGAGTATGGAAAGCACCGTTATTTTCTTCCTAGTTGGTTCAGCTCAGTGCCGGGTGAGCGATATGGGCTCGCTGTGAATGTCCCGGCTCGCTGTGAATGTCCCGACTGTGACACTGACAACAGCAGCGTGGTGAGTGCTTTTATTTTTCATCCCAGGATGAGTGCTTGATTGCGTTTTACCTGCCTGAGGGAAAGTCTGTATTGGGAATGCCATGGGCCATGCTCCTGAAGCCTGCCGACTTTGTGGGTGGTCAGAGAAGACGCGTTGACCTTGAAGCCTCACCCCTTGGTAGGGAGCAAGGGGTCCTCCATTTCCTCATCCTCCTCTCAGTAGTGCCTGCACTTGCAGAGCCTTCTGGCCTGCTGAGCTCCATGACTGCCTCCTCCTCGCTGGCCAAGCAGCGGCTGGAAGTGCACACCATCTCGGACACGTCGAGCCCGAAGCCGTGGCAGGTAAGCAGCCTGGGGCGCTGGGGGGCCTGCATGGGATGCGAGGAGTGCACCCCACAGCCCTGCAGAAATGAAGCTCTGCTGAAGGGCAGGCCAGATGTCAGGCATGGGCTGAGATGAAAAGGGCCCGAACAAGCTTGGCATGCAGTCAAGATGGGCTTTATTGTGTTTATATTAAATCAAAGCCTGTATTGTATGTGATATTTGCTGGCACTGACCTCTTGCCAAAGAGAGCCTGCCACGACTGTCTTCCTACAGTACAATGAACATTTATATGTATATATATATATATATATATATATATATATATATATATAAAAGTTCACAAGTTACCTTGAGAGAAGCCACACACGCAGGAAAGAGCACACCGCATCACAGGCGGCATTGCAGGCTGCAGATGAAACGCACTTTCAGTCGGCCATACGCGTTTCGGGCTGTAAAGCCCTTGTTCACTGGCACAATATGGAAGCAGAGTGGGGTATAGGAACATCTTTTATTGGAAGTACGAAGTCCCGCCCCAGTGGGCGTGCCCGATGGCATGCTGGTTACAGTAGTCCCAAATTTGCTGTCATCCAAAGACTTCTCTGTTCTTTAACCAAGTGGCCCCCTGACTCTGTTGCCAAAATACAATTTCCTGATTAGGTGAAGGCGTGACAAGCGCCACTCAGCAATGTCATTATCTCCGTGAGCGAGGCCTCCTGCGTCCTGATGAGCGCCGGTGTCTACCAGCACTCTGGATCCGCTTGCAGAATCGGGGCTTCTCGCGACCAGGCTAGCCGCTTTTAAACAAAAGTTCACAAGTTACCTTGAGAGAAGCCACACACGCAGGAAAGAGCACACCGCATCACAGGCGGCATTGCAGGCTGCAGATGAAACGCACTTTCAGTCGGCCATACGCGTTTCGGGCTGTAAAGCCCTTGTTCACTGGCACAATATGGAAGCAGAGTGGGGTATAGGAACATCTTTTATTGGAAGTACGAAGTCCCGCCCCAGTGGGCGTGCCCGATGGCATGCTGGTTACAGTAGTCCCAAATTTGCTGCCATCCAAAGACTTCTCTGTTCTTTAACCAAGTGGCCCCCTGACTCTGTTGCCAAAATACAATTTCCTGATTAGGTGAAGGCGTGACAAGCGCCACTCAGCAATGTCATTATCTCCGTGAGCGAGGCCTCCTGCGTCCTGATGAGCGGCGGTGTCTACCAGCACTCTGGATCCGCTTGCAGCGTCGGGGCTTCTCGCGACCAGGCTAGCCGCTTTTAAACAAAAGTTCACAAGTTACCTTGAGAGAAGCCACACACGCAGGAAAGAGCACACCGCATCACAGGCGGCATTGCAGGCTGCAGATGAAATGCACTTTCAGTCGGCCATACGCGTTTCGGGCTGTAAAGCCCTTGTTCACTGGCACAATATGGAAGCAGAGTGGGGTATAGGAACATCTTTTATTGGAAGTACGAAGTCCCGCCCCAGTGGGCGTGCCCGATGGCATGCTGGTTACAGTAGTCCCAAATTTGCTGCCATCCAAAGACTTCTCTGTTCTTTAACCAAGTGGCCCCCTGACTCTGTTGCCAAAATACAATTTCCTGATTAGGTGAAGGCGTGACAAGCGCCACTCAGCAATGTCATTATCTCCGTGAGCGAGGCCTCCTGCGTCCTGATGAGCGCCGGTGTCTACCAGCACTCTGGATCCGCTTGCAGCGTCGGGGCTTCTCGCGACCAGGCTAGCCGCTTTTAAACAAAAGTTCACAAGTTACCTTGAGAGAAGCCACACACGCAGGAAAGAGCACACCGCATCACAGGCGGCATTGCAGGCTGCAGATGAAACGCACTTTCAGTCGGCCATACGCGTTTCGGGCTGTAAAGCCCTTGTTCACTGGCACAATATGGAAGCAGAGTGGGGTATAGGAACATCTTTTATTGGAAGTACGAAGTCCCGCCCCAGTGGGCGTGCCCGATGGCATGCTGGTTACAGTAGTCCCAAATTTGCTGCCATCCAAAGACTTCTCTGTTCTTTAACCAAGTGGCCCCCTGACTCTGTTGCCAAAATACAATTTCCTGATTAGGTGAAGGCGTGACAAGCGCCACTCAGCAATGTCATTATCTCCGTGAGCGAGGCCTCCTGCGTCCTGATGAGCGCCGGTGTCTACCAGCACTCTGGATCCGCTTGCAGCGTCGGGGCTTCTCGCGACCAGGCTAGCCGCTTTTAAACAAAAGTTCACAAGTTACCTTGAGAGAAGCCACACACGCAGGAAAGAGCACACCGCATCACAGGCGGCATTGCAGGCTGCAGATGAAACGCACTTTCAGTCGGCCATACGCGTTTCGGGCTGTAAAGCCCTTGTTCACTGGCACAATATGGAAGCAGAGTGGGGTATAGGAACATCTTTTATTGGAAGTACGAAGTCCCGCCCCAGTGGGCGTGCCCGATGGCATGCTGGTTACAGTAGTCCCAAATTTGCTGCCATCCAAAGACTTCTCTGTTCTTTAACCAAGTGGCCCCCTGACTCTGTTGCCAAAATACAATTTCCTGATTAGGTGAAGGCGTGACAAGCGCCACTCAGCAATGTCATTATCTCCGTGAGCGAGGCCTCCTGCGTCCTGATGAGCGCCGGTGTCTACCAGCACTCTGGATCCGCTTGCAGCGTCGGGGCTTCTCGCGACCAGGCTAGCCGCTTTTAAACAAAAGTTCACAAGTTACCTTGAGAGAAGCCACACACGCAGGAAAGAGCACACCGCATCACAGGCGGCATTGCAGGCTGCAGATGAAACACACTTTCAGTCGGCCATACGCGTTTCGGGCTGTAAAGCCCTTGTTCACTGGCACAATATGGAAGCAGAGTGGGGTATAGGAACATCTTTTATTGGAAGTACGAAGTCCCGCCCCAGTGGGCGTGCCCGATGGCATGCTGGTTACAGTAGTCCCAAATTTGCTGCCATCCAAAGACTTCTCTGTTCTTTAACCAAGTGGCCCCCTGACTCTGTTGCCAAAATACAATTTCCTGATTAGGTGAAGGCGTGACAAGCGCCACTCAGCAATGTCATTATCTCCGTGAGCGAGGCCTCCTGCGTCCTGATGAGCGCCGGTGTCTACCAGCACTCTGGATCCGCTTGCAGCGTCGGGGCTTCTCGCGACCAGGCTAGCCGCTTTTAAACAAAAGTTCACAAGTTACCTTGAGAGAAGCCACACACGCAGGAAAGAGCACACCGCATCACAGGCGGCATTGCAGGCTGCAGATGAAACGCACTTTCAGTCGGCCATACGCGTTTCGGGCTGTAAAGCCCTTGTTCACTGGCACAATATGGAAGCAGAGTGGGGTATAGGAACATCTTTTATTGGAAGTACGAAGTCCCGCCCCAGTGGGCGTGCCCGATGGCATGCTGGTTACAGTAGTCCCAAATTTGCTGCCATCCAAAGACTTCTCTGTTCTTTAACCAAGTGGCCCCCTGACTCTGTTGCCAAAATACAATTTCCTGATTAGGTGAAGGCGTGACAAGCGCCACTCAGCAATGTCATTATCTCCGTGAGCGAGGCCTCCTGCGTCCTGATGAGCGCCGGTGTCTACCAGCACTCTGGATCTGCTTGCAGCGTCGGGGCTTCTCGCGACCAGGCTAGCCGCTTTTAAACAAAAGTTCACAAGTTACCTTGAGAGAAGCCACACACGCAGGAAAGAGCACACCGCATCACAGGCGGCATTGCAGGCTGCAGATGAAACGCACTTTCAGTCGGCCATACGCGTTTCGGGCTGTAAAGCCCTTGTTCACTGGCACAATATGGAAGCAGAGTGGGGTATAGGAACATCTTTTATTGGAAGTACGAAGTCCCGCCCCAGTGGGCGTGCCCGATGGCATGCTGGTTACAGTAGTCCCAAATTTGCTGCCATCCAAAGACTTCTCTGTTCTTTAACCAAGTGGCCCCCTGACTCTGTTGCCAAAATACAATTTCCTGATTAGGTGAAGGCGTGACAAGCGCCACTCAGCAATGTCATTATCTCCGTGAGCGAGGCCTCCTGCGTCCTGATGAGCGCCGGTGTCTACCAGCACTCTGGATCCGCTTGCAGCGTCGGGGCTTCTCGCGACCAGGCTAGCCGCTTTTAAACAAAAGTTCACAAGTTACCTTGAGAGAAGCCACACACGCAGGAAAGAGCACACCGCATCACAGGCGGCATTGCAGGCTGCAGATGAAACGCACTTTCAGTCGGCCATACGCATTTCGGGCTGTAAAGCCCTTGTTCACTGGCACAATATGGAAGCAGAGTGGGGTATAGGAACATCTTTTATTGGAAGTACGAAGTCCCGCCCCAGTGGGCGTGCCCGATGGCATGCTGGTTACAGTAGTCCCAAATTTGCTGCCATCCAAAGACTTCTCTGTTCTTTAACCAAGTGGCCCCCTGACTCTGTTGCCAAAATACAATTTCCTGATTAGGTGAAGGCGTGACAAGCGCCACTCAGCAATGTCATTATCTCCGTGAGCGAGGCCTCCTGCGTCCTGATGAGCGCCGGTGTCTACCAGCACTCTGGATCCGCTTGCAGCGTCGGGGCTTCTCGCGACCAGGCTAGCCGCTTTTAAACAAAAGTTCACAAGTTACCTTGAGAGAAGCCACACACGCAGGAAAGAGCACACCGCATCACAGGCGGCATTGCAGGCTGCAGATGAAATGCACTTTCAGTCGGCCATACGCGTTTCGGGCTGTAAAGCCCTTGTTCACTGGCACAATATGGAAGCAGAGGGGGGTATAGGAACATCTTTTATTGGAAGTACGAAGTCCCGCCCCAGTGGGCGTGCCCGATGGCATGCTGGTTACAGTAGTCCCAAATTTGCTGCCATCCAAAGACTTCTCTGTTCTTTAACCAAGTGGCCCCCTGACTCTGTTGCCAAAATACAATTTCCTGATTAGGTGAAGGCGTGACAAGCGCCACTCAGCAATGTCATTATCTCCGTGAGCGAGGCCTCCTGCGTCCTGATGAGCGCCGGTGTCTACCAGCACTCTGGATCCGCTTGCAGCGTCGGGGCTTCTCGCGACCAGGCTAGCCGCTTTTAAACAAAAGTTCACAAGTTACCTTGAGAGAAGCCACACACGCAGGAAAGAGCACACCGCATCACAGGCGGCATTGCAGGCTGCAGATGAAACGCACTTTCAGTCGGCCATACGCGTTTCGGGCTGTAAAGCCCTTGTTCACTGGCACAATATGGAAGCAGAGTGGGGTATAGGAACATCTTTTATTGGAAGTACGAAGTCCCGCCCCAGTGGGCGTGCCCGATGGCATGCTGGTTACAGTAGTCCCAAATTTGCTGCCATCCAAAGACTTCTCTGTTCTTTAACCAAGTGGCCCCCTGACTCTGTTGCCAAAATACAATTTCCTGATTAGGTGAAGGCGTGACAAGCGCCACTCAGCAATGTCATTATCTCCGTGAGCGAGGCCTCCTGCGTCCTGATGAGCGCCGGTGTCTACCAGCACTCTGGATCCGCTTGCAGGGTCGGGGCTTCTCGCGACCAGGCTAGCCGCTTTTAAACAAAAGTTCACAAGTTACCTTGAGAGAAGCCACACACGCAGGAAAGAGCACACCGCATCACAGGCGGCATTGCAGGCTGCAGATGAAACGCACTTTCAGTCGGCCATACGCGTTTCGGGCTGTAAAGCCCTTGTTCACTGGCACAATATGGAAGCAGAGTGGGGTATAGGAACATCTTTTATTGGAAGTACGAAGTCCCGCCCCAGTGGGCGTGCCCGATGGCATGCTGGTTACAGTAGTCCCAAATTTGCTGCCATCCAAAGACTTCTCTGTTCTTTAACCAAGTGGCCCCCTGACTCTGTTGCCAAAATACAATTTCCTGATTAGGTGAAGGCGTGACAAGCGCCACTCAGCAATGTCATTATCTCCGTGAGCGAGGCCTCCTGCGTCCTGATGAGCGCCGGTGTCTACCAGCACTCTGGATCCGCTTGCAGCGTCGGGGCTTCTCGCGACCAGGCTAGCCGCTTTTAAACAAAAGTTCACAAGTTACCTTGAGAGAAGCCACACACGCAGGAAAGAGCACACCGCATCACAGGCGGCATTGCAGGCTGCAGATGAAACGCACTTTCAGTCGGCCATACGCATTTCGGGCTGTAAAGCCCTTGTTCACTGGCACAATATGGAAGCAGAGTGGGGTATAGGAACATCTTTTATTGGAAGTACGAAGTCCCGCCCCAGTGGGCGTGCCCGATGGCATGCTGGTTACAGTAGTCCCAAATTTGCTGCCATCCAAAGACTTCTCTGTTCTTTAACCAAGTGGCCCCCTGACTCTGTTGCCAAAATACAATTTCCTGATTAGGTGAAGGCGTGACAAGCGCCACTCAGCAATGTCATTATCTCCGTGAGCGAGGCCTCCTGCGTCCTGATGAGCGCCGGTGTCTACCAGCACTCTGGATCCGCTTGCAGCGTCGGGGCTTCTCGCGACCAGGCTAGCCGCTTTTAAACAAAAGTTCACAAGTTACCTTGAGAGAAGCCACACACGCAGGAAAGAGCACACCGCATCACAGGCGGCATTGCAGGCTGCAGATGAAATGCACTTTCAGTCGGCCATACGCGTTTCGGGCTGTAAAGCCCTTGTTCACTGGCACAATATGGAAGCAGAGGGGGGTATAGGAACATCTTTTATTGGAAGTACGAAGTCCCGCCCCAGTGGGCGTGCCCGATGGCATGCTGGTTACAGTAGTCCCAAATTTGCTGCCATCCAAAGACTTCTCTGTTCTTTAACCAAGTGGCCCCCTGACTCTGTTGCCAAAATACAATTTCCTGATTAGGTGAAGGCGTGACAAGCGCCACTCAGCAATGTCATTATCTCCGTGAGCGAGGCCTCCTGCGTCCTGATGAGCGCCGGTGTCTACCAGCACTCTGGATCCGCTTGCAGCGTCGGGGCTTCTCGCGACCAGGCTAGCCGCTTTTAAACAAAAGTTCACAAGTTACCTTGAGAGAAGCCACACACGCAGGAAAGAGCACACCGCATCACAGGCGGCATTGCAGGCTGCAGATGAAACGCACTTTCAGTCGGCCATACGCATTTCGGGCTGTAAAGCCCTTGTTCACTGGCACAATATGGAAGCAGAGTGGGGTATAGGAACATCTTTTATTGGAAGTACGAAGTCCCGCCCCAGTGGGCGTGCCCGATGGCATGCTGGTTACAGTAGTCCCAAATTTGCTGCCATCCAAAGACTTCTCTGTTCTTTAACCAAGTGGCCCCCTGACTCTGTTGCCAAAATACAATTTCCTGATTAGGTGAAGGCGTGACAAGCGCCACTCAGCAATGTCATTATCTCCGTGAGCGAGGCCTCCTGCGTCCTGATGAGCGCCGGTGTCTACCAGCACTCTGGATCCGCTTGCAGCGTCGGGGCTTCTCGCGACCAGGCTAGCCGCTTTTAAACAAAAGTTCACAAGTTACCTTGAGAGAAGCCACACACGCAGGAAAGAGCACACCGCATCACAGGCGGCATTGCAGGCTGCAGATGAAACGCACTTTCAGTCGGCCATACGCGTTTCGGGCTGTAAAGCCCTTGTTCACTGGCACAATATGGAAGCAGAGTGGGGTATAGGAACATCTTTTATTGGAAGTACGAAGCCCCGACGCTGCAAGCGGATCCAGAGTGCTGGTAGACACCGGCGCTCATCAGGACGCAGGAGGCCTCGCTCACGGAGATAATGACATTGCTGCGTGGCGCTTGTCACGCCTTCACCTAATCAGGAAATTGTATTTTGGCAACAGAGTCAGGGGGCCACTTGGTTAAAGAACAGAGAAGTCTTTGGATGGCAGCAAATTTGGGACTACTGTAACCAGCATGCCATCGGGCACGCCCACTGGGGCGGGACTTCGTACTTCCAATAAAAGATGTTCCTATACCCCACTCTGCTTCCATATTGTGCCAGTGAACAAGGGCTTTACAGCCCGAAACGCGTATGGCCGACTGAAAGTGCGTTTCATCTGCAGCCTGCAATGCCGCCTGTGATGCGGTGTGCTCTTTCCTGCGTGTGTGGCTTCTCTCAAGGTAACTTGTGAACTTTTGTTTAAAAGCGGCTAGCCTGGTCGCGAGAAGCCCCGACGCTGCAAGCGGATCCAGAGTGCTGGTAGACACCGGCACTCATCAGGACGCAGGAGGCCTCGCTCACGGAGATAATGACATTGCTGAGTGGCGCTTGTCACGCCTTCACCTAATCAGGAAATTGTATTTTGGCAACAGAGTCAGGGGGCCACTTGGTTAAAGAACAGAGAAGTCTTTGGATGGCAGCAAACTTGGGACTACTGTAACCAGCATGCCATCGGGCACGCCCACTGGGGCGGGACTTCGTACTTCCAATAAAAGATGTTCCTATACCCCACTCTGCTTCCATATTGTGCCAGTGAACAAGGGCTTTACAGCCCGAAACGCGTATGGCCGACTGAAAGTGCGTTTCATCTGCAGCCTGCAATGCCGCCTGTGATGCGGTGTGCTCTTTCCTGCGTGTGTGGCTTCTCTCAAGGTAACTTGTGAACTTTTGTTTAAAAGCGGCTAGCCTGGTCGCGAGAAGCCCCGACGCTGCAAGCGGATCCAGAGTGCTGGTAGACACCGGCGCTCATCAGGACGCAGGAGGCCTCGCTCACGGAGATAATGACATTGCTGAGTGGCGCTTGTCACGCCTTCACCTAATCAGGAAATTGTATTTTGGCAACAGAGTCAGGGGGCCACTTGGTTAAAGAACAGAGAAGTCTTTGGATGGCAGCAAATTTGGGACTACTGTAACCAGCATGCCATCGGGCACGCCCACTGGGGCGGGACTTCGTACTTCCAATAAAAGATGTTCCTATACCCCACTCTGCTTCCATATTGTGCCAGTGAACAAGGGCTTTACAGCCCGAAACGCGTATGGCCGACTGAAAGTGCGTTTCATCTGCAGCCTGCAATGCCGCCTGTGATGCGGTGTGCTCTTTCCTGCGTGTGTGGCTTCTCTCAAGGTAACTTGTGAACTTTTGTTTAAAAGCGGCTAGCCTGGTCGCGAGAAGCCCCGACGCTGCAAGCGGATCCAGAGTGCTGGTAGACACCGGCGCTCATCAGGACGCAGGAGGCCTCGCTCACGGAGATAATGACATTGCTGAGTGGCGCTTGTCACGCCTTCACCTAATCAGGAAATTGTATTTTGGCAACAGAGTCAGGGGGCCACTTGGTTAAAGAACAGAGAAGTCTTTGGATGGCAGCAAATTTGGGACTACTGTAACCAGCATGCCATCGGGCACGCCCACTGGGGCGGGACTTCGTACTTCCAATAAAAGATGTTCCTATACCCCACTCTGCTTCCATATTGTGCCAGTGAACAAGGGCTTTACAGCCCGAAACGCGTATGGCCGACTGAAAGTGCGTTTCATCTGCAGCCTGCAATGCCGCCTGTGATGCGGTGTGCTCTTTCCTGCGTGTGTGGCTTCTCTCAAGGTAACTTGTGAACTTATATATATATATATATATATATATATATATATATAAATATATATGCTCATGCAATTTATTTATTATAATTCGCTGTCAGCCTTGCGTTAAACGTAGGCGACCTTTGATAACAACAATAGAAGCTGCTAGGGAGGCTCTTAGTAAATAACAAATGTTATTGTTACCTAACTAAGAGATGCTTTCAGAAGGATGTGGGCCTTGTTTCTCTAAGAGCAGTCCAGTACTTTTGACTGGAATCTTGCACTGTAAGCATACTGTTTAAATCTCCCCTGCGAGGATTATGCGGGTCAGGTGGCCTCATTAAAATGGGGATTTATCTCCCGTTTAGAAATGCTGTCACCAGTGTATTTGGGTCTGTCCCCCTCAGAGCTTGCACTACGTAGACGTAGTAAGTCCCCAAATAAATGCATGTACCCCACAAAAGAGGCCTTTTAAAACTAAATATAGCACACAATTGTATATCATAGTTAATTCCTCAAATTAAATATGCAGAGTTTTCCAATATATTGGCATATTGAAATCTCCCGAATGCAAGCGATTGGCTATTACTTTCCAAATACACGTGCATAGTGTATTGTGCCATTTTCTGTGTGTTTGCGCGTATGCATGTTTGTCTTATGGTGTCGAATTGTTGTCAGTGTGTTTAATGTAATCTTGTGTGTGTGTGTGTATGAAGAGAGAATGAGAAAAAGTGAGTGTGTGTTTGAGTGTTAATATCTTTGCAGACAGATATGTGAGGCTATGTGTATAATTGTGGGCCATTTTTCATGTTGTTAATTTGTTGCGATACTCCCAAATTTTAAATGTATTCATGCAAATGTAGATATAGTTATTTCAAGAATGGACAACCATCAATACTTTGTTGAAATATAGGCGTGTAGCTCATTTATGCAAATTTGTGTGTGTAGTTAATTTCCCTGTCTTTGGCTAAATCAGTACTGCATCTTGTGACAGGTTGGCCAGAGCAGAGATTTCTCTATGCGCACATATGCGTAAACAGTGTGCGATACTCATCATATATGTATAGTGTAGACATACTGTTTTGTGGTTATTGTAAGCACAGTTTGCAATGCCATGAAACGATATCAACGATACTTCTCTGATAACTATCTTTGAAGAAAAAACTGTTTTTCAGTGTGTAATCGTATTGTTTGTATTTTGCACAACATATGTCTATCTACACAACATCACAAACAGTATTTAATGCGCACTGATGTCAAATGGCACCGCTCCTCGCAGGCATCCCTGCTCTGTAACGCTGCCTTTGCATTGTTTTGAAAGGGGCTTGAGTCCAATACAAATTAATGGTGAATCTAATACATCTTGTTTAATAAAGCTCACTGTTTGGTTCCAAATGTTAACATACATGGATATCTGAAATGGATTAGTGACCAGAATTTTAATTAGAAATATAGCAAAAATTCAAAGTGGTTTCCTATTTACGTTCTTGCTGTGGAAAATTTGAAGCTCATGAAAGAAAAAGACAGTATAAAAAACAAAATTTTAGAACGCAACGATTTTGCGACTGTTTTGTCTTTGTTTTCTTGAATCAACTGTAATCTTTCCCTGCTTTGTAAAACTTTAAAAAGCACCTCCTGCCGTTTTCAGTCGTTCCTCTTTGTCTGTACGCTTGAGGTGCACATTGTAAAGGTTTTCTACTGGATCACCCTCCACCCCCGCATTACCTCTCAGCTTTGTCATTGTTAGTTTCAGCCCTCCCAGGCAAGTGAGCCCCTTTGAGAGACACCCAGGTTTTTCACCTCACTCAAAGCTCAGACAACATCTATCTGGTTTTATTGGCCTTTCATTTTTTAGGACTTTTGGAAGGAATCACTGCACATAATTTATTGATTTCAAAGAGTGATACTCAATTGAAACAGGAAAAATGATGGCATCTCCTTAGCAACTTATGAATAAAGACAAAAAAATGCACAGTGGGAGCAACAGTAGTTGATGCAAACATTTAATACAGATTTTTGCTGTCTGTTCTACAGCGCCTCCAACCATGGCTGCAGCAGGGTCGGGCTTTTCCAAATCTGCACTGCACAGAGGACATATTTTCATAATACACTAATATGGCGAAACCGATTGGCATGGCCAAGGCTTGTTTAGATTCTACTCAATCAAAAGATGTCTTAAAAAGGTGGGTCAAAAAGAAAAAAGTAATGGCAAAGGCAATAAGCAAACCCATGCATGAAGAAGCATGTCCACGAATAGCTGCAAAACTTGAAAAAGGTTGTCCATTAAAAAAAAATCCACAGATGACAATTGATACTTATGCATGCATCATGATTGATGCGCAAATGTGTCATGATGTGTGCAATATACTGCATAGAAGCCATTTTTAATTCCCCATTCTATCATGGGGTGTAGATGTTGGATAGGTAAGTTAAAAAATAAAAAAAGTGAAAAGTGAAAAGGCTCATTGTACTTTGAAGCTGCTAGGCCCTTTTAATTTTTTTTTTTTTAAATAACAGGGAACAGGTAGCTGGGAGCAGGTCACAGGAGAAAAAAATACCTTATGAAGAGAGGCCAGAGGAATGAGCAGAGAGAGGAAGCACATGCAGTTCCATAGAGCGCTCACTTAGAAAATAAAAAAAGTGCTCTCAAGTCAGAAGTCGAAAGAGACAACTCAGAGTGGAGGGATACAACTCATCCAGTCAGGCCATTGTGATACAATCATGCTCCGGTGTGAAACAACCATGTGAAGAGGGAGAAAATCCTTAGGATAAAGAGCAGGCAATTGTGATAGACAACAAAGCCATCCAATCATAAGCCAGGGACTGGCTCAAAGCCTTTTACCAAACATATGTTATATAATGCAAACAAACGGTTTGCCTTGTGGGTAGTCGAGACCTAAAAATCAATATATTGTTCATTGTGTGGACAGAGGTGCTAACCCTGGCAATACTGTTATACTGTTTCATCAGAAATAAACTGTCATGTAACCCTGCTGGATGAACCAGGTCTATGACAATCTACAAGGGTTTACAAAACAATAATAATTAGTCTGAATAGCGTGGGCTGGGTTGAATTGAATAGTTTTGGTGCTGTGTCGCCTGTAGCTTTTGTGCACTAAGAGCAAACACAACATCCGGCCTGAGTCAGGTGGTACCACATATTCCGCAAGAGCCCCGCGGTTCTCTTTTTAGTTAATCAGAGACGGATCGCAAAGGGAAAAGAAACTGAAATAGAACGGGGGAAAACGAGGTGAGCAGGGAGAATGAGGAGGAGATGGGATAGTGTGGACATAGTGAAGAGAAAGGCGAGAGAAAGGGGTACAAAAGAAAAGCAAACGGATATACAGAGAAGAGACTGCAATAAAGAAGCGTGAATGGGAGATATCTGTGTTAAACCACTTCTGCTGAATTTCCCATGTGCATTGGAGCCATAGCAGTGTGATCTGTTCCTGTTTCTTGTCACATCGTGCATCTGGTATTAGCTCTCCATTTGCCAAGAGATGTAAAGTGTCCCAAACAGCAAAGTCTGGCATCAAGAACAATAAAAATGAGAATGTGACATCATAAACGTATTAAACTGGAGGCTTTTTCATGCACCTAATAGTATTATGCACTGGAAGCATCCTGGGGTGTAACACAGGCCCCCGCAGCCCTCGCGGTGCGGAGGCCCCCAAGCTCCAGGGTGCCCCTTCGGCACTGCACTCTGGCCGGAGAGCTCCTGATTGAGCCCGGTGGGGGGTCCTCTACATACCTTGCAGGGAGGCCCCCTCAATTTTCGTTCCGCCAGTGGAAGCATCAATAAACATTCAGAAGTTGCAGCCCCCTGTGTTCTTGTTTCTTCTAGCATCACCTACTACCCTCTGAATGTTTTAAAATAACTTTTGTGAACTCGTTTTCAGAAACCACCAGTCTTCACCCAGACCTCAGCCGCCCCTCCTCCAAAACAAAAAAGTGCAGAAAATACAATTGTTCTTAACACTTGGTGCTACCAGTGAGAACAATACCAGTGCTGTCAAAGGGGGCCTGATGCATCAGCGGCAAAGGCCTTTTCCTCAAAATCACCCCTCTGCAATGAAAACTTACTATTATTTAAAAAACAAATGTAAGAACTACACGAATAGGATTTCAAATATATGAAAAGTAACAAAATAATGTTTTATTACTTTAGATTGAACTATTTCACTGCCATTGAGGGTGATATTAACAGCCCACGCCAAAAAGAGTATCACAATTACATTGCATGTAAATGATGTGTTGGCTCTTTCGATCACAGGGCAAGCATTACAACACCAGCATGTCTTCAAACTTTTGAAATTATGATTAAATAATTGAAAACTGTGTACAAAGGATATGTTCACTCACGTCAAACACACCCAAGTATGCGTTAACACATATTTGGGATATTAATGTTTCTCCGGTAACCTAGAACGACATTTATATATATATATTAATTTGCCATAAAGAAATGTAAACAAGCCTAACCCAGCCTACATCCTACACCGTTTGGTGAAATTCTGTCCGCCTGCTACATTTTTCAGTATCCATATCATTAAGAAAATAGAACAATATAACCTCTCGGCATTTTCTCTGTAGGTAAAACATATTAATCTCTTTACAACAAAAAAAGTCTCAAATTGGTGTTCACTTCCCCGTGTTGAGGAAAAAAAACGAATCAAACGGATGCCTCATCTCATTCCTGACATCAGACATACCTGTGGGGGTTACCTCATTACCGCTAAGTGGACCTCACGCTTTGATGTCCTGTTAACTGTACAGTAAAGAAAAGCGCTTTAAACTTGTACTGCCTCAGGCATTTTTACATGAGCTAGGGCTGAGTTCACGATGCGTAATCATTTGATCTGTAACATAATACTAAATGTTTTTATCTGGCTAAAGCATCTCCTAGCTGGAGGGTACATTGCAATTGTTATCATCTCTGCTGGAGGTATTTTTGTAAACTTCATACCAAGGTGAAACAAGCTGAGAGCGGACCTCTAATAGTCCATTCATTTAAAAAGAAAGCAGCCTGAAAATGTAGATAAATCCTGTAAAAAAAGGGAAATGCGAATGTTGTGCTTTTACTGATATGTAAAACGTACCTTCGTAAGCAACTGTCAGTGTAGCTCTATGCATAGCTCTATACAATTTGCAGTTTGCAAGACTCTAGTAAATCGGATCGTTCAACTTTTCTGACGTTTTAATGTGGAACACGTTCACCCTTTATTTGATCTCATTTGGCAAAAATCGAAAATACCATATAATTCTCTCCTGAAATACTTGTATTTTTTTTTATTGTGCCAATAAATAGTTAGAACAAGGGGTGGTGAGGGACAGAGTCTCTGAATTAAGCAGAAAAGCTCTCACCCAGTCAAGAGATCAAGGCTAGATCCAACACCGTTTTTTAGCTCACTGCACCATCCCAGTTTCAGAACCTGGCTGTATGCAAATTAGTCTGTTCCTGTCCCAGTGCATGATGGGAACAGGGCAAACCAAACTACAAAAGCCAATTCTTACACTGGGAAGGAAACAAGCTCCCGGGGACCGGTTTCTGGCATTACAGCCGTCTTCAGCCCGGTTTGCTTGAATCCTGATGGTGCAATGAGCAAGGGTCTCACATCTGAGAATACCCTTCCACACTTAGGGTGGACAAAAATATTTACAACAAGGGGTGGTGAGGGACAGAGTCTCTGAATTAAGCAGAAAAGCTCTCACCCAGTCAAGAGATCAGGGCTAGATCCAACACCGTTTTTTAGCTCACTGCACCATCTCAGTTTCAGAACCTGGCTGTATGCAAATTAGTCTGTTCCTGTCCCAGTGCATGATGGGAACAGGGCAAACCAAACTACAAAAGCCAATTCTTACACTGGGAAGGAAACAAGCTTTCTGGCATTACAGCCGTCTTCGGCCCGGTTTGCTTGAATCCTGATAGTGCAATGAGCAAGGGTCTCACATCTGAGAATACCCTTCCACGCTTAGGGTGGACAAAAATATTTACAACAAGGGGTGGTGAGGGACAGAGTCTCTGAATTAGGCAGAAAAGCTCTCACCCAGTCAAGAGATCAGGGCTAGATCCAACACCGTATTTTAGCTCACTGCACCATCCCAGTTTCAGAACCTGGCTGTATGCAAATTAGTCTGTTCCTGTCTCAGTGCATGATGGGAACAGGGCAAACCAAACTACAAAAGCCAATTCTTACACTGGGAAGGAAACAAGCTCCCGGGGACCGGTTTCTGGCATTACAGCCATCTTCGGCCCGGTTTGCTTGAATCCTGATGGTGCAATGAGCAAGGGTCTCACATCTGAGAATACCCTTCCACGCTTAGGGTGGACAAAAATATTTACAACAAGGGGTGGTGAGGGACAGAGTCTCTGAATTAAGCAGAAAAGCTCTCACCCAGTCAAGAGATCAGGGCTAGATCCAACACCGTTTTTTAGCTCACTGCACCATCCCAGTTTCAGAACCTGGCTGTATGCAAATTAGTCTGTTCCTGTCCCAGTGCACGATGGGAACAGGGCAAACCAAACTACAAAAGCCAATTCTTACACTGGGAAGGAAACAAGCTCCCGGGGACCGGTTTCTGGCATTACAGCCGTCTTCGGCCCGGTTTGCTTGAATCCTGATGGTGCAATGAGCAAGGGTCTCACATCTGAGAATACCCTTCCACGCTTAGGGTGGACAAAAATATTTACAACAAGGGGTGGTGAGGGACAGAGTCTCTGAATTAAGCAGAAAAGCTCTCACCCAGTCAAGAGATCAGGGCTAGATCCAACACCGTTTTTTAGCTCACTGCACCATCCCAGTTTCAGAACCTGGCTGTATGCAAATTAGTCTGTTCCTGTCCCAGTGCATGATGGGAACAGGGCAAACCAAACTACAAAAGCCAATTCTTACACTGGGAAGGAAACAAGCTCCCGGGGAACGGTTTCTGGCATAACAGCGGTCTTCGGCCCGGTTTGCTTGAATCCTGATGGTGCAATGAGCAAGGGTCTCACATCTGAGAATACCCTTCCACGCTTAGGGTGGACACAAATATTTACAACAAGGGGTGGTGAGGGACAGAGTCTCTGAATTAAGCAGAAAAGCTCTCACCCAGTCAAGAGATCAGGGCTAGATCCAACACCGTATTTTAGCTCACTGCACCATCCCAGTTTCAGAACCTGGCTGTATGCAAATTAGTCTGTTCCTGTCCCAGTGCATGATGGGAACAGGGCAAACCAAACTACAAAAGCCAATTCTTACACTGGGAAGGAAACAAGCTCCCGGAGACCGGTTTCTGGCATTACAGCCGTCTTCGGCCCGGTTTGCTTGAATCCTGATGGTGCAATGAGCAAGGGTCTCACATCTGAGAATACCCTTCCACGCTTAGGGTGGACAAAAATATTTACAACAAGGGGTGGTGAGGGACAGAGTCTCTGAATTAAGCAGAAAAGCTCTCACCCAGTCAAGAGATCAGGGCTAGATCCAACACCGTCTTTTAGCTCACTGCACCATCCCAGTTTCAGAACCTGGCTGTATGCAAATTAGTCTGTTCCTGTCCCAGTGCATGATGGGAACAGGGCAAACCAAACTACAAAAGCCAATTCTTACACTGGGAAGGAAACAAGCTCCCGGGGACCGGTTTCTGGCATTACAGCCGTCTTCGACATAAATAGCCATCTTGAGATAAATAACGGTGATGGATCAAGCCCTGATCTTTGGACTGGGTAATAGTGGTCTGCTTAATTCAGACACTCTGTTCATCACCACCCCCTTTTCTAATAAATAGTTAGGACATGTTTTCAAGTAGATTGACCACACGTTGCAGTGAAAGAGCCAATAATGTTTAACTGGATCAAAACTTCGGAACAATGAAATCTGAAAACAATTGAAGAGAGTACTTGAACATGCAGCGGAATATTTTTATTGCTCAAGATTTTAGGACTGTTCAAGCTAAGGGCTACAATTTTGCCATTTGGACAATAAAAGCACTATTCTTGGGTTTAATGGGATTCAAAATATATTAATTGAGACTATTCTAAACTGTCATTGTGCCCTAACATTTGTCAGGCCCTCTCATCAGGTGTTGCAATTGTTTCCTAGACAATAAATATTTACTATTAGTATAATGAAGTGTGAACAAGACATAATTGGTTGCAGAGCACTATACATTGGAACAGTTTGATGGCAATGCTCGCTTAATGTGATACACATAAACAGGATGAATAGCACTCTCTAAGATAAAAGCATTATCAATACAAAATTTGGAATTTGATTAGATTTATAAAGCGCACGAATGCCCGTGGGCGTCTAGGCACTCTTACGGAGGAAAATGCCAGAGTTCCAGTTGAGGATGATTTAGGTTAATTTGAAAAAAACAGGTCTTTATTAGCTTTGTGAATCCCAGCAGAGTTGGGCAACTTTTAATGTTGATCGGAAGCAAATTCCATAGTTTCACTGTGCCCAGGACAAAGCTTCTTCCACCCCAGTTGACTTTTCTGAATTGTGGTGTCTGAAGGAGTTTGCTCTGTGCTGAGCGTAGGAGTCTTGGTGAATGGTACCAGGTGAGGTGTTGTTTCAGAAATGCCGGTCCATTTCCTAGTACCACTTTGTAAGCCATACATAGGGATTTGAAATCTATTCTTTTCTTCGTGGGAAGCAAGTGTTTTTTTTTTTAGGCCTTCTCAGATGGACTGCAATTTGGGGATGTCCAACAAGGTTCTGGCAGCCGCGTTTTGTGCGTGCTGAAGCTTGGCCATGTGCTGTTTTTGAAGGACTAGGTATAGGGCATTTCCATAGTCCAGTCTAGCCATGGCTAGAACTGTCACTAGAGATTTTACTGCTTAAGGGGGGATGAAATTGCGTATTTTCCGGATTAATTTTAAAGTTAGAAATACCAAAGATACAACTTTGTTGACCTGGTGTTGGAAGGACAGTTTGTCATCGAAGATGATTCCCAAGTTCCTCACTTTTTGAACTGGGGTAGGGTGAGCTCCCATACTGGTGGGTCACCAGTTCTGTGACCAAAAAGAGGTATCTGATCCCAGTAGGAGGACCTGTGTTTGGGTTCCATTAAGCTTTAGACAATTCAACCCCATCCATTGGTATATATGGGACATACATTGTTTAAAGCGATCGGATGTCTCTTCAGGGCTGCTTGAAATTGACACCACAATTTGGGTGTCATCTGCATAAGATATTAGTGTGAAGCCAAATTGCCTGATTAGGTTTTCTAAAGGGGTCACATGAAGGTTGAACAGTATGGGGCTTAATGAGGAGCCCTGCGGCACCCCACATGGTAGCGTAAACTGCTCGAAGCACAAGTCACCGACCTGAACATATTGATATATTTTGTTCAGATAGGATTTAATCAGCTTTAGAGCAGTGTTCTTGACTCCTGTCTCTTGGATCATTTTGATTAGAATGTAGTGCTTCCCGGTGTCAAAAGCCGCTGATAGATCCAACAGGATCAAGGCGGCCTTGGCTCCCATGTCCAGGATTGCCTGGATTTCCTGTGCTGCCATAATCAGGGCAGTTTCCATGCCATGCCCTTATCGGAAACCATACTGGGAGGGATCCAGGAAGTTCGCCAAGGAGATAAAGGTCGTTAGTTGGGAGTTGAGAATTTTTTCCAAAACTTTAGCAGGAAAGGAATCCTTGCTATTGGTCTGTAATTATTATTGTCTCTGGGATCTAAACTGGGTTTTTTCAGCAAAGGAAGAATTGACACCATTTTCCATGCATCTGGATAGATGCCTGATGTGATGATTTCTTTAAAAAGTGTGTTAAGTTGTTTGGTGATTATATCCGTTGCCATGTGAAACATCTTGGGTGGACAAGAGTCCAAGGGTACTCCGGATTTTATTGATTTGATTGTCTGTGTAATTTGTTGTATACTGAGTGGGGCAAAGGAGTCTAATACATTGTATGATAGGATATACGTAGTTCAAAACACAAGGTGGGTCACAACCCAACTAGCAATGTTCTGCTCCCCATCAATATTGATCACAAAAAAATATGTCTAGTCACAGAGATAGAGGAGAGTCAGTGTTGGTAAACAATGTTTTTTATGACAATAAAACTCACCCACCCAAAGGTAGCACGCTTCAGCATTGGGTTCCTTCCTCACACCAGAACCAATGGCACCTGGTGTGAGCTACAGCTCTCCAACAGAGAGGAGCTGAGGTTTTTTGTTTTAAAGATGAGGCCTAGAAATGAGGCAAAGTGCTATATATTGAATTGTAGTGGGTGAAAAGTATCTCATGGTGGGCTACTTAACAGGTTTAATCTAGCTCCCCAATGAATAGAAATAAAAGCAGTGATAATGAGTTTGGAAATATTATTTCCCTTATATGGTCAACATGTTTATGTCCTTAGAACGATCCACTCCAGGGTTCAGGGGAATTCCTTTTGTGGCACTAGTCAGGCTTGAGCCAAACTGTGTGAAGAGGAAAGAACTGATGCTTTCCATCCAGACTTGTACAGGGTATTAAAGTGGAACCTCAAAACCTAAACTCAGAAAACTCCTGGATCTGAGAAGATTCTAAGGAAGACTGAGCCTGCTAGCCTTGAACCCAGCACACCAGCAATAACTATGAAGGTCCGTTGGCTAACCCCCTATTTGAGATACAGGGATACAACAAGCTTCCAGAGGCCTTTCATGCTTTCCAGCTGACCAGGCCCAACCAGACCTGATCTCTCCCCTCTGCTGGTCTCTGGGGGAGTGAGTCCAGACCCCTCAAGTGCTGTCCCCAGGGACCTGGACACAGAGCCTAACATCACATCACTGTGCAGCTTCTTATCAGCATCAGATGAGACCTACAGCGATGCAGAGCCTTACATCACAGCACTGATGCAGCTCCTGTTTGCCGGCTTCAACAGAACTGATGCAGTGCCATGCAGAGCCTCTCATTGCAGCATTGCACAGCCTCAGCACCAAGGACAAAGGGTACATATCCACATGGGCCGACTCTGGTTCAATACCCGGCTTGTGCTTCATCAGAGTCTTCCTGTGCTTTTAACTTTGTCTGTGGTTTGGCGCGACCAGATACCTGTAATTGGGGGTTCACACCTTTTGATCCTATTTGTAACCTTAAACATTAAAAATTCTTAACTCCAGTTTTACTGATTGGATTTTGGTTTATTGTTTTGGTGCCATTGTATTTATTAAAATACACTCTGTTTTTCTAAATTGGTTTGAGATCTTTCTTGTGTTGTGTTCTGGGTGGTATGGCCTCCCTCACTCCCACCTCCAACAGAGGCAGTGAAAGAGGCAATGTACCATGGAAGCTATGCCAGAGACCCCCTTGAAGTATCAGAAGCCAGTGCATGTCCAAAGAAGCCCTGATGGTGTGGCCCAAGATATGTTTGTAGAAGTGGCCAATGCCTGCGAACAGTGGAGACCTCATAATGAAGTTAGATTGTGCACTGTAGTTTATGACTTATTTGAGCCTTGCTGTGTGGGTTCAGTCCTGGGGGCTGCAATGCCCCTGAATATGAGTTAGGATGCTTTTATCCTGAGTGCCCATTCAAGAAGTGTGCTAAAAGAGGAAGACCATGACTGAAGGACTGGGTTCTTTTGGACCCAGCGGTGCCAGGGCACAACACCTGAAACCTTCGTGGGTAACCTGCTCCGGCGTACAAATCACAGAGACACGGGACACTTCCTTCGGCGTCAAAGATTCAAGGTTTATTTGCTGCAGGGAACACAGAAGTCACAGGAAGTACATCGAGTGTAGTTCGGGGAGACTGCTTCAAATTGGTTCTGTGGATCGCTCCTTTTATACAGTTTTTACCCATAGGATAACATGATACACAAAAGTTTACAACCCGGTTCCCACATTTAGCTCCCAGAGGGGTTGCTTTGGTCACTTTGAAACACACAAGGTCCGGAACATAAGTGCGGAAACATTTGGCGGTTCCCAACTGTAAAAACCCATCTTCCCACCATTAACAAATTCCAATCAGCAGTAAAGTAGATCGAAATAGGAACGAAGACAGGTGCAGAGGAAGACGGAGACAGTGGGGAGATCGGAAAGGGTGTAAAAGGGGAGGTATCGGAAAACACGAGATACAGGCATCAAAGGGACGTGCCTAATGAGATGCACGGCTGAGACAATAAGCCCGTGCGGCAAGATGAGCCTCGAGCGGCGCCATCTGCCTTACAGCAGCAACCCCCTCGTCATAAAGACACTTACAAAGAACATGTGTCTTCCGCAAATATCTTGGGAGTCCCAGGGTCGCGAAGCGGACAGCGTCCGTTCGCTGGCTACTTGAGGGCAAGAGACAAAATGGATGCCGTATCTAAGATGGAACCCGTGGGTACAGATGAAAAACCCACATAACAAACGAACGGTTTAAGTTAGCACAGCGAAACTGCGCACACTTACTAAACTCGTCATTTGCGGTTCATAGATACCAGGCTCGACCATATTCGTGCGAGTCGAAGACACCACTTACAATTGTCACGGAACCTCAGACGCTCCTTTTGCCCTCATGTAGGCAAGCACTAGTCGGAATCATATTCGATATTCATCAGACCATCAAGATGTCGTTGTAGCATAGCTCTGTCCAATCGAGTCCCCTTGGTAACAGATGGTTGTCTCATACACGTTGTAGCACAGAGGCCACATAAGGCAGGACCACACTGCACACAAAGGCAACACGTGAACAGGAACACTACCACAACCCCGATGATCATCAGAATCTTCCAACCCCAAGTCGATATCAGGCCCCAAAACCATCCAAGTAGCGTCCAATCCCCTACATCCACGTGTATGGATTCGGAGATCTTATGCAACTTCGAGATGGCTTGATAGACAGTAGGAGCATTATCTGGAATGAAAATGCAGCAGCTCGAATGGATCACCTTACATACCCCACCGCGATCTGCTAAGACGACATCTAAAACCATACGGTTTTGTAACGTCATAAGTCTCTCCGCCTGAAGTTCTGTGGTGATATTACCAAGGGCACTGGCAGTAATATTAGCTGTCGATTCTACCACTCGAGTCAGCTGTCTCAGGTTCCTACTATTAACCATAGGTCCCCAAAACGGGAGGAAACCCTTGAAAAAGTCTCCTGCCTCTTGACCGGCAGTGTCCTCTTCGCTAATTACGCCTCGTACAACTCTAGTCTTATGGTAATCGGCATCTACAGTGAACGTCGGAGGCAACAGATTTGCAATAAAACATGAGCCCATGAAGTCTGCGGGCAACCATGTGTATGCGCGATCATAACAGATAAAGTATGTACCCTTGGCAGCCAGAAACACAGGGGACGAGAACATTGGCAGAACGTAACTTTCAGTGCAAGCACTTGCTCCAAGTAGGGCTTGCGAACCACGACCCACAAGACAAAGATTACCAGTGTGGGGTACGACCCATATTGGAGGCGAGCTTTTAAGCTGCTTTTCACTAGTGGACATACTATATTCCCCTCTACTTAGGACCCTATAGGCTTGTACCTCTTCTTCAGGGATAAGAAAAGGATCATGGATCTCATCTTCCATATCCTCTATTGCCATCGATAGCAGCCTCTGATACGAGGTAGGACCAGAGTTGGGGGAACGTTGTTCTTGAATGGGGTGGAAACCCAGTGCGCTTCGAAACATTGTTTGAAATGCTCGAGCTGACCCTTGGGAACTATACGGTAACACCAGATATGGAATTCCCTTACCCGCAGTATGTGGCATCAACCCACACACCCAACAATTAGTAGTGTTAACCACTAACTGATGCTGATGGAGGAGCTGAATAAAGGAATTGTTGCGGAATTCTACACGTCTAGCCTGCTCGTGTTCCGGTAACATGTGAAAGGAATGGGGAGAAACAGTAGTGGTAAGATTAGGGTAAGGAGTAGGAGTAGGGGTAGCAGGTAAGAAGTAGGACATAGTGTAATACACCCCACCCGCTAATAACGCAGAAGCAGTCAGAAACAACACAAACAATTGAAATATAAAACATTTGGTACGACTGAGTTGCTGCAGCTTGAATCTGTACGCCTGAACTCCTTCCAAGTCATTCAGCTTCGAGAATGCCATTCCCTACGACCGTCCGCAACGTTTCTTGACGCACTTCGTTCTGTGCAGCAATAGTCAATCCCCAGGAGTCCCTAGGAACCGACGGCCTTTAACCTAGCGTCAAGACCTACTGTCCAGAAGGAAGTACGCGCGCGGCCCTACGGCCCTCAATACACAATATGTATATATATAAGCACAATGTCTCTCAGCTGTGGAAGTAAAAAAAAAAAAATACAAGGAAGAAGCTTGATATATGTACAAAAAAATTTCAACGATACGAATGTTCAAAACTGATCATGGGAAACGAAGATATTGCAGTTGTCAATTTCAGCAAAGCAAGAAAATTTTATTTGTCCTTAGTGTGAGATCGCAAAGAATATCGATGTTTCCCGGGACGTGTCTGCTCGTCGAACAAAGGATCCGTTGAAGAGACAGCGTCCTGCTGATCAGTTGGTTGATCTGGTCTTGAGTCTTTTGCTGACAAGTGTTCAACAGTGGCTTTCTGCTGCGCTGAGGGTTCTCCAACAAGCTGTGCGTCGCTAAAAGGTACAAACGCCGGCAATGTTTCTGTTTCTGTTGACGCAATGCCTTTCCTTACCCACGGGTCTGCCGGCAAAGGAATAGGGACTCGCTTACAATGGGTAGCATGTACCCAATTTTTCCGCCCCTCAAGACGAACGGCAGTCCTCGTGGCCAGGAGTACCTGGTAAGGTCCGGTAAATCGGGGGTCCAGATTGTTCTTGCGTGAGAAGTTACGAGTAACCACCCAGTCCCCGGGCTGGAGCTGGTGGCCTGGACCCTCCGTCTGCGTCGGCAAGGCGTCGTAAACCTGTTGGTGAATTAACCTCAGTTTAGCAGTCAAGTCATGTAAGTAGTCAATCAACATCGGATACTCAAGATCAGAGAATATTCCTGGCCTAGGAACCCCCCACACATTCGCAGGACGGCCGAACACTATTTCATAGGGACTAAGCCCTATTCGGGAGTGTACAGTCGCCCTAGTTGACAGTAGTGCTAGAGGCAAAGCATCAGGCCACGAAAGTCCAGTCGTAGCCTGAATCTTCGCTAGTTTTAGTTTAAGGGTGCCATTGTACCCCTCAACCAATCCAGCTGACTGGGGATGATTGGCGCTATGGAATTTTTGATTAATTCCAAGGCCCTTACACACACTCTTCATCACACTTCCAACAAACTCACTTCCGTTATCTGACCACACGACTCTAGGCATTCCATACCGAGGAAAGTATTCCTTCAGTAGGATTTTCGCAGTAGACAAAGCAGTATTGTCTTTGAGGGGATAGGCCTCGATCCATCGGGAGAATGCGCAAACCACAACCAAAACGTATTTCAGGTTATTGCATCGCTCCATATGGATGAAGTCCAATTGGATCACCTCAAAGGGATACGAAGGAGGAGCAAAACTGCCAGGGGGAGTTGGGGTTCCTTTGCCAGGATTGTACATTATACACACCATACAATTCTTCACCAAACGTTCAGCACATTTCGTAATTCCATCATTCTTCCACACAGCAGCCAGCAACTTGCAAATGCCTTTAGCGCTAATATGTGCTAACCCATGTGCCATTGTCACAACGGCCAGCACATACGCATCAGGCAACATCCATCTTTTCTGATCTGACAAATCAATCCAACAACCATTCGCATCCAACTTTCCCGTACTTTCTTTCCACTTCGTCTTTTCAGTCTCAGTGGCCTCATTCTGAATTGCTTTCACGCTCTCTATGGTATCTTCACACATACTTGATTCTGTAGGCCACCTAACCGAACTCGTCACATACATTCGAGTGCTAAGGTTCCGGGCAGTCTCCTTAGCAATCTCATCTGCAAACGCATTACCACGACCAACATCATCCGTCACTTTACGATGCGCACTACACTTAACAATTGCAACTTGCGCAGGCAAAGCCAATGCATCCAAAAGATCGTTCACAAGCTGGCCATGCTGTATTTTCGTGCCATGCGACGTCAAGAAACCACGCTCTCGCCACAATCGTCCAAAACTATGCGCTACACCGAAAGCGTACTGGCTATCGGTGTACACATTCACACGTTTCCCTTTTGCTAACACACATGCTCTAGTGAGAGCAATCAGCTCTGCAGCTTGGGCAGAATTCTGATTCAATCTTGCAGTCTCAACAACAGTATTCAATGTTACAACAGCATAAGCAGTAGTCACATCGCCATTCGGCAACTTAAAACATGACCCATCCACATACAGAGTGCCATCCGGGTCTTCCAATGGGGTGTTTTTAAGGTCCACTCGACCTTTTGTTTCCTCTTCTGTCCGCAAGTAACAGTCATGTTCTGCTACTTCATCTGACTCTGCACTAATTGGTAACAAAGTTGCCGGATTTAGGACATTACAACGTTTTATCTGAATGTGGCTTGCCAAGAGCGTCAATTCGTACCCAGACAACCTCGCACTCGTCAAGTGCTGAGTTTTCGTTCGGTTCAAAAGAGTATCGACTGCATGCGGAACCATCACTGTAAGCATATTATCCATGACCAATCCTGCTGATTGTCGGATGGAGACCGCAGCTGCCGCAGTTGCTCTCAAACAACTCGGCAATGCTCTAGCTACCGGGTCTAAGGTCGAGGAAAAATATGCACATGGACGTTGCTTACCACCAAAAGGTTGCGTTAAGACACTCAAAGCACAACCTTCCCTCTCGTGAACATATAACGTGAACGGCTTGCTGTAATCAGGGGTACCTAACACAGGAGCCGAACACAATGAATCACGTAATTCAGAAAAACTTTTCTGACATTCTTCCGTCCATGGTAAAGGAGTTGAAACATCCTTGCACGTAAGAGCCACCAATGGTTTCGCTAGCAATGAAAAATTAGGAATCCACTGCCTGCAGTACGACGTGATACCTAGAAAGGCACGCACATCTCTTTGGGTTTGTGGCACAGCCATTCGCGCAATCGCTGCAATTCTCTCTGGGGTCAATCTCCTTCCCTCCTTTGACAATAAGTGACCTAGATAGGTTACTTCTTGACAACAATATTGGAGTTTAGAAGGTGACACCTTGTGATTCAACTCACAGAGATGTTGCAGCAACGACACTGTAGCAATTTTGCAAATGTCCTGAGTATCAGCAGCCACCAATAAGTCATCGACGTATTGGATTAAAGCCGCACCAACCGGCAACCTAAACGCATCCAGTTGACCCTTCAAGGCTTGACTGTAAATCGATGGACTTTCACAGTAGCCCTGAGGAGCGCGTTTGAACCGGAAGCTACGTCCACCAAGAGAGAAACCGAAAAGGTCCCTGCTCTCTTCGGCAATCGGGATGCTGAAAAACGCATTTTTCAAATCAATCACCGAAAACCATGAAGCAGTAGCTGGAATCAGAGTCAGCAGCGCCGTGATGTCAGGCACAACAGGAAATTGAGGAACCACAATTTTATTTACCTCCCGTAAATCGATAACAAAACGATAAACAGGCGGTTTGGTAGGATCAGTACGTTTAAGAATGGGCAGTACAGGGCTGTTGCACACGTTTCCCCGAGTCTCCTCAATAACATCTTTCTCGATCAAATCATAGATGATCGCTAACAAAGCTCGTTCACCATCAAGGGAGATACGGTATTGGGGAATACGTGGCAATCGCACATTAGATTTCAACTGAACAACATAAGGGGAGATATCAAGTAGGCCCACATCATTTGGACCCGTCGCCCACAAAGACGCAGGAAGAGAACTCAATTCCGGTGGAAGCTTATCGAGGGACAAATACATGGGAGAGACTACCCTCTCTCCTAACGTAAGCTTTACACCCGCAGGAGAACAATACAAAGTTGCATACAAACGTTTAAGCAAATCCAGACCCAAAAGATTTTCGCCACAACCAGTAGTCAAAATCAACGGAGCTTCGAGCTCACGAGGCCCAATTCTAAGGGGCAAAGGGCGCGAAACTGGATTGCTAACGGGGGCGCCAGAGAATCCAACGGAAACATTTGTTAAGCCAGACAAAGGTGCGCCAGGGAGTTTCGAATGCATGATAGAACTTTTCGCTGCACCAGTGTCCAACAGAAAAGGCTCAACGACGCCCGATGTAGCAACTGCGACGTAAGGCCCTCTCTGATCAACCGGAACTGATACCACTCCCTCTCCTTGTCTTTGGCTGTCCTAGTAATTACTGTCGTCAGTCCCCTGATCGACGTAATAATCGTCTACATTGTACTGCGCAGATCGTCCTTGCGATGATCCACGTTGATCGAAACAGTTATTAGAATTTGATGAATTGTCAGAACGATCATTCTGAGCACCACGACCTCTACCACGTGATGCGTGCTGTGAACCACCACGGCCTCCTTTGGATGAATTACCACTATTACGTTCGTTTAAAGCAGGACAATTGAATTTAATGTGTCCCTCCTGTCTACAATAAGCACATTGATTGTACCCTAACGAGGATCTTTGGAAAGAGGAATCATTACGCGACTGCGATCGATTCGATTGCGACTGTGATCTATTCTGTTGGGACGCATTCTGATTGGAACGCGGCGGATACGCTTGTTGTAACAACACTTTAGTTTTTAGTTCTTTCGTCTTTTTATCAGCACGGTCATTTTCTTCTTTCTCTCTATTCTCGTAATATTGTGCCGTAGCCAATATCTGAGCTGAGGTAGAAACGGCCCATGCACTTTCTGAATTCTTCAATTTATTGCTCAAATCGGGCAACAAGTTCGACACGAATTTATCCACAAACAACCTCTGTCCACCCTCAGTACCCATATCTTGTCCACTATGATCAATGAATGCTTCCTCGAACCTCGTAAAGAAATCGGAAACACTCTCATCTTTCTTCTGCTTACAGGCTGACAACTTGTCCCAATTTACCCTCATAGCTGGCATAAGAGTCTTCATTAACGTTATTATCCGCTGAGGAAGAGCAGTAATCAATTGATCGGGTTTAGTAGCAGCCACTTGTCCAGCATCTGCCGCTGTAATGGCAGCCCAATCACCACCTAATTCATTTGCGTGATCTTGGTGACGGATCTTAGCCCATACCGGTTGCGGTACGACGTTGCCAAACAACATATCGATATCGGCAAGATTCATTACCGTAGCATCTACGAGCTGCGATAATTCCTTGTAATACCCAGTAGGATTTTTGCGAGGATCGGGCAAAGATTGTTTCACCTGAAGCACTTCCGATCTTTTCCATGGGAGGTGTATCCACACTCTCTCAAAGTGCGCCACTACCTGCGGATTAGCATTAGTATCAGCTGGTATCCAAACCGGCGGGACTTCACGCATAGGGTATTGGCCAGATTCGTCTGGTTGTTTTTCAATATCCTCAACAAATAATGCTTGAGGTATCGGAGCGGGACGAAGAGATAACAACCGCTCAATAGCACGTCGAACATTAGTATCGACTATCAGTCCAGTTGCGAACTGAAGCCGAAGTTCAGACAGGGCGGTCAGCACCTCGTCAGGCGCATTGGCCGCTATCTGATCATGTAGGAACTTGCACATTTCGTCAAACACATATCTCTGAGTCGGTATGTTGAATTGATTAAATGTTTCGAGGACAACACGGGGTGGATTTCTAAGAGGGTTCACCATCCAACCCATCGCCATATTATATAGCGCAACACGTTCTCTGTTTCCAGGAAGCTGACTACGTCTCTGAGGACCATCAGAACCAGCAGACCCAAAAACAGGTCCGAGCGACTGAAAGAAGTTTGTCGCAAGGGGAGAATTACGATTACGAGTAGAGGGAGAAGAGTAAGATACAGGACTAACAAGAGAAGGAGTAGAGACAGTAGCAACAACAGGGGTTAACAACACAGGAGCAGTAGCGGGAGCAGGAGTATGTGGAAGCGGAGGAGCAGTAGGAATAGAAACAGACAAAGGAGCAGGAACAGTCGGAAGAGCGGGTGCAGGTTGAGGAACTGGTGGAGGAACAATAGGTGGAAGAACAGGTACGGCAGGGACCACAGGAGCTACGGTACCCTGTACGTACGGAGGTGGCGACTTCATAAGATAGGACATTAAAGGATCCTCAACTGCCTCTTCCTTCTTATCCGACTCCGTAGGCAAAGCAGGATAGCATTTATCTATGGTCATACGCTGTAGTCTCTCAAACACTTCCTTATCCTTATCCTCCTTATCACGCTGAAACTGCTCAGCTTTCTTTACTATAGTAGCAACAGTATCTCGCTGACTACGTTTATTTTGTCTGATCTCTCTCTGTCGGGCTTCTTTGCGCCACAACCGAAAGGCATCAAACATGGCCGGCCTAGATTTACGTTCAAACAACTTTATTTCCAAATTATCTAAGATCGACGCCTCGAAGCTACCGTGAGGTGGCCAACGAAGGTCGCCGTCTTTCTTTGTATATTTAACCCAATAATCGTTAAAAGCAATCGGGCCTAGCCCATGTTTGCTATATAAATCATAAGTAGGAGTTCCAACCGGAGGTATCGGACACGAGTCCTCCAGCAGGGAATCCGCACCACAAGGTCTAAAACAACTGAACAAAGTACTGCGACCAGGCATCTCGCACACTAGCCGAGTTTCACAAACTTCAAGGGTTACGGGATTTACCAAGTCCCAGCAAAGAACAAAAACCCTCGGTTTTTGGCGGCTGCAGTCGTCAAACAATACAACAACAAAGTACGCTAGCAAAGTGTCACCGACAAAAACACTCACACAGCGTTTACAACAAAGACACTCGCTAAAGTGTCAACAACCAAGAACTCTGGGAGCGACCCACAAATACTTAACTCAAAGATCGATGGCGTCCTCAGGAAGGCCCGTCAATCGTCTCGCTATACCAAGGTCTACGCCAGGCGCCAAAACAGGTCTACAGTCAGGGCAGCAGTCCGTCACAGCCGTCAGGAGGCGGGAATCTTCGCGGGAAAAGTCTTTGGGCCACTTATTTCGACAACAGGATCGATGAAGCGGGGTGCACCTTCCCTCGGAGATTTCACATGAAGTTCCTCACGATCGTCGGGCTTGGACCGGTACCACTGATGCAGCCCCACGTTGGGCGCCAACTGAAGGACTGGGTTCTTTTGGACCCAGCGGTGCCAGGGCACAACACCTGAAACCTTCGTGGGTAACCTGCTCCGGCGTACAAATCACAGAGACACGGGACACTTCCTTCGGCGTCAAAGATTCAAGGTTTATTTGCTGCAGGGAACACAGAAGTCACAGGAAGTACATCGAGTGTAGTTCGGGGAGACTGCTTCAAATTGGTTCTGTGGATCGCTCCTTTTATACAGTTTTTACCCATAGGATAACATGATACACAAAAGTTTACAACCCGGTTCCCACATTTAGCTCCCAGAGGGGTTGCTTTGGTCACTTTGAAACACACAAGGTCCGGAACATAAGTGCGGAAACATTTGGCGGTTCCCAACTGTAAAAACCCATCTTCCCACCATTAACAAATTCCAATCAGCAGTAAAGTAGATCGAAATAGGAACGAAGACAGGTGCAGAGGAAGACGGAGACAGTGGGGAGATCGGAAAGGGTGTAAAAGGGGAGGTATCGGAAAACACGAGATACAGGCATCAAAGGGACGTGCCTAATGAGATGCACGGCTGAGACAATAAGCCCGTGCGGCAAGATGAGCCTCGAGCGGCGCCATCTGCCTTACAGCAGCAACCCCCTCGTCATAAAGACACTTACAAAGAACATGTGTCTTCCGCAAATATCTTGGGAGTCCCAGGGTCGCGAAGCGGACAGCGTCCGTTCGCTGGCTACTTGAGGGCAAGAGACAAAATGGATGCCGTATCTAAGATGGAACCCGTGGGTACAGATGAAAAACCCACATAACAAACGAACGGTTTAAGTTAGCACAGCGAAACTGCGCACACTTACTAAACTCGTCATTTGCGGTTCATAGATACCAGGCTCGACCATATTCGTGCGAGTCGAAGACACCACTTACAATTGTCACGGAACCTCATGAGGGTCAGGAGAATTATGGTGTGTCTCTTTCCCAGAAAGAGAACTTGATTGTTTGCTCTACAAGACTTACGGAAGGCAACTGGACACATAGATAAAAGATTTAAAGAGAGGACTGTTACCCAAGACAGGAGTCCTAGTGCATAACTGAATAAATAGGAAAGGAAGGTAGAGGGCCTATTCTTAGTAAGTGCCTTTTCAATGTATTTTCTGAAGGCAAAATTAAAGTTTCTTTGCAAAGATGAGGAAGAAACACATTCCAAAGCTTGAGTCCTAGGCAGAAGAAGGCTTGCAATCCTGGGCATAACTTTCACATCTTTGGGAGAACCTGTCTTTTAAGTTTATTTTGAGCATGGGTAAAGATTGATGACAAAAGCAGAGGACCTTAAACATAAAACGCTTGTTGACAGGACCAAGGAAGCTAAACTAAAAAAAAAGAAGCTTAGGAATACCAAGGAAGATGAAGAAATAAGCAAGCTGTCACATTCAGGGACTATCAGAAATCTATACTACTATAATAAAGGAAGAACTTTCAGGCTCTGAGGCGGGTAAACTCGGGAACCACAGCGCCAATCCACACACCTGATACACCGTTGGAATCGTCAGGGTGGGTAGATGGTTATAGGCTATATAATTTTTTTTTAAATGTTATTTAAAAAATGTACAGTAAAAAAAAAGTTGTCTCTCCAAAGTAGCGCCGGCCGCGACGTGCGTGCTCACGTCAGGAGCGCGGGGAGGAGCGGCGTCCAGGAGCGAGATGAGGAGCGGCAGACATGGCGCGGTGGAGGAGCGGTGACCTGAGGAGCAGCGGACAGGCCAGCGGCGGTGCGAGCAGCAGACAGGCTGGAGGAGCGGCGGCTGAGGTAAGAGAGCGGCGGACATGGCGCGGGGGAGGAGCGGTGACATGAGGAGCAGCGGACAGGCCAGCGGCGGTGCGAGCAGCGGACAGGCGGGAGGAGCGGCGGCTGGGGTAAGGGGACCCATGTCAGGGCAGGCGGGGGTCGGGGCAGGCGGGGGTAGGGGCAGGCGGGGAACGGGCTGGGTGGGGGCGCGGGCTGCTGGACAATGTCGGGGCAGGCGGGGGTCGGGGAAGCCTGTTGCTCCCGGACAAAGTCGGGACGGGCTGCTAGTTGTTTAATATAGTAAAGAGGGTTTTTTCTGCATTCATATCTCAATTAAATTCAAATCAATAAACTTTATTTCGGTCATCGAACCATAAAAGTGCAAAGTGCATACATACAACCCAATCAAATTTAAATATAAAAAAACATGAATTACATTTAAAAATCTAACAGATCATATAGCTTGATGTTTAAAATGGATATATGTTGATACCACGCATACTTTTAGCACGCATACCATTACCACGCATTTTTTACAACGCAGGACCTTTTACAACGAATACCTTTACAACGCATTACTCTACAACACAGGTACTATTACAACGCATACCATTACAACGTAAGTATATAATATTTTAAAATAATGTAATTAATAATAATTTAATTTTTTTAATTAATTAATAAATATTTTATTATTAAATATTTTAATTAATTATATTATTTTTTATTTATTAATTTGTAAATATATATGTTAAGAATACCCATGTACCCCAAAACCCAAACCCAACCCTGAAACCTAAAAATACCCCTGTACCCCAAAACCCAAACCCAACCCTGAAACCTAAAAATACCCCTGTACCCCAAAACCCAAACCCAGCCCTGAAACCTAAAAATACCCTTGTACCCCAAAACCCAAACCCAGCCCTGAAACCTAAAAATACCCCTGTACCCCAAAACCCAAAACCAGCCCTGAAACCTAAAAATATCCCAGTACCCCAAAACCCAAACCCAGCCCTGATACCTAAAAATACCCCTGTACCCCAAAACCCAAACCCAGCCCTGAAACCTAAAAATACCACTGTACCCCAAAACCCAAACCCAGCCCTGAAACCTAAAAATACCCCTGTAATCCCAAAACCCAAACCCAACCCTGAAACCTAAAAAATACCCCTGTACCCCAAAACCCAAACCCAGCCCTGAAACCTAAAAATTCCCCTGTACCCCAAAACCCAAACCCAACCCTGAAACCTAAAAATTCCCCTGTACCCCAAAACCCAAACCCAGCCCTGAAACCTAAAAATACCCCTGTACCCCAAAACCCAAACCCAACCCGGAAACCTAAAAATACCCCTGTACCCTAAATCCCAAACCCAACCCTGAAACCTAAAAATACCCCTGTATCCCAATACCCAAACCCAGCCCTGAAACCTAAAAATACCCCTGTACCCCAAATCCCAAACCCAACCCTGAAACCTAAAAATACCCCTGTACCCCAAAACCCAAACCCAGCCCTGAAACCTAAAAATACCCCTGTACCCAAAACCCAACCCTGAAACCTAAAAATACTCCTGTACCACAAAACCCAAACCCAACCCTGAAACCTAAAAATACCCCTGTACCCCAAAACCCAACCCCAACCCTGAAACCTAAAAATACCCCTGTACCCCAAAACCCAAACCCAACCCTGAAACCTAAAAATACCCCTGTACCCTAAAACCCAAACCCAACCCTGAAACCTAAAAATACCCCTGTACCCCAAAATCCACACCCAGCCCTGAAACCTAAAAATACCCCTGTACCCCAAAACCCAAACCCAACCCTGAAACCTAAAAATACCCCGGTACCCCAAAACCCAAACCCAACCCTGAAACCTAAAAATACCCCTGTACCCCAAAACCCAAACCCAACCCTGAAACCTAAAAATACCCCTGTACCCCAAAACCCAAACCCAATACCCCTAATAAATGTTTTCAAAAAAAGATAAACTTACCTATACTTACGTTGTAACGGTATGCGTTGTAATAGTATCTGCGTTATAGTGTAATGCGTTGTAAAGGTATTCGTGGTAAAGGGTCCTGCGTGGTAATAGTTTCGTTGTAAAAGTATTTTGTGCTAAAAGTTGCGTGGTAACAGTTACATACCGTTTAAAATACAAGCCCTCTCTTAAAAAACTGTACATTGGTTGCCTTTAAAAAGCTACTAGCTGGTCGACTCACGTAACCTAGGGCATGAAAGTCCTGTCTTTTCTATGGGCTATTGCGCTAAAAATATGTGCATTGAGTTTGTTAAAATAGTGCTTCCGATGCCATGGAGATCTTTGCAATCTGATTAAAGAGGTTGCTCGATTAACTGCACTCCATAAAAATTAGAGTAAATTCCCCGACTAGATGGCATATACTATACTGTGTGTCTGTTCTAAGGGATAATGGATTGAGTAATTGGACCCTTATTCATATCTTGTCTCACTAGTTCCATGGGAAACAAATCATGGCTGCTAGGCTCAAACCTTTTGTATTATCTAGGTTTTGGGTTGCGATTAAGCCAAACAAATGTCTAACCAACACATTGCATTTTAACAGGAATAGGTATAAGACCCTACAGGTTTATCACTAAATTGGTCCTTTCTACGAATGTTATTTCCCAGTATCCCAGTATCACCCCCTATAATCAAAATGTATTGTTGGGTTATATTCCACACTTGCCATTGTCTAGTCATAAGAGTTTTTGAGGATGCTGGAGAGACCCAGGATTTAACACACTAGTGCAACTACTGGAGGGCACTACATTAGTATCTTAAGAATCTCTTTAGTGTCAGTTTTAATTGTCCACATCAGGGTTTCTTCAGAAACTTCCAACTATGCACTTGCTTTAGGAAATCTGACAGTCAAGGATGTAAACTGTTTGCAGAATGGCATTCTTTATAAACTAATAAAGGTGACTAGCAAGGGCCATACAAGGACTGCTCATAACATGATCCTGTAGGGTTACATTGTGGGAAGGTTAGAGATTGTTCAACTTAGAACAGACAAGTGGAGTAGGTATCTGTCCGAAATCAAATACAGTAACGCCCTTGCGCAAATCTTTCTTGAACATTTCCCGCATCAAAGCTCATCATTTTACATTTATGAATGATTTTTATTATAACCCTTATCGCCTATGTAAAAGCAAGGTAAGGCAAGATGAGAAATGCTTTCGGTGCAGGATTGATGGGGCAGGTAGTGTGCATATTTTTGCTTCTTGTACAAGCATACGGGGTAATGGAATTTTATTGTCTTTTGCAAATTGATAGGATCGCTCACTAAAAGTTATTTGGGGTACTAAGATGATTATACTTGGACATTCACCACTGATTCCATCTAGCTTAACTGGGATCTATTTTTTGCTATCACCCTGGCTAGGCTAATTTTTGATCGGTATTGGCTGTTGAATGAATTACAGCACCTATATTTATGGTGACAGAAAAATGACATGTTTTGATGTAGATTGAGCTTTATCTGGGACTCTATAAGAGTCTAGATTTCAGAGTTTTTTCCGAGCCTGGACTTTAGCATTAATTAAGTGGAACTGAACAGGAAACTGCAAAGAATTGTCTGTCTTCATTTGCCTCTGAAGAAGAAGGTTATTCCTTTGAAACGCGTAAGGCGAAGACTCGAGGGAACAGCTGTTGATTGAATCTACTGGCGTGTGCTGTTCGTACCTGATTATAAGCATCGCTTTATGTTGGTGTTTGGAGTGCAACTCATTGCTTAGGGCAAGTTTGGAGCGTATATTTTTGGCGGCGTGCCCCGCTGCCGAGGACGCACCACCCCAGAATGAGGGGGCCAAGGGGCCTGATGTATCCGAGCCCTGCCGTTGGAAACACCAATTAGGATTAAGAGCAGCGCCCGTCAGCGGAGGCCCATTGCGGGCTTGAAATGGTTGTTTACAGTGCATTTGTGCTCCCATGACTAGCAAGGATTTTTCCTGGACTGCAGTTCCCAGAATGCTCCACAGGTATCTCAAACGAGCTGCCCATCTGGGGGTGTGGACTTTAGCATTAATTAAGTGGAACTGAACAGGAAACTGCAAAGAATTGTCTGTCTTCATTTTCCTCTGAAGAAGAAGGTTATTCCTTTGAAACACGTAAGGTGAATACTCGAGGGAACACACTTATTTAACCATTTATTCTTCCATCGTCCTTTACAAATACATACATAAAACATATATATTTTTCAGAAAGACACACATTCACTGGATGGTGTCATCAGTGATGTCATGAGTGATGTCACTGACCATGTCATGAGTGATGTAATATGTGACGTCATCAGCAGTGCATTGCAGGCGCGCAAGGTATAGTGAGTCCAACTAACTATAACGTGGAATTTCATTGGTTTTATGTAAGTAAAATTTCCAGCTAACTATAACTGGTGTGAAACCTAGGTTTTATTCAGTGAATTTATTAGGTTTTTTAAATGCTTAATCCTAACTATAACTGGTGTGAACCCTATGGTTTTTTCAGTGAATTTCTTAGGTTTTTTAAATGCAAATTCCTAACTATAACTGGTGTGAAACCTATGGTTTTTTCAGTGAATTTCATAGGTTTTTTAAATGCTAATTCCTAACCATCAGCCTGATTCATCAAAGAACCGTTTTGCGAGTCTCTATAGCGATTCATAAAGAATCGCTATTAGAGACTCGCAAAACGGTATTCATGTAGGAATCGCAAAATAAAATGCGATTCCTACACATTCCTTATTTGCGATTAGCAAATTGCTAATCGCAAATAAGGAAAAACTCCCCATTCATTCCTATGGGCCAAAAGGCCCATAGGAATGAATGGGGAGTATTCCTTATTTGCGATTAGCAATTTGCTAATCGCAAATAAGATAGCGATTTGAAGGGTGCCAGGGGTGTCCAAAGGACACCCTGTAGCACCCCTTAAATGCACATTTGAACAGGTGTTGCGCACACACATGTCCAAAGGACATGTGTGTGTGTAACATGCAAAAGAAAAAAATGCACTAAAGTGCTTTTTACTCTTTTTTCGCAATTTACCACCAAGTCAGACTTGGTGGTAAATTGTGACCAAATATTGCGATTTCGCAATTTCTAATTGGTTGATGAATTACATTTAACGAATCTCTATTAGAGATTCCTTAAATCCAATTCCTCGCAAATATGCGATTTCGGTAATAGCGATTTTTGCATTTGGGATGATGAATCCCAAATGCAAAAATTGCACTCGCAAAGGGCCAGATTCTCAGAATCTGGCCCTTTGCGAGCTGATTTCGGCTTGATGAATCAGGCTGTATAAGTCTCACTTTATAAGTAAGACTGTTAGCGCTCTAGTTGTTCTTTCTAACACTCTGGTACATTCTGTCATTGGGCTATAGTTGGGCTACATCTGGCTGATATTTGGGCTACATTTGTTTTTTTTTGTCTCTGGTGGCCATCTGTGGGCTACATTGGGCTACATTGGGCTACATTTGGGCTACATTTGGCTCTAACATATATATAGCCCAATGTAGCACAATATATATTTTTTTCAAAGTTAATTTTCGTAAAAACCACTTGAGCATATATCTTGAGACATAGCAAAGGCACATCGGGCTACCAGTCCCTACAATTTTGCCAATTTTTTTTTTGTATATTGGTTTTTTTGAAATTTATTTTTTTGCCTTGGAGGGCTCCCGGTGCGTGCCCCGGTGAGCGCCCCGGAAAGCGTAGTTTTATGAAGCACCCAGGGGCGCGCACCGGAAAGCGTCCCGTAAGCGCCAGTATCGCGAACGAAAACATAATCGTGACGTATCGCTTAGCCGCATCCGCGTGATACGCACGGCGTAAGCGCACTCGGAAGCACTCGAGCGAATACGATCGCGCAACGTAGGCGTCCGACGCGCTTACGCGATGCGCCCCTGGGCGCGCCCCGGGGCGCCCTCCGGGGTGCGTAGCGTAAGCGCATAGGGTCATGTGACCTGAAAATAACACTTTTCATTGGTTCATAACAGTTTTGGTTTCATAATGATGAGTCCCCTGGTCATGTGACCTAAAAATAACACTTTTTATTGGTTCAATAATTTTTTTTTTTTCAAAAGGATGAAAGACCCCACCTTGTTTCCTTATTCTGACATTGTCCTTTGACTTAGGAAGACCTGTTTGTACCTGTCTGTACCTTTTTGATCTATATAATGGCTTCAGTAGCAGCAGCAGCTGGTGCATCTGCACCACCACCACCACCACAACCACCAAGAGGACCACCTCAAGATATCATTGGTGGTCAACAAGAGGAGGAAGAGGAGGAGGAGGAGGAAGAGGAGAGGAGAACATGGCTTGAAGAACAAAATACCCCATACCAGCCAAGACCACACATTATATGGGAGTTTTTTTTCGATCCCAGTGGGGAAGAAAAAAGTAAATGCAGCCAAGGTGACTTGCAAAATCTGTGGCGTGGAACTTTCCAGGGGAAACCCGAACAAGAAATATTCATTTAGAAACAACACGATGATACGCCACATGCAGCGCAAGCATCCAATAAATTATTCTGCTGCAGAGATGAGGGAACTGGCCAGTAACCCTCCCCAATCCACAAGCACCACCTCAAAAAGGAAGCAACCCACACCGTTGGCACCAGAGGAAAGTGAGACGATGCCTTGCATTCAGCCACGATTTGCAGATTTCCGAATTATCTGTAAATATAGTGGGAAGACCATCTCCTACGGAGAACAGAGCGTAAAGCTCATCGTCCTTGCTGGGGACAACCACAAATGCCCCAATAAACCCTAATTATTTCTTTTCTTTTTTTTTTGCTCCAGTTGAGCCATTTTCAATTCCCTGTTTTTTCGTTTCTCCCCATGAAAAATACAAAAAAATATAAAACTGTTCAGAAAACCCCAAAAAAGTACAAAATGTTCCAAAAAACAATAAATAAATATAAAACAACAAAAAGAAGAAAAAAAACAGTTCTTTTTAGAACTACCTCTAATTTATAAAAAAAAGGCTTCTTTTTTAAAAACTCTGTCATTCTTTTTTCCCCATGGTCCGCTCCCCAGTCCGCTCCCCGGTGCGTGTACCGGGCGCTCCCCCCGCGCAAATCAAAAAAATTTTTTTTTTTTGCCCCGCGGGACTCTATTATAGCCCCTACATCAAACCTAGGGGGTCAGGGGGGGTCTACCCTGCCCCCTTATGGTCATTTCCCCCTTTTTTTTGCCACCTCTTGTGTCTCGATCCTACCGAGACACAAGATGGCGGCCGCTCCGGACTGTTTCGAATGTTTACAGACACCCGAGAGCCAATCAGCTTTCCGTGTGCTCCTCGCGCGGCGCTCCCAGAGCGATCCCCGGTGCGCGTACCGGGGCGCTGCCATAGATATATATAATTTTTTTTAACCTGAATTACTCAAAATCCACTGGAGCACATATCTTGAGACATAGCAAAGGCACATCGGGCTACCAGTCCCTACAATTTTGCCAAGTTTGGTGGTAATCCATTCAGCCGTTCGGGCTAAAAGTGAGTTCGACCGCCCTATGGAAATTAACATGGGGAAAACACGTTTTGGGACCCCCCTTTTATCTCGACCCCCGCTTGACGAATCCCCCCCAAAACTTTCAAGGAAGGACCGGAGCTCCGCAAGGCAAATTTGAGGAGGTTTTCAGGCAGATTCGTCAACCGGCGCCAAAATTATTCCAAATAGAATTTTGAGATTTAGCATTGAAAAAAATCCTAACAATAACTACCTACTGGCGACCGCCAGTAGGTAATATAAATATATCGTCATGTGATCAAGAACTCGCTAGGCCGAAACGCGTCATGGCAGAGTGGTGTTGGGTTTAAAATAAATGAACACGCACCAGAAATTGGGTTTTGCCTCGTCTTTTGACCGAACCACTGGTTGATGGGACGACAACGTACCGAATATATATATATATGTAATAGGCAAGAGTCTACCAAAGTCTATTTCTTTGACCTACAGCAAAGCCCCCTCTTTAAGGGACCACATAGTTAAAACCAACCCGGATCCCTTTACAAGAACAGAGTGGTGGCAAAGAAATAAGGGGTTCTATAACTGTAAAATCTGTAAAGCGTGTACTCACGGTGAAAACACCAAAACTTACAGGGATGGATTCACAGGAAAGGAACATCTAATAACCCAAGTACTAACATGCAAGACAGAATACGCTATATATGTTTTGCGTTGTCCTTGCGGCTTGCAGTATGTGGGCAGCACCAGGAATGCTGTCCATAAACGCATTTTGCAACATCTGCGAGCAATAACTAATATGGACAGCACATATCCTGTTGCGCGCCATTTTAAGGACCACCACCAAAGCAACAACAGTGGTCTTAAATACTGGGTTATTGATTCTGTCATCAACACCAAAAGAGGCGGAGACAGGGAAACCAGACTTAGAAAGCTGGAGACAAAATACATCCTCCTGCTCAATACTAAGGTGCCCCATGGGTTGAATGTGACTGAAGATCTCCACACTTGCTTACTCTAGAAGACTTAATGTATCAGGAGTGTGTGCTCTCCCCCACGTGGATAATGTCCACGGCACTCACCCGGCTGGGAGATGGCTGGGACAGATCCAGTGGGGGCTGCGAGCAGCCACAATTCTTAATAACCATCACTGAAAGAAATCATGCTGCTATGAGAATAGACAATGTTTGTTTTATTATTATTATTTTTCACTGTACACTGTTTTTTGTAACCAGGTTAATAACCATTGAAATGTAATGAACTGTAAAGGTTTTTTAACATTAGGTTGTTTGTTTATTTTTATTTTTGGACAAGTTTGGTTTTGGGTTTCAGGCCCCTTGTGGATCTGGTTTATTGTTTTTAACTCGTTCCAGCACATGAACTTTTTTAAACATAGGAAGTTTCAATACAGATCTGTATGACTCTTGTGAATGAAGACTTATCAGTCTAGAATTAGAAGCCTTAATAAAACATTATGTAAGGAGTATAACAAAAAAAAGATATAGCAACTCACCCCCTCAAGAGTAATCGATATATTTGCAAATATACACTGTTTATGAGTGAAACGGATTAGGACCTTGGTATACTGTAATATGCGTATTTGCACTATGCTAATTTTGCACATATTGACGCACTTTTTTAAGCACTATTTGCACTTTAAAAAGTAAGCACACAGCACTTTATATGGATTTAACCATCATACCGAGGTTCCTAAATGAGGAAGCAAAATCAAAGACTATGTTTACAAATATTGAAATATAATGATTAGGGGTTTTATATATATATTTGTAAATAGGGCTTTTAAGAGACGGGTTTGTGTAATAGATTTGTGTATTTTACAATGACACTCTTTTAGTCACACCTGTTATTTAATCTGCTGAAAACATTGTAAATACGATTTGGTTACAAATGTATTTTACATTTATTAAGAAACTTAAAATGTAAAACGATGTTGAGTGCATCACACAGTATGTTTTCTATGTTTATTAGTGAGTTTGCACAGGTGATTTTAGTTAACCACTCGCTTTCACTTTAAAAGGTGTACCTTGCAAAGAAAACGCTGTCATGTGATCAAGGCTCCGTTGAGCCGAAACGTCGGTGACTCTTTCTGCGAAATAAAATCTCTCATACACCTCGAGGTCCGTGTCCGGAGTCTACTTGCTGTGCTGTGCGAGCGCGCGAGCTGGGAGACAGACGGTGTACAGGATATATATATATATATATATATATATATATATATATATATATATATATATATATATATATATATATATATATATATATATATATATATATATATATATATATATATGTGTGTATATATATATATGTGTATATATATATATATATATATATATATATATATATATATATATATATATATATATATATATATATATATATATATTCACAGAAAAAACCATAGGTTATAGACCATATATAGTTAGGAATTTGCATTTACAAAACCTTGAAAATTCACTGAAAAAACCATAGGTTATAGACCATATATAGTTAGGGATTAGCATTTAAAAAACCTTATTTTATTTGCACAAAACCATTGAAATTCCATATATAGTTAGTTGCACTAACTATATATCGCGGACCCGCAATCCACTGCTAATGATGTCACATATTACATCATTCATGACATGGTCAGTGACATCACTGATGACATCACTGATGACATCTCAAATGACATCACTGATGACATCACTGATGACAACACCCAGTGACTGTATGTTTCTGTAAAGTTAAAATATGTCTTACATATTGAAGAATGAGTGGATGTATAAGTGTTTGGATGAAGGATTTAGTAGGTGCATGACTGACTGTATGAGAGAATGATTAAATGTGTTTCACTGAGTGCATGGGTTAGTGACTAAACTGTCTTAATTTGTGCATCATTATATATGTTGTTCCGTAAACTGCTGCATGTTTAAATCAGTAGCTATATCAGAAACTATATGGGTTATTGATTGGTTGCCCAAGTGTTTGTATGGGAGACTGAGTATGTGTGTGGGTGGCTGGGAGGTGTATGACTCTGTGCATAGATGTGTGAGCAGTTGATTCACTAGATGTATGGGTTCAAAAGTGCATGTGGAAACAGCTGTATGGACAGTTGACTGTGTGCATGAGTGTATTGGTGAGTGAATGGATATCTCAGTGCTACATGTCAAAGTAAGTACATATGTAAAACACAGTCCATGTGAGAGTTGACATATATAAATAACTGTGCATAAGAGCCAGTGAATGTGTGAGTGGCTGTATGGATCAGTGTGAACTTGTATCAGGGATTGTATAAGAGAGTAAATATGTGTTAGTATATGTTTGAATAAGTAAGGTGTGTATAACTGTATAGTTGAGGAAATGGAGGTGTGATTGATTTTTTGCATGACTGACTAGGTGTGTGAGTAACTCCATGGATAAGTGACAGTCTGTGAGTGTCTGTTTATACTGATTGTATCTAACGTTATATTAGAGTCTGAAGATGTATTATCACATAAATGATATAATCAGTGATGTAATCAGTAATGTAATGTCAAATGAGATGTCAGTGATGTCCCCCTTTCATTCATTTACACCTTTTTTTTTTCCACCTCTTGTCTCTCGATCCCACAGAGAGACAAGATGGCGGCCGCTCCAGACTGTTTACAATGATAACAGCCAATCAGCTTCTCCTCAGACTCCCGTTACACTGCCGGTTAGCTGCCCAGTTCGCGTACCAAGACGCGTCTCTACGGCGAAAAAATCTGAATTTTTTTTTTGGGCCCAGCGTGGCTCTATAATATCCCCTCATCAATCCTAGGGGGTCAGAAGGGGTCTACCTTGCCCCTTTCCTTCATTTCCCCCTTTGTTTTGGCCTCCTCTTGTCTCTCGATTCTACCGAGAGACAAGATGGCGGCCGCTCCGAACTGTTTACAATGTTGACAGCCAATCAGCTACTCGTCAGACTCCCGTTACACTGCCGGTTAGCTTCCCGGTTAGCTGCCCGGTTCGCGTACCAAGACGCGTCTCTACGGCGAAAAAAACGGATTTTTTTTTTTTTGGGCCCAGCGTGGCTCTATAATATCCCCTCATCAATCCTAGGGGGTCAGAAGGGGTCTACCTTGCCCCCTTTCCTTCATTTCCTCCTTTGTTTTGGCCTCCTCTTGTCTCTCGATCCTACCGAGAGACAAGATGGCGGCCGCACCGGACTGTTTAGAATGTTGACAGACACCGGAGAGCCAATCAGCTTCGCTTCGCAAAGTTCCGATAAGCGAAAAGTACGCGAACCGGATCGCTGCCCGGAGCGCTGTTACAGATATATATCTTGATTTAAACGTTAATTTCTCAAAATCCACTGAAGCACATATATTGAGACCTAGCAAAGGCACATCGGGCTAACAGTCCCTACAATTTTGCCAAGTTTCGTGCAAATCCATTCAGCCGTTCGAGCTAAAAGTGAGTCCAACCGCCCTATGGAAAGCTCAATGTTAAAAACGCGTTTTGGGACCCCCCTTTTTTCTCAGCCCCCCCTTGACGAAACCCCCCCAAATTTCCAGGAGCTGCTCAGAAACAAAATGTGCCATTTTCCTGAAAATTTCAGCCGATTCCGTCCACAAACGCCAAAGTTATTAGACATAGAATTTTCAGAAATCCCATAGGGAAAAAATCCTAACTATATATACCTACTGGCGACCGCCAGTAGGTTATATATATATATATATATATATATATATATATATATATATATATATATATACATATAAGGAGGGAGTCACCGAGCCCCCCCTTCTGGAGCCTTTAGTTGTCCTAGGGACCTCCATCTCAAAGGGCTGGCTCCCAATCTCCCGAGGTACCCACTCTGGGGCGAAAGCAGTTTACTTTAACTTGGCGGGAGCTTTGACAATTCCCAGCAAGCAAAAGCAAACTGTAAGTATGCTTCCAACAGATGGGATCAGAAAAACTACTCCATATTGCTGGGAGTTGAATTTTCATCTGTTTTCACAATGTCAAGCAGGCAGGAAAACCAAGGAAGAAAAACGCTCCCATATACAAGTAGCAACATTTTTGTCTGCTCACTGCTTGCGGAAGCAATGCCGGCTCTGACTGAAGGCGACAATGCCAGCAAGGACCACTGGGGCATTGAGGCTCACACACGGCCCTCAATGCTTCCACTGGGTGCCCTGGATGGGTTCCAGGGCACCCAGGATAAAGAGTCTGGGCAGTGGAAATGGGGTCCCCAGAGACAACATCGGCACAGGGTGAAGGGCCAAGTGGCCTTCCGTCTCTTTAAATCCTTAAATCCTTAATGTAGCTGACTGTATCATTGATCTATTGGAGTGCAATCTGTTCTGTAGTGACTGTGACAAGTTGTTTCTTGTCATCTCCAGATGAGAGCAGAGTCCATGGTTCGCTCTTTTAATAACCCTGAGTATGCCTATGCCCTTAATCATCTGCAAGCTCCGTCCATTTGGCGCCGCCCATTTTCCATAGTTGTACGCAAAGGGCTTCCCGTATTTTCCCATGTTGATGGAGAGATTGCCAAAAGGCCCCTGAGCGCATTTCCGCTGACAGTGGTGATGCATTCTTGATGCAGAGATATATGACAACATTTCACCAAAACAAAGAAGCACTTACTTCATACAGTTAAGGGGAACTACCCTAGTTAGGTGGAGATTCCGCTGTTTGTAGTTCGGTCATCTTCTCTACCAAGGATTCATGTTACCACAGATGTGTGGATCAAGACCTCAAGGAATAATCACATTTTCGAAATTACATGCACACAAGGTCATTTGACACATTTTCTTGTGGCCAAATATGCAGCTGTAGTGTAGATTCTGCACTAGTCATTTACCCAATGAGGTAGCACTTAATACGTTTCAGTACAAAGTTCAGTTGGGTAGACATTTTGTGCAAAACTGTGGACTCTTGTTGAATAAAGGGGCAGGTGAGGTTCTGTTCTGGCTCAATCACTCACATACCTATAGACACATCAATTCAGTAACTCAAACACCCACTCAAACACCCATTTAGCTACTCTCACATATATTCCCAGTACCACACAGTCACTCACACCCCCTCTCACACACCCATGCTGTCACTCACACACCCACAAAACTACTCACACATCCACTCACAGACACATACAGCTACTTATACACCCACATAACCACTCACACACCCACTCATAGACCCATATGGCCACTCACATACCCATACAGTCACTGATGTATCCACTCAGAGAACAACTCACACACCCACTTTGGACACCCAGTCTGCTACTCTCACATCGACTTACAGACACTACAGCCCCTCCCACACTCACTCACATGTCATGTTTTTTTTTTTTGATCAAGGACTCCTGAGGCGGAAGCCGGGGGTTTAGGGACATGATTTTAAATATTTCAAATCGATAATCTGCCAGCACGATTTTAATTGCTCCTGCATTTAGCACATCTGAGATTTTAAATAACTTTGTATTTTGCACATTTGATATTTCAATCTGTCCCCCCCCCTCACCGCATTTCCCTACCTGTGGGTTTTCTCTCTAGGTTTTACCGGGGCCTCAGGGAGCCAATTTGGGGCTTCTGTTGACCACCGCCCTCGACCCCTCACGGCACGAACTGCGGGCGCCATTTTAGGTGAGAACGAGGACAGCGCTCTAGTGTTCGGCCGATTGGGGGCCCACACACGATAAAAGAGCAGCTGATTCCTCGTTTTTTATTTGATCAAGGACTCCTAAGGCGGAAGCCGGGAGTTTAGGGCTATGATTTTAAATATTTCAAATTGATTATCTGCCAGCATGATTTTAATTGCTCCTGCATTTAGCACATCTGAGATTTTAAATAACTTTGTATTTTGCACATTTGATATTTCAATCTGTCCCCCACCTCGCAGCATTTCCCTACCTGTGGGGCTTCTCTCTAGGGATTACCGGGGCCTCAGGGAGCTGATTTGGGGCTTCTGTTGACCACCGCCCTCGACCCCTCGCGGCACGAACTTCGGGCGCCATTTTAGGTGAGGAGGAGGACAGCGCTCTAGTGTTCGGCCGATTGGGGCCCACACACAATAAAATGAATTCCTTTCCTGTCCGCGCAGCGGGCGGGCGGGCGCAGCGGGAGCGCTGATGGCGCGCCGGAGGCGCGCCAGAGGCAAGCTCGTCCGTGCCTGTACCGGGTCCAGGGCCACTCCCCCTGGCCCGGGCACTTTGACACCCACAGTACCCCTTTGCGCTATTCCTCTTCTCAGTTGTGGGATATTTTTGATCGGCGCTTATTAATGCCTGCTCCCTCCCGCAGCATAGCTTAGACATCAGGGAATTCGTAGTAAACCAGGAGCTGGACATCCTGTTTGTAACTGAATCTTGGGGAGATGCTGCCTCCGGCCCGGATTTCTGTTCGTCACCGGAGGGCTTCTGTGTGGTAGGAGAGGACAGAACTACGGGGAGAGGAGCTGGTTTAGCCATCATCCATAAAGCGGCTTTTCACTCCAAGTTCGAACCTGTTCATCGACTGGATTGTGAAGCCTGTGCTTTTTCCATCACACTTAATTACAATCAAGTTTTCAAAGGAATTCTTTTATACCGTCCCCCTGGCCCGCATACTCACTTCCTCTTGGCTCTTGATAAATTCACAGAACTCTCCTTAGCCCATTCTGACTATACCATCTTGGGGGACTTCAATTTTCATCTGGAAGTCGCAGGGGACAAAGACACCACTCAACTTATTGCCGATGTACTCGCGGTAGTTTTACAGCAGTTAGTGGCAGCCCCTACTCATCAAGCAGGTCATACGCTTGATGGTTTGTTCACCAACAACCCCAACATTTCACTTACCACTATTCTTCCCGTAGTATGGTCGGACCACCTTGCAGTCATTTTCACCATTTTGGCTCATAACCCCAACCCTCCTCAGTCCACTTCTCGTACCCCCATTAGTACCAGAGCCTGGAAAAACCTGGGCTACCCTTTATTGTCCAATATCTTGGCTGGATCTCTTTACGAGGTATCACCTCACCCCAGTCTTCTGTCAAGCAGGTACCAGAAATGGATTCTGGATGCAATTAATCAAGTAGCCCCGGCCAAATCCATCACCTCTAACCAGGCCACGCCATCTGCCCAATGGTTCACAGAGGATCTTCGACTACAACAGCAGTATTGTAGGAATTTAGAAAGGCGCTGGCGCAAGCACTACAGTTGGACAAGCAAACCTACAAAGATGCGCTACCACTATACAAAAGATCCATTGTTAAACACAAAAGTGCTTTTTTTTCAGGCCCAGATTGAATCTGCCCAGAACTCTACAAGAAAGCTATTTCAAGTAGTCGATTCTCTCTCTAACCCTCCGACAGGACCTCCCATCGAGCCATCTCAAGATCTTTGTAATGCGGTAGCAACTTTCTTTTCCACCAAGGTCACTAATATCTATTCATCTTTCTCCCTCCCTAAAGGCTCGGATTGCCCTGACCCCTTTCCTCTGTCCCCTTCACTTACACCTATCTTCTCCAACTTTCAATTGGTCTCGACAGACCAGATCAGCAAGCTTATCATTTCTATTAAATCTGGGTCTCCTTTGCTTGCCCCCCTTCCATACTGAGCGCTCTCACTGAGGTTATTACTTCCCCGCTCACAGACTTGTGTAATTTCATCTTCCAGACAGGCATTTATCCTGAAATCTGGAAAAAGGCAGTCATCAAGCCCCTGTTAAAAAAAACGTCCTTGGACCCCGCTGACTCAGCTAGTTACAGACCCATCGCCTGCCTCCCATTCCCGGACAAAATATTTGAAGCAGTCATGAACAAACAGCTTTCAGGGTTCATCGATTGTCACCAACTTTTAGATGATACCCAGTTCGGGTTTAGGAAGGGCCATAGCACAGAATCCGCTCTGATAAATGCCGCTGACGAGATTAGGACTATAATGGACCAGGGTGGGGCAGCGGTCCTTATACTCCTGGACCTGTCCGCTGCCTTTGACACGGTCGATCACTCCATCTTGATCGACCGTGTCACATCCCTGGGGTTGACCCATCTTGCCAGGGACCTCATTGCATCATTTCTGGCCAACTGCATGCAGGCGGTGAAACTGGGCACTTTCTACTCGCCTACCTTCACCCTTCCATGCGGGGTGCCTCAGGGCTCCTCGCTAAGCCCCACATTATTTAATATATATGTGGCGGATTTGGCGAGGGTTATAAAAGCACACGGGCTGCGCTTAACCACCTATGCGGATGACATCCAATTGGTGTTGGCTGTACATAGGGATGGACCAGCCGTTGCTGCAAGATTCCAGGAGGGGATGTCGGCCATTATTTCATGGATGTCAAGTAACTGCTTGAAATTAAATTTGGACAAGACCGAGGTGATGACCTTTGGCAACCTTTCACCGGAATGGTCTTCCATTTGGTGGCCCACTGAAATGGGTTCTCCTCCCACTCCGGTTGCCAGGGTCAGAAACCTTGGTGTCATGTTCGATGACAAGCTGTTATTCAAGCACCATGTGAATGCAGTGGACGCATCCTCCTTCTATATGCTGACGAAGATTAAGAAGCTGTTGCCATATCTCCCTCCAGCTGCAGGAAAAACATTGATCACTGCCCTCATTTTTTCCACGATGGATTATGGCAACGCTCTCTTCCTCAACACGCAAGAACAGGTTTTAACCAAACTACAATCAGTCCAAAATGCTGCAGCCAGAATTCTGCTTGGCATCCCTGGTCACTGCCCCACCTCCTCGGCCATACGTCACCTGCATTGGCTAAAGGTCAAGAGTCGGATAAAGTTTAAGGCACTCTGTATCGCCTACATGGCCATCCATGACTCAGGACCCAGGTTTCTTAAGGATGCTTTTTGGATGTACGCTCCAAAAAGATCACTTCGCTCATCCTGCACCCATCTTCTCTCTTTCCCACGTACCAGAACCACTACCTGGGGAGACAGGCGTTTCTTAGTAGCAACCCCCAGGCTATGGAATTCTCTCCCTCTGTTCATCAAAACTAGTCCCACTCTCATCATCTTCCGTAAACTTCGGAAAACCTGGTTATTTAATGAATAATCATCTGGCTGCTCTCTGTCCCAGGAAGTCCGACATGCGCCGAGACACCCCGGGGTAGTTGTGTGCAATAAAAATTCCCAAAAACATAAACATATTCACACATCTAGAAAACCACTCACAGACCCATACAGCCACGTACATACCTACTCACATACCCACACAGTCACTCACACACACCCTCACTTACCCATCCTCCCACTTAACAGCCACTTACTCACTAATACACCTACTTACACTCACAGTCACTCACCCATAAATCCACTCACACAGCCACTCCTTCACACATACAGCCACTCAGGCAATTACTCACCTACCCATCCAGCCTCTTGCACACCTACTCAGTCACCATACAGCCACGTACTCACCCATACAGCTACTCACACACCCACTTATTCACCCACATAGCCACTATCACACCTATACAGCCACTCAGACAGCCACTCACACATGGATACAGTCACACAGCCACGCACATGGCATATGTTAGGTATAGTATTACTCGTTAATAGTACAAAAAGAATAGTATTTTAACCTATGCAGTAGCTTAGTATATATCTTTAAGTCTCAGAAAAGTTTACTTAACACGCTCTCTGGATGATGTCATCAGTGATGTCATTTGGAATGTTATCAGTGATGTCACTGACCATGTCATGAGTGATGTAATTTGTGTGGTCATAAGTACCGCATAAACAAGACATAAGTTATAGTTAGCTAAGGTAACTATAACTGGTTAATTTCAATGGGTTTGAAAGTGTGAAATCTGAGTTTAACTATAATGTCCCTGTAACCTTTGTTTTATTTAGTGTATGGTTATATATAAACACACACATACATATATATATATATATATATATATATATATACATATATATATATATATATATATATATATATATATATATATATGTTCAGTAAAAACGTAACATTTTAAACTCTAACAACTACTATAATTCACCAGTTATAGATATAGTTATCTTAAGTTTCAACAACATGTACCCTAAGGTAACTGTAGCTCACGCCTCTGCCATGCACTTTTCTCATCAATACTTTCACTGCAAATTTTGCAGTGATATTATCAGTGATGTCATAGAAGATGTCAGGAGTGATGTAATATGTGGGGTAAGTAGCAATGCATGGCAAGGGTGTGATTTATAGTTTCCTTAGGGCACCAGATATAGTTATTTGAGATGGCTATACCTATATTTGGTCATTTTTTGAGTTTAAAGCATTATGTTGATACTGAACATTTCACCTACCTATAATGTTACTTTAACCTTTGTTTTTTTTCAGGGAATTTCGACTTTTTTACATAAAGAAATATTTATTTACCATACATAAATCCAAACCATGCCAAACACAGCCTTTGACTTTGTGTGGTAGGATTTTGGCCAGGCCATGTGGCCAACCCCAACACGTGCATCAAAACCCATGCTGCACAGGGCCAATGGCCCTACGGCGTGGAGGGTTTGTCACAATGCCAGGCCTTGGGCCAGGAAATGAAGCCATCCCCTTGAAGGCAGCCAACCCCACACTAAACAGGACCTTTGGTCATGCATGGCAAGGGGTTGGCAATAGGGCCTGGTTTGTGCCATGCCCTGCAGTCCACGTCCATATGTAGCCAACCCCACACTGCACATGACACAAGGCCCTGAACAGGGATTGCCACAAGGCCTAGACTGAGGCTAGGCCCTGCCACCAACCCCCTGTGGGCACCCAACACCACACTGTTTAGTGCATTCGGTTATGCACGGCGGGATGGTTTGCCAACGCCCTGAACATTGCAGCCAGGTCCCATTACCAATCCCCTGAATTGCATCGATCCCCACACTGCACACTGGCATTGGCTGTGCACAGCGCGGGGTTGGTCACAGGGACTGGCCTGAGGACCCCATCTCCAAGGCTGACCACATACCCCCCTCCCCAAGCCTAATATAGCCCTGGGGATTCCATCCCCTAGGGCAATATATATTTTAAAGGAGAGGTGGTTGTGTGCCCCTCCCTATCCGTGCCACATTAGGCTCCAGGGAACCCATCCACGAGGACCATCTTTTAAAAAAAAACCTTACTAGGCCCTGGGGACCCATCTCCATGGCCACTTTTTATTAAAGGGGAGGGGCCAGATGGCCTCAAAACACATAAAGTACTCTTTTTGGACCAAGATCTAGCTTTCTGTCAATTAAGTGTAAATCCGTTCAGTGGTTAGGGCTGTAATATGTGATGTAATATGTGAGGTCATAAGCAGTGCATTACTGGGGTGTAAGTTTTGGTTAGCTCAAGTGACTATACGTGCAGAATTACTATGGTTTTGTATTGGTAAAATCAAGAGCCTAACTATAACATGCCTGTAACCATTTTTTTAAAGCGAATTTCGTGAGCACATGAGTGTAGGAGTGGGTCTGTGACTGGGTGAATGGGTATCTGAGTGGGTGCATGAATGTCTGAGAAAGTGTCTGAGTGTGTTAGTGAGTAGGTGTGAGAGTGTCTGAGCTGGTTTGCAAAAACCTCCATGATTGTGTGAGTCAGTCTGGGAATGAGTGTATGAGTGTCTGAGTGGGTCTGTGAGGAGTGAGTGTGTGTCATTGAGTTGGTCTATGAGTAGATGTGTGAGTGTCAGAGTACCTGAGTGGGTATCTGAGTGGGTCTGTGAGTGGATGTAAGAGTGTCCGAGTGGGTTTAAACGGACTCCATAAGTGTGTGAGTCTGTCTGTGAGTGAGTGTATGAGTGTCTGAGTGGGTCTGTAAGTGGAAGAATGAGTCAGTGAGTGGTTGTGTTAATCATTTAGTGAGTCTGTCAGTGTGTGCATGAGTGGGACTGTGAGTTACTGCATGAGTATTTGAGTTGGTCTGTGAGTAAGCATGTTAGTCTCTGAATGGGTCTGTGAGTGTGTGCATTAGTGTATAAGTGGGTCTGTGGGTAGGTGCATGAGTGTCTAAGTGGGTTTTTGAATGGGTGCGTGAGTCTGAGTGAGTCTGTGAGTGGGTTCCTGAGTCTCTGAGTGGGTCTGTCAGTGGGCACATGGACCTCTAAGTGGGCCGGTGAGTGGGTGCTGTCTGTTTTTCCATATTCTGCTCTGTTTGGAGTTTTCTGGTTATTTCTCTGCCTTTTGTTGTGCCTTTTCTACTTATTTCTCTGTCGCTTCTTTGCCTTTTCTGCTTGTTTTTTTCTGCCCCTTTTTGCCCTTTTTCATCCTTTAAAATGAGGAGAAGGGCTCCTCTTCCTGGGTTGATTTGGCCCCTGGGGACCCCATCCCCTGGGCCCACCATAATCCAATGAGCCAGGGGATGGCACGGTCCCCGGGCTGATTTCTGACTGTTGATCCCAACCCCAGGACCCGGCCATTATTCAATGAGGGAGGGAGGCCACATGGGGCCCCTCACTGGGCCGATTTTAGGATCCAATACATGGGGTCAGACTATTTTTCACTAGGTTGCCCTGGAGCCTACCCAGGGTATCCAGTGGGAGTCCTGGAAACTGAGGGGGGAGCATCAAAGCCCCGTGGTTCCAGCCAGCTCACTGCCTCCTGTGAGAGGCAGCATTGCTATTGCACACAGGGAGCTGCTGAAAATGCAGATTCCTGTGTGCAAGAGCAATAGTTTAATTTCTTTGCTTATTTGTTCTACTATAGCCCAGGGGAGGTGGTGTTCCCTGGGCCCGGGGGGTCCAAGAGGCCTCCCTGTTATGATGTTCATAAGCCCCAGGGAGGTGGTGGTCTGTGAGCCACAGTAAGCCCTTGGAGGGGGGCACCATACACCACCTCTTTTTTTTAATAAATCATTGCATGCCCCAAGGACCTGGCCCACCTGGGGTTCCTTTTCAAAACAAGCGTGGGAGTCCACGCTTTAAAAAATATATATTTATGGAGTGAATTTCAAGAATTTGAGGCAACATTTATTTAAAAAAAATGCCTTTTTGCATTGCCCAGGTCAGGCATGACTATTGGACTGGTAATTTGTTTTACATTTTTACATGTGGGTTGAGAGCCTTCCTAAATTAATTTTCTCTGGACCTTTGTATGTATTTGTGTATATATATATATATATATATATACATATATCAACAGAACTTCGTTTCTTCATCCAGCATACAGGAAAAACGAAAACGGACCCACGTAGGTAGTTTGCAGTCTTTTTTATTCCTTGTGCATACCAATTACCGCCATGACGCGTTTCGGGCCCAATGAGCCCTTGATCACATAACGTTGTGTAGGCAAGCCACACCATTTAAAGTGCTAGTGCAAATCACATGACCACAGGGCCTAAGGACATAGAAAACAGATTACCGCCCAAGCATGTTATAGTTCGTTGGAAAGTTATATTAAATCAATATGATAATGGCTCCACAATAAATTTTAATTGTTAAGAATCAAGGATTAGCAGCAGAAAACAGTAAAGTGCAAAGTGTTTCAGGTATGTGCAAAATAAACAATAAATACACAGCAATGTAAAATATCATTGGAAATGTGCAAACTGCTTTTAAATGTGCACAAATACACTGAATTTGTGCAAAATACTGCAATCAGGATACATCTTATAGCTGATTTGATGATATAGGTCCACAATGCCTAGTGAAAACATAACTCATCATACATGATACAGCGTAGATATTAGTAAGGTGCCTAACAACCAATAATGGCTGACCCACAATGCTACGATGGGTAACTTTTGTTGTCCTGCTGCCGTTGGATGTACAAACCTATTAATGTAAAGCCAAACTAAAAAAATAAAACCCATGTGGGCAACTTGTGATGCAGTAACTGCCTTACGTCCAAACTGCCTTAGGAATGTGGTCTGAGACAATGTGCATAGATATCTAAAAGAGGAAACGAGAAACTCTTCAGTGCATGTGGGTCATAAGGACCATCCCTCGTGTGAAAAAGTGAAATAAATCTAAACATAAATTTTGAAACTTCTCTCGCGTACAGCCGTACAAAAATTAATTCACATTTGGAAATAAGCATGCAACTTGGACCTTAATAAACATAGTCCTGATGTATCCATACCGACCACAAAGCTTGAACCTGAAGCTATTCATAAACATGTACACAAATCTTCACTAGAGTTTAAACCATTAGGTGTTTTGGAATCTAGCTCAAGGATGTACTGTGTTTCAAGTGTTCTAAGCTGGGCTTCTCGATCACCTCCCCAGCGCAATTGTGGAACAAAATAACTAAGAAATTCCAGACTACACCCATGGGTCAATTTAAAATGTCTGGCAACAGGGTATGCCTCGTCCTGGTTGCTGATTGCCCGCATGTGCTAGAGTATACGTTTGTGAACCTGCAATTTGGTGCCCCCAACAGATTGTAGGCCACACGTACACTCCAGCACATACACCGCATAGTCAGATTTGCACATCAGTTTTTTTTATGGGTACTGGAACATCACTGAAAGGAGTGATGTAAGAAGTTTTATTCTTACCCAATTTGTACGCTTTGCAGGAAGCACATTTGATGAATCCACTGACGGTTTGCAACTACGAACTATTGGTGCAAACCTCCAGGCTGCTTTTCACGAGCATGTCGCTCATGGAGCGTGCCCTGCGGAATGTGATAGCTGGAGTTTTGGATAGTGTGCCAACAATGACTGGATCACCTTGTGCAATTGGCTAGTTTTTACGTATAATACTGCGCAATTGTTTGCGTTTTCTGCTATAAGTTGTATTGAGTCTAGGTTGATCCAGAATTGGCTTGTCAGTGATCAATGGTGTGGCAGTGCAATCACCCTGTGTTGGTATGTGAGATGTCAAATTCGCCTTGGAAATAGCTCTCTCCAACACAGTGGCGGAGTAGCCTCTGCCCAGAAATCTGAACTTACTCCTCTGCTGAGCCTGCCTACACTCCTGGTCCGTACTACAGATACGTTTAATGTGCAGCATCTCCCCGTAGGGGATGCTGTGGATTAGATGATCCGGGTGGTGGCTGGTGGCATGCAGGACTGTTTTCCCTGCTATATCTTTGCGATGTAATCTGGCCCCCAGTTCATTATCCTTAATGTAGACTACCACATCAAGGAAATTCACTGAGAACCTGCTCATCTGACCTGTGAATTTGAGATTTAAATTGTTCATGTTAATCTCTGCAATAAAATTCTCATCTGACATCTCAGAGCCTTTCCAGATGATAAATAAATCATCTATGTAGTGATACCATGCTACAATGTGATTCGACATGGTGTAGTCAAACTTGGTTCTGAGGACTTGCTCCTCCCACAGCCCCATACGCAAACAGGCATAGCTTGGGAAAAGCAAGCCCCCATTGCCACGCCCCTCATCTGTTGGAAAACTTGACTCTGGAAAAGGAAATAATTGTTTTTGAGACAGGTCTGAATCATGTCAATTAGCATTCTGTTGTGCTTCAACATGTGGGCAGGTTTAGTTCACAGATAATGTTCCACTGCACGTACCCCACCCAGATGGTTAATACTTGTGTACGATGGAGCTACATCAAGAGTGAGCAGCAGGAAAGCCTGCTGCCAGCTTATCGTTTGAATTTTCCTTAGGAAATCACCAGTGTCCTGCAGGTAAGAAGGTAAACTTTTGACGTGTTCTTGAAGAAAGAAATCAATATACCGTGAGGTATTTTCAAAGATGCTTGATTGGTCTCCCCGGTGGTCTGGCAGGGTCCTTGTGCACTTTAGGGATTAAGTAAAAGACGGGAATGACAGGGTAGTTGGTTTTCAGAAACTTGAACTCATCGCCACTAATTAAACCTGCACTTTTCCAAGATAACAGTCTGGAGTTAAAACTGTTCTAAGCTGATTTGACCGTTGGCCAGTCACTGCGTCTCTAGCATTGGCGGTCGCTGAGATGTTGCATAGCCTCTTCCATATACATAGACCTTGGCCAGAGGACAATGTTACCCCCTTTGTCAGATTGTCTTATCACCACATTATTATTCCCTTGTAATTTATGCATCAAACTTCCATAGGGGTTATTTTGCTTGCGTTTCTTGTTCTCACTTGAATGGGTGACAGTATATAACATCTTGATATGTCTTGTCACCAATTCGTTGAACACATCAATGTTATCATGTATTAAAGTAGGATTAAATGTGGATTTGGATCTGAATTTGGGTAATCCTGGTGCATTCAATCTGGGCTGCACGATAGTATCAGAGGTTGTCCCATCAGTGCTGCCTTCTCTGTGCAGATCCTACAAATCACAAAGTAACTCATATTCACCAGCTGAAACACTTCATGGGCTAGAGCTGAATGTGGTGGTGGGTTCTGATATCGCTCGGATCTTATTTTTGTTGAGTAGGTGGAATTTCCTCAGTTTTAGTTTGCGGGTGTACTTGAACAAATCCATTCGTGTGTGAGCATAGTTAAAATTGCTGGGAGGGCAGTATGATAGGCCTAGAGATAATGTTTTTATTTCATTCGGGCTAAATGCATTTCAGTAAGATTGATTATAGACAGAGAGTAACTGGTCGGAGCATTTACCTGTGCTTCCAATTCCTCTGAGATTTCTTTTTGGGTATTGCTTTGGCTGCGCTGTCTGATCTTGTAGCAGCTCCTGCGTTCCCGATGTTTGATGTTGGCTCTCTGTCTTGTTTTTGATTGGGGATGCGTGGTCTTAGTGTTTGCCTGCGATCCTGTCTCATGCAGTCCACTTCTTGAGCCAGTGGTAACTTTATAAACCCCAACTGAGAACTCGAGGTAGCTGATTCGCTCCCAGGCACTGAACTTAAATCAGACATGGAGGTTGAAGACTGGGCTGCATCACTAATGGCAGATGTTGAAGGCTGTGCATGAGTTGTTGTTTTGTCCTGTTTAAAAAAATCATATTTCTTGGCAAAAGTAAAAAAGTGCCTATTCTGGTAATCCAGCTTGTCTCTTTGAAATGTGAAGGTTTTATGCTTTTTAATTATATCCTCCTCTTTCGCTAACCTCACAATCATTTCTTCCCGATACTTTTTCTCCAGGTCTACTTCTTCCAACCCAGCAATCTGCTCATTGAATTCAGTTATTTTGATTTGTAAGGCTGCTCTATCGCTCTCCGCATACTTCACAAGTATCCGCAACAGCCGGCAGGAGGAATCTAAATTGCATTCAGCCCATTCAGATAGCATGTTAGGGTCCAGGTTTTCATAGCTGGGGGCCAGCATAATGTGCAGTCCACGTGGAATATGGCCCACTTCCAAGTAGCAAGAGAGTGATTTATGCTCCCACCACTTGGCCTGTTCTGTCCGCATTGCCTTCTCTAGTTGTTTAAAAGTATCTTTCATTTTACAGCCCCTCGCTTTTGCCAGTGTCGGAATGGTCATCAGTTGCGCTTCGCTCACTGGCAAGTCATAGAACATTTCGGCTGCCGCTTCCTTGCGGCTTCTAACAACATCGACGCCCATGGTATTGTGTAAGTTCTTAGGTAAATGAAGCAAAGTGCCATGCGTGACAATACACCCAATGGCGTCGCTGGCTTCGCAATCCTCGCTCCTTCACTGGCTTGTCTATACAATAGCGCAACCCCGCACTTACTGGGGACTGGACTCAATCACAATTGGGAGGGAGGGGTGAGGGGGGGTGAGCAGACACCAGACCAAATTGAAAGTGTGCAAAAGGCCGCTTTTATTGAAACAGGTGCATATTTACAACAATACAAACCTGGCAACCGCCTCACAAAACTAGTCCTCACTAAATAAGATGTTACCTTACAACCCCAAACGTCAGGCCCGCCCCTAACATGTCACAAACCCCGCCCCCACCCAGCACAAAATAATTACAATTCAAACAATACCAAAACCTGATAATCATTTAAATATCATCCCAACCCACCGCAAAACATCACATTGCAAAACTTACCCACCAACAACTTACATTACCCAAAACCTTGTAACCACCCCACGAAACAACTATTTAAACTTTCCCAGCCATAGCCCAACTTTAGCAAAAACCCAACAACCTTCATGTCCCTGCTGACCAAGAACGCCCAATTTCCGCACGGCACCTGTTCCAAGCGACAATGAACAACATGTTTGTTACCCCATATCCACCTGTTCCGACAAAAGACCCTAAAATTATGGAAGATAAAACAAATAAATAATGAAAATAAATAAATAAATAAAAGACCCAGGGAAAATAAGAGAAAGAGCTAACCGAGAATAGGGAGGGAGGGAGGGAAAATTTTCAAATTAACTAATGAGCTCCCGGCCACCAGGTCATTCAACCTAAAATGGTGGCCGGGAGGAGGGGCCAGAGGATTATATAGCTGGGCTCCCTCAGTAGGAACCGAGGGAGCCCAAAACCAGCCCAAAACCAGCCCAAGGCTGGCGCTCTGAAGCAACCCCCCCCCACTGACCCCTCCCAATCGCCCCGGGGGTGGGGACCTCCCTGCGGTCGGCTGCCCCCCCCCAAGCCCCTCTTGGGAGGGAGGGGTGAGGGGGGCTGAGCAGACACCAGACCAAATTGAAAGTGTGCAAAAGGCCGCTTTTATTGAAACAGGTGCATATTTACAACAATACAAACCTGGCAACCGCCTCACAAAACTAGTCCTCACTAAATAAGATGTTACCTTACAACCCCAAACGTCAGGCCCGCCCCTAACACGTCACAAACCCCGCCCCCACCCAGCACAACATAATTACAATTCAAACAATACCAAAACCTGATAATCATTTAAATATCATCCCAACCCACCGCAAAACATCACATTGCAAAACTTACCCACCAACAACTTACATTACCCAAAACCTTGTAACCACCCCACGAAACAACTATTTAAACTTTCCCAGCCATAGCCCAACTTTAGCAAAAACCCAACAACCTTCATGTCCCTGCTGACCAAGAACGCCCAATTTCCGCCACCCAGAAAAGAGGGGGAAAGGAATTACCCTCCTCTCTTTCTGCCCCCCAAAACCGACCAACCAAGGAACCAGAACCTCAACCCAAGAAATTTTGAATCTTCAAACACCTGGAGAGCACCTCTCGCAATTCCAATAGATATAAATCCATCCCTATACGAGATAAGTGAACACCATCGCCGCGAAAGAATTCCATATTGTCATACCGGATGTCCTTATGTGACACCCGCCCAAAACCCAGATCTCTACAAAAACGGGAAACCTCCAGATTCAGCTTCCTTCGCGCCTTATCAACCGCCCTAGGCTTGATCGCACCCCTCCAGGTTCTTCTAGGGACCAATTCTGTCCATAAAACATGGCAGCCCGCCCATTGTTGACGAATAAGAGAAAGGTCCTTCTTCATTGTTCTCAATAAAACCACTCCTTTCACCCCACAAAGGTCATTCTCCCCAAGGTGCAAGAGCAACACGTCAGGACAAATACCTCCCACCAACCAAGAATTCAAGGCCGGGATAAGCTCCCTCCAGATCATACCTCCCCTCCCCTTCCATACAACATTAAAAAGGCGAGAATTAAAACCAAGTGTGGGACCAAAATAGCTTCTTATAGCTTGATCTTCCGCGCGCCTAATGAAGGAATGTCCCACTATCCAGATCGTCAAGACAGTAGAACGGGGGCCGGCCACTGAACCTGAAAAAGAAAAGCAGCATCAAACTCAAGAAAAATTATCATCCGCAGGCGCCATAACAGGATCAGTACGCACATAGCGCCTAAAACAGTTGGAGGACCAACGCCCTAAAGACATAATGTCTTGCTGCGACCAACCCCTGTTATGAGCTTCTGTTGCTGCCCCAATCCTGAAAGAATGCGTACCATACTGTGTCTCATCCAAGCCCATGAAGCGCAGCGCTTTACGCAAAACCATGCGCAGTTGGTACTCAGTCACCCTGGAACCATCCACATGTCGGAAAACAGGGCCCTCAAAGGCGGCCCCCGAACAGTCCCGCAAACGCCTGGCCCACCTCAAAGGACACGTCTCAGAAGGGGAAGAAGCTTCCAGCCAAATGCCCCTCCCTTTGCTGTGTTGATCAGTTTTTGCCCGAGCCAACCAGACCTGCAACCCCGTTTCCAAAAATCGAACATTCTCCCACCCCACCCCAAGAGTAACTTTCGACCCCAGTAACTCAGAAACTCTGAAAGCACCAAAAAACATCCAAACCATAAGAGTAGAAAACAGACAAACCTCAAACTCATTCAAACAAACTGAGGGCAAAACCTGCAAAACTCGGGCTAACGTCTGCCAAGACAAAGGTCGGCGAACCATATGTTCCCTACCCCTCTCCCTAGACCAACCTTCCAGCATGCGCTTACCCACCTCCCCTGCCGAAGGAGAATAGCCCCACAGTAATTTGCCCATGAACGCAATACCAGCCAATTTTCCAGCAATCGTCACACGTGTCAGCCCCCTGTCTATCAAGTGAAGAATGAACTGTACCACATCTTCAGATCGTCTCCAGCCCGGAGCGCGCCAGTCGGCCCCAGATTCTAAAAACTCTTTCCAGGCCAATTCATACGCTGTCCTAGTGGAAACTGCGAGCGAACCTACCACCAACTGCAAAACCCTGTCTCGCCTACAGTCCACAGATGTTCTGGCATGCGGGTCGGCGTCCTGTCCGCCTCCGAGGCTAGCCCATGAAATCTCTCCCACTGTGAACGAGACAAAGCATCCGCAATGTCATTGTCCACTCCAGGAATGTGTAAGGCCTTAAAACTGATGTCATACGTCAAGCACCCCAACACAAAGACTCGCAAGAGCTTCAAGATGTGAGCATCCCTGGCCGACTGCCGATTGATAATGTCCACTACAGCCTTATTATCAATTCGAAACAGCACTTTTTTGTGAGCAAGCTCCTGACCCCACAAAGTCAACGCCACCACCACAGGGAAAAGCTCAAGGAAGGCAATACTCCTGCGTCCGTTCTTCCACGCAGCAGGCCACTGTTCAGCACACCATCTGCCCTGCCAGTAAAGACCGAAACCATCACTGCCTGCAGCATCTGAAAAAATGTGGACGTCCCAAATCCAATTCTCCTCTCTGTACAGAGGAATGCCATTGAAAGAGTGTAAAAAGGCTACCCACATCTGCAGATCCTCCTTAACACCTGCTGACAAGCGGACGTGATGGTGAGGTAAAAACTGACCAGACAGAGCTCTACCCAAACGCCTGCAAAAAGTTCGACCTGCCCTGACCACCCTACAAGCAAAATTAAGATGGCCCAGCAGCACCTGAATTCCTTCACTGTCACCTTTGCCTTGTTCAACATCACATGTAAGAGGTCCAACATTTTTGCTTTTTTATCCACTGGTAAGCGTGCCTCCATAACAGTAGAATCAATTACGATCCCCAAAAAAGACATGGTCGCGCAGGGCCCATTGTCTTTTCGGGTGCCAAGGGCACACCTAAAAATTCCATCAGAGTTTGAAATGTTCGCAAAGCATTCTGGCATGCTGAGGAATTGGGAGCGCCTACAAAAAAGAAATCATCCAGGTAGTGGGTCACAAGCTGGTGTCCTGACGTGTCGGTGAAAAACCATTGGAGAAATGTGCTAAAGGTCTCAAATAGCGCACAGGATATGGAACAACCCATTGGAAGAGCCTTATCAACATACCACTTTCCTTGAAATTGAATCCCCAAAAGATCCCAATCCTCAGGATGTACAGGCAATAAACGAAATGCAGATTTGATGTCACACTTTGCCATTGCCGCACCAGTGCCGGCAGATACAACCAGGGCCATGGCCACATCCACTGAAGAATAAGACACGGAAGCGGCCTCACCATCAATGAAATCGTTAACTGATGAGCCCTCCGGCCATGACAAATGTTGAATCAAACGAAATTGCCCAGGCTCTTTTTTAGGTACCACACCAATTGGGGAGACAATAAGATTTTCCAAAGGCCAATCATCAAAAGGACCCGCCATCCTCCCCTCACGCACTTCCTTATCCAATTTGTCTTGTACCACCTCTGGATGTTCACTGGCTGACAAAAGATTCTTTGACCACCGCCGCAACCGCGGCCCTGTGTAACCAAGACGAAAACCCCCCTGAAAACCATCCAACAATAACTTAGCAGCTTCAACATTCCCATAACCCTTCAGAGCCACAGCCAAGTGAAAAGGATTAACTGGCGTATGAGCCTTTGGGCCCAGTTCCAGAAGTGTTTTTCCCTCCCCTGTTAGGTTGAGGCTGCTGTGCAGGAGCAGGGGCATTGGCTGACTGCTGTGACCACTGCCTGCCCCTTGTAACCCGAGGCCCCCAACACCTGGACAGTGGGTGCGTTCTACCACATTGGGAGCATTTGTGTCTAAATTTGCAATACTCTCTCGGGCAGTATCCTCTGTTAAAATCCCAACAGGTCCCATCGGCAGGTTGAACTGACGCAGCGGCACCCACCCCTCCCCGAGTGGGCTTACCCTGAAAGGGCCGTGAAGGTAATGGATACCCACTAGCTGTGAAAATCGTCTTACCACCCGCTGATGCTCCCATAGTGTGTTGCCACAGGTCATTATCTAACTCCCCCCATTTCGCTTCAGGATCCCAAGCCATCCGAGCCCGGAATTCCTCATCGTACTGTGACCAGGCATAACCACTGCCAGTAATCTGCGCCTTTCTGATCACATCCATATACTTAAACAGGGCCACACAGCGCTCAGGGAATTTCTCACAGTACACGCTAGCATATATAAGAAATGCCGCAGTCCAATTTTCGATGGTCAAAGGAACCTTAGGGCGCTTGGCGAACTCGTACTCTTCCTCCTTAGACCCCTCCTTAGACCTAACTTCCCTATGTAAGAGCTTCAATAATTCCACGTACTCCCCTTTCCAAATCCTTTCCTTAGTGGACAGCATTAAATGAGCGCCCAACGGTTTCGTGACGCCCATGTAAGGCAATTTCTTTATGTTAAGCTCCTTGCTGTGTGGGGGATCCTTACCTACCTCCATGGGCTCTGTAACAGTCCCAGAATCCACCTTAGAACCCACACCCCCGTCACCCGTGCCCACTCCCTGATCCTTAACATAACGACCTTTATGGAGCTTAAGATCCACACCCTCTGCAGGAGGATCCCCCCCCCGTTCCAACAGAAACCATCAACGGCTTGTCCGGTGGACCAGCAAGCTCACCTGGATTCAATAAAGGCAGTTGGGCCGGCCTCGCTCTCCATGCCATCTGTTCAACATCGTCGCCTGACCGAGGAACCCTCACCGCGGGGCCGCTCTCCTGGGTTGGTCTGGAGACTGTAGTTCTCGGACGCACCACCACCGGTGCCTGCAAAACATCATCAGAAGCGTGAAAAAGCCCCCCCCTTGCACCCTCAGCACGTATCACGCCCTCCTCAGGGCTCTCCTCATCGTAATCTAAAACCAACGATTCCTCCAACCTAGGAGGGGCCAACACCTTTGGCGGACTTCTGAACCCAACCTGGGCCTTACCAGCCCGTACAGACACCTGAGGCGGGGGAGCCGACTGGACCCGTCTGTACTCCCCCGAACGTTGACCAGTTTTATACACTTTAACCAACGATGAATCCCTTTGTTGATGAGAAGAAACATGTGGAGCCAGCGAGGACGCGCCGGTCCTGCTTCTGCCAACCCCGCCGATATCCAAAGAACCTGACAATGGGGCCAGCGAGGACGCGCCTGGTCCGCTTCTGCCAACCCCGCTGATACCTGTAGCAAGAGAAGTTGGGGCCAGCGAGGACGCGCCCGACCTGCTTCTGCTGACCGCGCCGAGATCCTGAAAGGAAGACGTTGGGGCCAACGAGGTCGCGCCTGACCTGCTTACGCTGACCGCGCCGGGGTCCCTCGCCGGTACGGGGTATGCCACGCCAGGCTCCACCCTCCCTTCTCCTCGGTGCAACTGGGCCGCACTCCACCCTACCAAGTCTGCCTCTCCACGACGCTCTCTGACCTGCAAAGAAAAAGGCTGAACTGATGTGCCGGGACCCTTACTACCAGAACAGCCAAAACTATCCACACCACTAGCCATACAAAAACTAGAATCCTGAAACTGCACTTGACCAACCTCCCGAGAAACAGACCCCTTAGATCGAACCGACAACCCCCGCCGAGGAGGGGAAGGCTCCACGTCCTCACCACCACTACTCCAGTTCAACAACTCCTGAACAATCTTAGACGCAGGACCCGAAGCCATTCCACCCTGCCCTCCCTGCTGAATATCCGAGCGGGGCTGCTCCAACCTCCCAAGCGATCTGCCCCAACAGGCAAACCCGGAAAACTCAAAGTGCCCCCAAAACCACTCAGCATATCAGTGTCCTGGACGGGAGCAGCCCTGCCCGCATCACGAATCCCCTCTGACCAGGAAGGAAAAACATCCAAACCCTCCCAAGATCTAACACCCACCTGCCTATCACCACTCTCCTGCAAAAGAACATTAACAGTACCACCCCCAGAAGGCCCAACAAGCCCCTCGCCAGCCTCCTGTGCATCACCCAACACAACATGACCAGACTGTTCACCTAACAAACCTGCCCCTGCCCTCCTTTCCATTTGCGCCCACTCCCCCACAGAACCACTGAGCACAGAAAATACCTCCCCCCGGGTTGAAGCAGGGGGGGGAAACAGCAGGGGGCTATAAGGCACAAAAGCCGTCTGTACTGTACTACCATCCACATCACCGACATGCACAACCTCCCCAGAGAAACGGACCGGCGTCGAGAAGCGATCACCACCAGCCCCTGTGCATACAAGCGGGGTCACAGCCTGTCCATCCCCTCGAGCCCCCAAATCCGCAAGGTCTATAAACTGTCCACCAGGCCCAACAGCCGGCAACACACCCTCACCGCCAGCGCGAGGCCCGGGTATAACAGCGTGCGCATGCGCGTCAACCGCCAACTCCCCCCTCAGTATGTCCGCGTCATGCGACACGGAGGCAGAAGCCGAGCGCTTCCTGCCTCCGTGCTTACCGGCCCGCTTGCCTCTGGCAGCGGGGACCGAAAGCGACCTCACCGGCAGCCCCACAGACACCAGGGGAGCCGGCACCACACCCTCCTCCAATGCCGCCTCGCGCAGCGCAACCGTCTCCACCCCCGCATGCGTCACGGTACCAGGGGCCGCTCTCCTAGAGCGCGGGCGGCCCCTCTCACTCACCGCCTCCCTCCGTGACTTCTTCGGCGATCCACACGCCGCGACCACCGCCGCCACACGCGCCGAGGCCTGCCGCCGAGGACGCGCCGCGCCAGGCACGTCACCTAAAACCAAGTCCAGGCGTCCAGCCTCACTGAGAAGGCGGATCGCCTCAAGAACTCGGTAATCCTCCCCAGACATGTCGAAGAATAACACCACAAAAATTGTACAATTATCTAATAAAATTTTCAAATTAACTAATGAGCTCCCGGCCACCAGGTCATTCAACCTAAAATGATGGCCGGGAGGAGGGGCCAGAGGATTATATAGCTGGGCTCCCTCAGTAGGAACCGAGGGAGCCCAAAACCAGCCCAAAACCAGCCCAAGGCTGGCGCTCTGAAGCAACCCCCCCCCCCCACTGACCCCTCCCAATCAGCCCGGGGGTGGGGACCTCCCTGCGGTCGGCTGCCCCCCCCCCAAACCCCCCTTGTAATAGTCTTCGGTCCGTAGTTGCCGGGTCCGCGCGGGTGTTGATAGCCGGGGGCTGCTGCGGCTGCTCCGTTATATGAACTGCAGATGCTTCCGGGTTAGCGGGAGCTAGCTCCCTGCCGCTCGGACCTGAATGAAGGAGGGGTCCGTTGAACACCAATGAAGGAGGAACGGTGTGCAATATCAACAGAACTTCGTTTCTTCATCCTGCATACAGGAAAAACGAAAATGGTCCCAAATAGGTAGTTTGCAGTCTTTTTTATTCCTTGTGCATACTAATTACCGCCATGACGTGTTTCGGGCCCGATGAGCCCTTGATCACATAACGTTGTGTAGGCAAGCCACACCATTTAAAGTGCTAGTGCAAATCACATGACCACAGGGCCTAAGGACATAGAAAACAGATTACCGCCCAAACATGTTATAGTTCGTTGGAAAGTTATATTAAATCAATATTATAATGGCCCCACTATGGAATCATGGAATGAAGAGCAACGCTCATTGATTTAAGTGATTCTTTATTTAGGACGGAGCGCCGGGTTTACACTTCTGCTCTACGTGAAGCGGTCGGCGCCAATGACACGAAATGGCCACCTTCCGTCTTCGCGTGACGTGTTTCCTGTTCCGCCTAGCGGAACACTAGTGCACTAACGCAAGTGCGTTACCACATATCTCCCCCCTTTACACATAGTAACTCAACAATAAAAGTTCTTACTTCCAGTCCATGTTAAAGTCTTTGAATCTCTCTGGCGTCTTCACTTCTCTTCCCCCTCTGGTTCTCACCTTCATCGTTCCCTCTCTGCACTCCTGTTCCATGCTTTCACTACTTTGTAGACCACTCTTGTCTGTCATGTCCTTGTCCTTCTCTCCATTCCTTTCGCTTCTCTGTTCTCTCTGACAAGGGCGAAGTAAGGCTGAAAAGAAGGGAGGGCGGATGTATCTGAGGTCGGACAGATGTGGCCAGTGGAAGATAGCAAATATGGATTATGGCCCCCAATATTTATTGAGGAGATGTAGTTTGAGTTCTTTTTTGAAGCAAGGGTAGGAAGGGTTGCAATGAAGGTCAGTTGGAAGGGCATTCCAAATGCATGGAGCGTTGCCGGAAAAGGACCGAGACTGGGTGGTTTTCTTTTTTTGAAGGGGGGGATAAGAAGGAAGGTGTTTGTGCTTCTCAAGGAACGGGAGCAACCGGCTTTTGTGAGTTTGTTAGCGAGGTAGGTCGGTGTATTCTGATGGAGAATTGTGTGTAATGCAGGCTGTTTTGGACGTGGATCTACCTTCAATGGGGAGCCATTTAAGGATTTTAAGGGTAGGGGAGATGTGGTCGAATCGCTTGCAGTCTGAGGTAAGCCTAGCTGCTAGGTACAGCAGATTTAAGCGGTGCGAGGTGGATCTTGGGAATTCCAGTGAGAATTGCATTGCCATAGTCGATGCGAGAAAGAACAAGGGATTGGACTGAGCGGAACGCTGAACTTCTCTTCGTTGAGGGCTAGAGACCTGGATGCGAAGCTGACGGTGTGCAAATCTCCATTTTCAGTGCGTTGCATTAGGACTGCCCCCAGTCCTCGGTCACTTGCGTCTGTCGTGAGGATTGTCTCTGCCTGGGGATCGAATCCTTTGAGCGGGATGGTGGCGCTCATTTCTTTCTTTAAAGTTTCGAACTCTTCTTGTTCCGCTCGACCCCACTGGAATCCGTTCCTCTCCTTGAGCAGCTGTCGTAGGTGGTGCGTTTTGGAGGCGAATTGTGGCACGAACTTGCTGTAGTATTCGGCCATTCCTAAGAATGACCGAACGTCCTCCTTTTTGCTCGGGGTGGGTGCATCTTGAATGGCTTTCATGTTGGCGCCTTTGGGTCTGATTCCTTCTTCACTTATTTCGTGGCCTAAATAAGTGACTGATTTCACTCCCAATCTGCATTTAGACCATTCTGCTGTCAGTCCGTTGTCCTGTAGGATCTTGAACACTTTGTGGAGCTTCTCATTGTGGTCGTGCATGGACTTCCCCATTACCAGGATGTCATCCTGAAAGAATTGGACGTCGACCACTCCTCTCAGCAATTTGTGCATCATCTTTTGAAAGACTGCGGCTGCTGAAGCTAGGCCGAATGGCATCCTTAGGAATTCGTAACAGCCAAATGGCGTGATGAAGGAGGTGAGGTGTGTACAGGAGGGGTGTAGCTTGACCTGATGGTATGCCGATGACAGGTCCACTGTCGAAAACCACTTGATGTTTTTGGTCTTGGACAACATCTCGTTTATGCGTGGCGGGGGAACTTGTCAACAAGTATGTTTTTGTTCAATTCTCTCAGGTCCACGCATAGCCTGACTTTGCCGTTGGGTTTTTGAGCTACCACCAAGGGGGAGAGCCACTCTGCACTTTCTATGGCTCTGATCACCCCTTCCTTCTCGAGTCTGTCCAACTCTTGTTGTACTGCCTCTCTACTCCTGAACGGGATGTTCCTTACTTTGTGCACCACTGGCGTTGCTCCTTCCTTTAGTCTGTTTAAGTGTTTGTATTTCGCTAGCTCCCCAATTTGGCCATTGAACACTCTTGGGTACGCTCTCCTCCATGACTCCACATCGTCCCTTTTCTCCATGTCCATAAGTAGGATTTTCTCGATGCCACCCGGATTCAACTGGATCCCCAAGGCTCCCTGGTCTCTCCAGCTCAGGACTGAGGGGCCTTACTCTGCTACGTACAGTTTGCATATTGCCTGGCGGTCTCTGAACTCGAACGACAGGGGACAATACCCCAACATTGGGATCTTCTGCCCAGTGTACGTGACAGGACGCAAGTCCATGGGACGCAGTTTCTCACCGTGTGTGGACGCAAATTTGTCTTCCCATACCTTCCTTTGGATGATCGAGATGGGGGCTCCGCTGTCCGCTATCATTTCTAACGGTATACCACCGATGTGCATGTCCAACCGGGGCTTGTCGTTACCCGAGTCATCCATCTCCAATACTTGGACATCAATATACAGTATTTCCTCCTGGTCATCAGTTCCCTCAGAGTCATTGGTGTCGTCTTGCTGTTCTCGGTCAACGAATTTCACTGTGGTCCCTTTCGGTTTCCGGCGCCATACTTTCTCGTAATGGCCAAATATTCCGCAAAACGAGCACTTTGCTCGGAACGCCGGGCACGCCTTATCATTTCCAAGATGGTTGACACTCCCACATCTGTAGCAACTCGGACGTCCTCCCTTAGCTCCTCTCTGGTCGGCGGAATATGTGGACTTCTGCTTCCTGCCCTCCGGTTTTTTCTGTGGCTCCTTTTGCCTCGGGCGTTCTCCTTTCTGTTGCGTCGATATCTGGCACACTGACTGCGTACCTCCTGAGTCTTTTTTAGCTGCTTGGGCACAGCGTTTTGATAGTTCGGCTTTCTTGACCATGGCCCAAATTTCTTTGAGTGGGGCATCTCCGTTTACCCATAGCTTGTCCTGGACATGGGAGCTCGACGTGTGCATGATAATTTGGTCTCGGATGAGCTCGTCGTGTAGAGCGCCGAATTTGCATGAGATGGCGAGTTTCTGTAGGGCATCAACATATTCATCTACTGTTTCGCTACTCTTCTGTTTCCTTTGGAAGAAATTGTAGCGGTCAATCGCGACACAAACCACGGGCCGGAAGTGTGCGTCCAAGTCAGCAATGGTGTGGCTGAAAACATCGTTGTCTGCTGCATCTCTTTCTGCTTTCACAATGGTGTCGTAGATTCTTATCCCCTCCGGGCCCAAGTTGTGTAGCAAGATTTTCTTTCTGCGTTTACTTGAGTATGGAGCGCCTGCCTCCTCCTCTAAAGCGTCGAGGTAGTTGAGGAAGTACCTCTTCCAGTCCTCCCAATGCCTCTCCGGTTCCCCTGGGTTGGTTAGGAACGGCACCAGTTGCGTGAGGGACGACAAGTGTACCGCCATTCTGCCTTCTCTGTTTCTGGAGGGTTGGACAGAGACTGTCTTCCCTTGGGGGCTGCCCGGAGCGTTGTGCTTGGTGGGGTCCCCTTCTTCCTGGTCACTCTCGCTGTCTTCCCTTAGTTGTGCGTTGGAAGGGGTGAGTAGTGGTTGCGCCCCAGCCCCTCCTACTGCCTGCACTCCTACGGACTCTTCAGGGCGAGTGTTCGAAGACTCTCCCCTGCCCTCACTTTGTTCCGCCAGCTTGCTTGGCGGGTACTGCACTCCTTGGGGTGGTGCTCCCCACTGCCCCTTGGTTCGCCTCTGTTGGCGCGGGCTCAGTCGCTATGCTCGCTCGCTCTTTCGAGCCTCCGTGGCGCCTGGTGTCCTGTGTGTCTGCAGGCCTACCTCCTCTGCTGGGCTGTCCTGCGTGCTTCGATAGGGGTGTGCGCCGTGTGGAGCCAGGTGTAGGCCTCTGCCACGCTCCGTCCTGATGTTCAGCACGTGGAATTCGAGTCCGCCGGTGGGATCAGCGTCATCTGACCTCAATCGCCTTTTCGCTTGCATCCGGGGTTCTGTGTCAATTCCGATGCCTCGTCGCCATTATACTTTACGCCAGTATACTTTCATTGTTAAAAATCAAGGATTAGCATCAGAAAACAGTAAAGTGCAAAGTGTTTCAGGTATGTGCAAAATACTCAATAAATACACAGCAAAGTAAAATATAATTGGAAATGTGCAAACTGCTTTTAAATGTGCAAAAATATACTGAATTTGTGCAAATTACTGCAATCAGGATACATCTTATAGCTGATTTGATGACATAGGTCCACAATGCCTGGTCAAAACATAACTCATCATACATGATAAAGCGTAGATAACAACTTCAAGAGTGCCCCTGCAATAGGAGACGCACTCCTCCAGCTAGTGATTTCAGAGCCTTCATGCTCTTTCTTCAGAGGCAGCTTCAAAGCACACACTTTGCAGGGGCACTCTTGAAGAAGATTAACACACGGCGTGTCCCGCCGTGAAGAGTTCGCACTGCCCTCCTGAGATGCTGAGGGATCGTCTTTCCTGAACTCTTCAGGGATTGTGTGACGGCGCAGCCTGCAGTTAATTGTGGAACAGGACTTGCCATTTCGAGGCCCACTGGAGGGCTGACATTGTTCCTTAAATCGTTTTAAATGCATACAAACCTACTGGAAGGTATGAATTAATAGGACAGAGACTGCAAGTCCCAGCGTGCACTATTGTAAAAAGGCACACCGGAGGCCACGTGATTAAGTGCAAATGCGCAGAGAATTGTGGGATTCATGTAAAAGTGTGTGCTTTGAAGCTGCCTCTGAAGAAAGTGCATGAAGGCTCTGAAACGCGTCAGGCAGGAGGAAGAAACTATTGAGATGGGAATGCCTGCTCCTATTTGAATAAATGATTTTGTTGAAATCACTGGCTGGAGGAGTGCGTCTCTTATTGCAGGGGCACTCTTGAAGAAGATTAACACACGGCGCGTCCCGCCGTGAAGAGTTCGCACCGCCCTCCTGAGATGCTGAGGGTTAGTCTTTCCTGAACTCTTCAAGGATTGTGTGGCGTCGCAGCCTGCAGTTAATTGTGGAACAGGACTTGCCATTTCGAGGCCCACTGGAGGGCTGACATTGTTCCTTAAATCGTTTTAAATGCATACAAACCTACTGGAAGGTATGAATTAATAGGACAGAGACTGCAAGTCCCAGCATGCACTATTGTGAAAAGGCACACCGGAGGCCACGTGATTAAGTGCAAATACGCAGAGAATTGTGGGATTCCTGTAAAAGTGTGTGCTTTGAAGGTGTCTCTGAAGAAAGAGCATGAAGGCTCTGAAACGCGTCAGGCAGGAGGAAGAAACTAATGAGATGGGAATGCCTGCTCCTATTTGAGTAAATGATTTTGTAAAAAATCACTGGCTGGAGGAGTGCGTCTCGTATTGCAGGGGCACTCTTGAAGAAGATTAACACAAGGCGCGTCCCGCCGTGAAGAGTTCGCACCGCCCTCCTGAGATGCTGAGGGATCGTCTTTCCTGAACTCTTCAGGGATTGTGTGATGGCGCAGCCTGCAGTTAATTGTGGAACAGGACTTGCCATTTCGAGGCCCACTGGAGGGCTGACATTGTTCCTTAAATCGCCCTCATGCGTTCTAACTCTCGTTTTTTTGTGGTCAAGGTGGTGCTGCCTACATATCTCATCCTACATGGGCATTCAAGTATATATATAGTAAATATAGTGCCACATGTCAGGAATTGCTTAATAGGTTTCTCTCTAGTAGGGGTACTGTAGCTCTTACGCATGGGGCTGATTTTGCAGGCTTTACAGTGGCCGCATGCGAAGAACCCTTGAAGGGTTATCCCTGATTTCAGACTTTTATTGGTGATATCCCCCTTGACTAAAAGGTCTTTAAGGTTTCTCCCTTTCCTGTAGGTAATCTGTGGTCTCTTCTTCATGTCTTTGCCTATCACTGGGTCAGTAGTTAGAATATTCTAGTTGCGTGTGAGGATTTTGGATATGGCTTTGGACTCTTTGTTATAAGTGAGTATTACTCTGGTGGTCTTATCTTCCTCACTTACTTTTTCACTCAATGTAGTTTCCCTTTCAATTTTACAAATTTTATCCATGGCTCTTTGTAGGACCCAGTTCGGGTACCCCCTTTCCCTGAATCTTTGTACCATTGTTTCTTGTTCTGCCAGAAAGCTTTCTTGGGTGCTACAGTTTCTTTTCACTCTCAGTAACTCTCCGAATGGAATACTCCATTTAAGTGTTTCCTGATGGCTACTGAGAGCGTGAAGCAAGCTGTTCCCTGCCGTGGCTTTTCTATTGTTATATTCCTGCATAGTGGTAGTGACATAGAATCTGGTATCGGCTAGTTGTCTAGTAGCTTCTCCAATGTACGCCCCTCTGTCCCAAAGTACAATGTTCCCCCCTTTGTCTGCTGGGCGGATAATGTTTTCATCTTCACTAAGGGATTTGATGACCCCCCATTGTTTCTTGGAAAAGTTAGTAGAAATGTTGTTCCTGTGATTACTCCTTTTCTGAAAATTCAACAAATCATGGATGGTATTCTCGTGGAAGGCATCTATATTATCATGTGGCATAATGGGTGAGAAGATGGATTTGGGCTTGAATTTTGTATTAGACTCTTCGTATAAGAGCCACGGCGCTCCGGTGCTCATGACGAGCTCGGCTCGTCATGGCCCATGGAACGCTCACCCGCGGGGATAATTCCCCCGCTGTGCTGAACGTTCCAGGGAGCCAATGCACCTGTGACGAGCTGAGCTTTACATGAGCACAGGAGCACTGTAGTTCATGACGAGCTCAGCTCGTCATGAGCATGCGGGCGCTGTGCGCACCCCCCTCCTCCCCAGCACTGCGGGCATTACTCCGGCAGCGAAGGGGTTAATATGATATTAGAATGAACATTTTTGCTAATATACTTATCAAAAGTTTATAGGAATTCATTTATAGTGTATAATTGTATATATGATTTTCGTGGGTGCGCGAAGGGCGTGTGACAAGTGCGTACACCCTATGCTACTTCATGTCAGCAAAAGAAACAAGCATTAGCATAGCCAATAGGTCTTGCCTTTGGGACCTTATAAGTGTTTAACCATGCAACAGTTGATGTTGTTGCACCAAGGATATTATGCTGCATAACTAAATACTTATGAGGTCCCAAAGGTGAGACCTATTGGCTATGCCAGTGCTTGTAATTATAGTGTATATGGATTTGATGCTTTGGTCTCATTAGCTATACGCTAGCAATCAGAAAGGACTGAGGAGGGAACTGATTCAAGAGTTGTTGGCCTGAGAAGAACTTCAAGCTGGAAAGTTATTTGCCAGTAACAACAGAACACCCATGTTTACAGCTCTCAAATAATTCAACACATTTGGAGAGGGCCTATTTCATTTTGACATGGTGACAGAAAGTGCCATGTGCTAAAACAGAGTTGCATTCTTGAAAAAGTAGTACTCCAGCAAGGAATTCATCTCAGATGGACATCTCTTCACCTGTGATCAGGAGATAGTAATGAATGGTTCAAGAAAAGTGAATTTCAAAAGGATACTGAGTTAGCAAAGTGTCTGATCTGCAACAGTAACAAACCTCTGTGTTAATCTTGGTATTTAGCAAGTTCAAACTACTCCTTGCCATTGGAATTGGCCTAAAGCCCTCTCCGATGGCATGGCCGATGGAAATCTATGGTTATGAAATAGACACAACCCTACAGAAGTATCGGACTCCTGTCTCTACCAATGACACTCCTGCATAAGATGCCTTACGGTGTTACAGCTTGTTTCCAATTTCCCTCATGGGGGGCTTCCTTGGGTCGCCCGCCAGAGCATGGAAGATTGCAAAAGTCTGAGAGGGACTTGTGACAGGAAAGAGTAATCTTTAGTAAGTCACTGCTTTGAGTGGATGAGAGGTAGACACTGTAATCTAAGAATGACCTCACACCAGAGAAGGAAAGTTACACACCTGTAGCAGCAGCCATGCAGCAGCATAGATACATTGGGCCGATTCACAGAATGAACTTAAGACTAAATCTTAAACTTACTACTATTTAGTATTCACAGAATGCACTTACTACTTTCGGTATTCACAGAATAGATTTAAGACTACTAACTTTTCGTCCGTTCTCGGGCCGTAAATTCCGTCCTGAAGGTGGAGTTTCCGGCTTTGGGGCGGAGCTTACGACCCGGAGGCGGAGCTTGCGGCTTGGAGGTGGAGCTTTCGGGCCGGAGGCGGAGTTGCGGCTTGGAGGCGGAGCTTCCGGCCCAGAGGTGGAGATTTCAAATACCCATCTCTGAGCCGGAAGCTCCGCCTCCAAGCTGCAAGCTCCCCCTCTGGGCCATACGCTCCGCCCCTAAGCCGGAAACTCCGCCTCCGGGCCGGAATTTACGGCCCGAGTGCGGACGTAAAGTTAGTAGTCTTAAATCTATTCTGTGAATACCGAAAGTAGTAAGTTCATTCTGTGAATCTCGAAAGTAGTGAGTTCACTTTGTGAATCCTGAAAGTAGTAAGTGCATTCTGTGAATACCAAATAGTAGTAAGTTTAGGATTTAGTCTTAAGTTCATTCTGTGAATCAGACCCATTGTACAAAGCATGAATGGTACCCCACATTTGAGGATAAACATCCTGGATGAGTGTATATTCACAACAGAGAGTACTGCATGCCTACACCCCCACCAGCGCCGGATGGCGTACGTATTTGCCACGGATCTGGTCCTCGGTCAGCTGCACCTCGATGAGGGGGTCGCGGTGGTGAAGAGTTTCCACCAGGGCCATTCCTTCTCCCCCTTGTTCTTCTTGAATTTCTTCTGCACGCAGCGAATCGCCAGGAACTGGATCTGAGCAGGCAACAGTGCGAGGGGTGAGTCTTGCTGCAAGATGAACTCCATACATGGGTAGAGAGAGAGGAAGAGGAGGAGCAGGGGAGTGCGCGCAGCGTCCAATCAGCTGCAGCGGGTGGTGTGAGGACCTGAAAAGAGGAGAGACAGGCGTGGGCATGAGAAAGGCTAATGGGAGCAATAATTACCCTTTATCGAACAGGAGCAATAGAAAGATTAGCCCATCAGCAAAATGTATTAGATCATCACAAGTTTGTAAATTAATTTGCTTTCAGTTTCATTGCTCTTGCCAAGCTGTCAAATGAAGTGGATTTTGTGATAAGGGTAGCAATATCTCATGGGAGAGCTGCACCGAGGGAAGCATAGAGATATATCGCTTTACTTTTGGCTGGTGGAAGGAAAGAACAAACTAATGTTCAAAGACAAGCATAAACACGCGCGCCTCGCACAGTGGGGGGGAGGGGGTGGGTGCAATTCACTCGCGGGAGCGATAATTGCTGCCAGATGGTGGCGCATCCTCCCGCGAGTGAATCTCCTGACGTGCACGTGTTGCCATTGAAGGCAATAGAACGCGTGCATGTGCTTGGCTGAAAAGCCTAAGTGATCGGAAAAGGTATTTTTCCTTTGCAACGCATGCACGTTGCGAAGGCAAGACCTAAAAAGTAATCTGATTGAAATCAATTTCATTGTGAAAGAGGGAGGATCAATCCTTCTGATATTTCCTTTACGTTTTGTCCTTGATAGAGAGAAGACCTGTTTCTTGCTTCTCTTTATATTGATATACCTTTTTTATGTGTTTGTTTATTTCTAATACAACTATGACTTCTAGTTTTGCAGAAGTTGATCCACTTACAGTAGAGGATGAAGAACAGATGGTGCAGCAGAAGGAGAAAAGAAAGGAAAGCATTGTTTGGTCTTTTTTTAGTGTACCAGAGGGAGGAAAAAGGTGAATGCAAGAAAAGTAACTTGCATTATCTGTGAGAGAGTGCTGTCCAGAGGCTCCGATAAAAAGTAATCTTGCGGTACGAGTAGTATAAAAAAACATATGAGACCATCCACCCTGTACACTTTGCAAGACAGGAAAGAAAAAGACAGTTGAATGCTGCTGCTGAAGCTGACCCCAGTACTACATCAACTACTGCACAGATTCCATCTGCACCAAAGCCTCACATCATGCCTGAATTTTTAAATGCAGCAGTTAGTTACATTAAGTGCGCCACATAGCTCTGTGTTGGCGAACAGTGCATTGATGTCATCTCTGCTGCTCTTAAAGCGCACAAATGTTATTTTTTTCACTTTTATAATGTCCTTTTATTTTTGTTCAAGAGATCATTGTCCGATCTTCATTTTTCTCTGTTGTTTTTAAAATAAAAAACACACAAAAAAGTACAAAAAAGTTTAAAAATTTCTGAAAAAAAAGAAAAAACGGTTGTTACGGACCACATCTACTGGTTAAAAAAAGAAAAATTACCTGAGTGATTACATCAGAGTATGAACACTATGTGGGTGATTGGAGAAATGCAAGTATAGTGCATGGGTATTTTATGAATGTTTCAGAAGTGGCAACGTGATTGAATGAGTTCATGGATAATAGCAGGGTAATTGAAGGAGTGCATGAGTACTGTGTAGGTGATTAGATGAGTGCATGTGTTGTGCACAAGTGATTGTAGTAGTGCATGGTTACTGCCCGGGTCATTCAATGAGTACATGGCTACTGACTGGATGATTAGAGTACTGTACTGAGAGTGCATGGTGAATTTATAAGTGCCTGTGTATTGGCGGAGTGATTGGATCAGTACGTGATGCTGGATAGGTGATTGGAGGAGTGCATGGGAATTGACAGGGAAATTGCTGGAGGACATAGGTACTAGCTGAGTAATTGGACAAGTGAATCAGTAGTGTGTAGGTGGTTAGAGGTTTGCATGAGTAGTGTATGGAGGATTATACCAGTGCATGCATTAGTGCCTGGGTCATTGTAGGAGTACATGGGTGGAGAGTCTGGATAAGTCTATGGTGCTGCATGGGTGATTGGATGAAAGCATGGGAAGTGAGATGCTGATTGCTGGAGTAGATGGGTACTACCAGGGTAATTGGAGGAGTGAATGTGTAGTGTGTAGGTGGTTAGAGGTCTGCATGGAAAGTGCATGGAGTTTTGTGGCAGGGCATACGTTATTGCCTGGATCATTGACCGGGAACATGGGTAGTGACTGGATGATTAGAATTGTGCAAGGCGAGTGTATGGTGAATTTATACATGCTTGGGTATTGAAGGAGTGATTAGATTAGTACATGGTATTGGCTGGGTGACTTGAGGTGTTTATGGGGAGTAACAGTGGGATTGCTGGACCAAACGGGTACTACCTAGGAAAATGAAGGTGTGAATAGTAAACATGTTATTGTAGCACTGCATGTGTTAGTGTCTGGGTCACTGCATCAGTACATGGGTAGTGACTAGATGAATAGAGTACTGCAAGGAGAGTGTTTGGTGAATTTATAAGTGCTCGGGAATTGGCAGAGTTATTAGATTAGTATGTGGTACTAGCTGGGTGACTGGTGAAATGCATGGGGAGTGACAGTGTGATTGCTGGACAGCATGGGTACTACCTGGGAAAATGAATCTATGAATAAACAGTGTATAAGTGGTTAGAGGACTGCATGGATAGTGAACATATTATTGTAGCACTGCATGTGTTAGTGTATGGGTCATTGCATGAGTACATGGGTAGTGACTGGATTATTAATGTACTGCAAGGAGAGTGCATAGTGAATTTATAAGTGCATGGGTATTAACAGAGTGTTGGACTGCATGGGTACTACCTGGGAAAATGAAGGTGTGAATAAGCACTGTATAAGTTAAGGGTACTCATAGTACGGCCCGAGGGCCGCCAGAGGCCCGGCAAGCCTTCCTCGGAGGCCCGCTGACCTTTCAGACATCGTACCTGTGTTTTAAAAACCATTTTTTAAAGAGTGTCTGCAAACACTGCCGGTTGCAGCAGAAACACTCTGAGAGGTTCTGCTGCTCTGTGGGGGCTAGGCGATTCATTCCAGCGGTAGTCAGAGTGGAGCTGCAGGGCCGCTAAGAGGAGGTGAAATAAAGCAAATGGTCTTTTAAAGACCTGTGAAGTGCTCGAGTTCGGCTGTGTGTGCGTGCCGGGGAAGCAGTCTCAGCCAGGGCTGACACACAGGCAGGGTGAGATGACAGAGGGTGACAGAGAGAGGTAGAGGGAAGTAGACAGAGGGAGAGGAAGGGAGGGAAAGGGAGGGAGAAAGAGAGGGAGGGAGGGAAAGGGAGACCGAGAAATGGAGACAGAGAAAGGGAGACAGACAGAAGGAGGAGGACGACAGATGGAGGAGGGCGACAGAGGGAGGGAGACGGAGTGAAGGAGACGGAGTGAGAGAAGGGGAGTGAGGGAAGGGGAGTGAGAGAAGGGGAGTGAGGGAAAGGGAGTTTGGGAAGGGGAGTGAGGAAAGGGGTGAGGGAGGGAGTGAGGGAAGGGAAATGTGGGAAGGGGAGTGAGGGAAGGGGGGTGGGGAAGGGATGAGGGAAATAGATAAAAGGAGTGAGGGAGTGAGGGGAAGGGAGTGAGGGAGGGAGTGAGGGAGGGGGTGAGGGAGGGAGTGAGGGAAGGGGAGTGGGGGAAGGGAGTGAGGGAGGTAGTGATGGAAGGGGAGTGAGGGATGGGGAGGAAAGGAGTGAGGAGTTAGGGGAGTGAGGGAAGGGGAGTGAGGGAAGGGAGTGAGGGAGGGGGGTGAGGTAAGGGAGTGAGGTAGTGAAGGAGGGGGTGAGGGAAGGAGTGAGGGAGGGGGTGAGGGAGGGAGCGAGGGAAGGGGAGTGAGGGAAGGGGCGTGAGAGTAGGGGAGTGAGGGAAAGGGAGTGAGGGAAGGGGAGTGAGGGAAGGGGAGTGAGGAAAGGGGTGAGGGAGTGAGGGAAGGGAAATGTGGGAAGGGGAGTGAGGGAAAGGGAGTGATGGAAGGGAGTGAGGGAGGGATGAGGGAGGGAGTGAGGGAAGGGGAGTGAGGGAAGGGGAGTAAGGGAAGGGGAGTAAGGGAAAGAGTGAGGGAAGGGGAGGGAGAGAGGGAGTGAGGGAAGGGGAATGGGGGAATGGGAGTGAGGAAGGGAGTGAGGGAAGGGGAGTGGGGGAGTGAGGGAAGGGGAGTGGGGGAAGGGGAGTGAGCGAAGGTGAGTGAGGGAGTGAGGGAAGGGGAGGGAGGGAGAGATGGAAGGGGATGGAGGGAGAGAGGGAAGCGGAGGGAGAGGGGTAAAGGGAGTGAGGGTGAGGGAAGGGGAGTGAGGCTGAGGGTGAGGGAGGGAAGGATAGGAAAGGAGAGGGAAGGGAGAGGGAATGAGAGGGAAGGAGAGAGAGGGAGAGGAAGGGAGAGGGAAAGAGAGGGAGGGAGAGGGAAGGAGAGGGAGGGAAAGGGAAAGGGAAGTAGAGGGAAGGAGAGATGGAGAGGGAAGGAAAGAGAGGGAGACAGAGAGAGAGGGAGTGAGACAATCAGAGTGAGAGAGAGAGAGGGAGGGAGAGGGAGGGAGTCAGTCAGAGTGAGGGAGAGATAGGGAGAAAGAAGGAGAGAGAGGGAGCGAAAAGGAGCGAGAAAGTCAGAGTGAGACTAAGGGAAACAGGGAAGGAGAGAGGGAGAGAGAGGATTGGAGGGAGGGAGGCAGAGAGAGAGAGGGAGATAGAGGGAGGGAGACAGAGAGAGGGCGACTGAGAGAGAGAGATAGAGAGGGGAATGGAGGGAGCGAGACAGAGAGAGAGAGTGTCTCTGGGTCATTGCATGAGTACATGGGTAGTGACTGGATGATTAGAGCACTGCAAGGAGAGTGTATGGTGAATTTATACGTGAGTGGGTATTAATGGAATGATTGGATTAGTACATGGTACTAGCTGGGTGACTGGAGGAGTGCATAAGGAGTGAAAGTGTGATTGCTGGACACTACGGGTACTACCTGGGAAAAGGAAGGTGTGAATGAGCAGTGTAGAAGTGGTTAGAGGATTGCATTGATAGTGCACATGTTATTGTAGTACTGCATGTGTTAGTGTTTGGGTCATTGCATGAGTACATGGGTAGTGACTGAATGATTAGAGCAAGGAGAGTGTATGGTGAATTTATAAGTGCTTGGGTAGTAATGGAGTTATCACATTAGTACATGGTACTAGCTGGGTGACCAGATGAGTGCATAGTGATAGTGTGATTGCTGGACTGCATGGTACTACCTGGGAAAATGAAGCTGTGAATAAACAGTGTATAAGTGGTTAGGGGACTGCATGGATAGTGCACATGTTATTGTAGCACTGCTTGTGTTAGTGTATGGGTCATTGCATGAGTACATAAAACTGCCATTCTAATCAGATGCATATCAGACGCCGGCCTACCACATGCTCTGTCCATTTGTGTCACTGTGTGCACTGATCCAGCGGGTCTAAAGAAATTCAGTCTCATATATGTAAACTCTGCACTAGGATACTCAACATTATTTATACATTTAACACTAGGCCCAAACTTGTCTGAGACTTGTATTTTGACCTACTGAATCATATGACCTAATTAAATCAAATCTAGCAAACACTTTAATTAAGTCACATTTTAATAGGCAATGGATTAACTAATGATAACACAAAGAAACTACCAAGACCAGCTTGTCATTTCAAAAATCTATTTATTAATTTTATTTCAAAGCAGAAGCATTTCTCTTTATTAGCGTTTTTATTTCAGCAAATTAATTAATAAGAGGCACAAAAGATTTGCAAATTCGAACCAACATCAGTATGAGTAAACTCAAATAGTTATTTATTTTAATTCTCCATAACCTATTTTCCCTAACTTAACTAAAGAGAAAAACCTGTAAGTAAAGAAAAATTATCAAGTCTTACGTGAAAGGGAAATCTGGCATTGTCTCTGGAGCACAGGATCGATCGAACAGTGCTCTTAGCAAGGGGGAAATTCTTATAGTATTTTCCTATCTAAAACTATCTAAAAGAATACAAATATTCGAGCAGAACAGGATTTGATTGGTCGACAAATGTCTTTCGATGTGGTCATTCAACTCGCACATAGCCAGAGTCACGTTTTCAAAAGTGCCATTGTCCATAAGAAAGTCACCGGCAGCTTCCGAAGAAAGTAACATTTAGCAAAAAGCAAAACTTCCTTCGTCCGGTCATGCTTTTCCGCTGCCGAACGACAAGTACGGCCTTGACCATGAAACAATCTGAACCAAATGTCCTAAGCTTCCACACAGCCTTTGTTTGCAAGCCTTTCTCCAAGAATTAATGTAGAAAAACATTTCTCATTCCAGCGTAGCTGTGCAAGGCCCACTTTTGCTTAGCTTCAGACATCCATTTTAGAGGTAGGCCACAAGCCTTTTTGCATGAGGGTGAGTCTAGTATGCAAGGAAACACAGGACAATAATTAATTCAAGAACTGACAAATATTCTGTTACCCACCCCCTCTACTAAAATTAACCCATTAGCTATGTTACCTAGTTTTGCATACAAACCAGTAAACAAACACATACACATGAGACGACAATACGTAAACAAAAGCACATTTAAAAGAATGCACATGCTATTATTTTCAAAACAGCTGCAGTTAATAAATAACAAACAAAAGACAAAGTAAATATATTATTTAAAGCAAAACGAAAAACATAACAAGAGCACAAATGGTTATACCCGCGTGTTTATGATGGTGTGTATTACTCTAGGTTGAGTCAGTAAACGTGAAAATCATGCAACACACATTAGTAAAAATAAAAATAATGAGAGTTTCATTTGTCATAAACTTTTCAGAAATAAATCTGAAAGTCCGCTCCATTAACTCCCTCCTCTGGTGATTTTAAAATCACCAAACAAAACCCAAAAATGTTATACTAAAAATTTTACTTTTATAAATGTCATATAATGATTTCTCTCAGTGCTAGTAAGTCTAAACTCCTGTCGCATTGATCTGTCTTTGTCTGGAACTCCATTTTGAGTCCCACGGAACTCATCCATTTCAATCTCCTTCTCTTGAGCCTTTCTGAGCTTATAAATCCTTTTCTTTTCCCTCACATGCTTCTTTCTTTTGTGAATGATGCAACTGATTTTTAACAGAGGTGTCACTATAACAATAACTATAACAGAATAGAGTACTTTGCCAATGATTGAACTACCAATGTCAGCAAACCATTCCTTGATTGCTCTAAATCTTTTTGCCAAACATTCAGAAAAACTGTCATCTTCCATAGGTTCTATTTCAGTGTGAAATTCTGTAATATTCTTAATTAATGATTCAATATTCTGGCTTTTATCTGGGATATATGTGCAGCAGTGCTGAACATGCAAAATCCCACAGACTCCTCCCTCTTTTGCTAAAAGAATATCAAGGGCAAGCCGGTTTTGCATAACCATGCTTCTGGTAGCAATAAGCTCTGTATTGACCAACTGGAAACGGCTTGCAGTATCAGTGCACAGTCTATCAACAATTGTGGAAACCTTCCTGATCTTTATTGCATTCAGGGTAATTCCCACCATAGGAATTATTGCACCAAAAATATCCCCCATGATTTCGGAAAAACTTTCCATTTTTATTCTATTCAGGTGTTTGCCAATTTCAAATGATCCTTCTTTATTTCTGTCAACATGGAAAATTTTAGGAAAGACAAGACCAAGGTAACATGTGCCATACCAATGGTCAGGAAGACTAAAATATGCTTTATTACCACAGACAAAATAAATCCCTGGGAAAATTGGGTCTTTGCCACCCTTAAATCCCCAGCCCCCAATAATTCGATAAGTGTCTTCACATTGACTAGCACCAACAAAATAGTTATCATAGAGCGTATTATCTCTTCTGATACAAAGCTTTCCACTAACTGGTTAGTCTATATGGATGGCAGCAAAACTGTTTTCACCATTAAGTTTTTCATCCTCTATCTGCCAAAACTTTGATTTAGTCTGTTTCAGCATTTCATTCCTCTTATAAATTGCTCTTCTTTCCTCAACCTGATTAAGGAAAGATTTTTCTTCATCCCTCATTTTGCAAGTTAAATTATTCTTAAACGCATATTCATATGTTAATTCATTAGTAACCAAGAAGAATTCCCTCATTTGTTTAGCAGGCTTAACTTTGTTAAAACTATTTACAACTTTTAAATTCGCAAAAATCTCATCATAGTCTGAATAATAGTATTCCAGACGACCAGTTTGATAGAACAAGCTTGATATAACACTACAGGTAATCCCATAAGTAAGTGGAAGCATATTGTACTTAACCCCTTCAGAAACAGAAGTAGGAAGCTTAACACACACATAACAATCTTTAACATCCATGACTCTAACATATTCTGAAAGAAGTCTGGAAAATGAATTAGTAGAAAAATCTCCAACTGATCTGTCCTGATGGACATCTGGTTTATGCTCAATGATTCTGTTAGTTTTGCCTGCATGATCAACTTGTTTTGATTCAGCTTTGCTTGTTATATTTACTCTAAAATGCTCTTTATCAATTCCAAAAGGGAAAATGACTGCCAAAATTAACCAAACTAAAATAATCAAAATAACACAAATAGAAGACATTTTGCAACATCTTCTAAGAATTGCACACCTAGAGTTATCAGCGTTAGGCATTATGCTCACTTAAAAATGAAATAAAAACAAAAAATTTAATATTTTATGTATAACTGAATAACACACACCCTCCCCTTTTAATTTTTTGTTTGTTTTTAGTAACCCTCTAACAGCTTTTCTTCGACTGAAAGTATGCAGCTAGCACAATTTCTTCGACCTTGTGTCACCTAACACAGTTTCTTCAGCCGTATGCCAAAAAGAAAATCAACCAAACCTTAACTGAAATTAAACCTCAATCATTGTTACTATTTTCTTCTAAATCTTCTTGGCTACTGCTGCTCACCTCAACTATTGGTGGGATAATCAGGTAAGCCCACTCTGGAGATTTATACTTCTGATTAGGCTTCAATGGTCTCTTACTTTTTCTGTTTATAACTTCAATTTTCTTTATAACTTGACCCTTTTTATCTGTTTCACCCTTCTGACTCGATATTTCATTGACTTGTTCCTTCTATTTGTTGACCAATTTGAATTTCAAATCTTCTCTAGGCCAAATATCGCCTTTTCGTGAGAGCTTCTTTTTAGGCTCTATTTCATTACTTTCTGCTTACCAAGCTCTTTTTCTGAATTTTCTTATTTCAGATTCTTCATCACTGTCGTCTGAGTCAGTTTCAGAGATTTCAATACTATATCTAGGAACTTCTTTACTTGGCAGTTTCACTCCGTTAGGAACAACATCTCTGTAGCTGGTACTTGGCAATTCGTCTTCTTCTTCTTCTTGAATTACTTCTAACTTCCCAGTCTCAAGATTTCCGTTCCTGCTTTCAGAGCTTTCAATCTGCTTTTCAATACTCTCCTGATCTTGAATCTCTCCTGACACAGTTTCCTTTTCAGTTCTTTTTTCTAGAACATCTTCATCATTATCTGAATCAACAACAACGATGTCTAGTTCTTTTTCATTTGATGCATGTCTTTCTTCTGTTTTCTCCAGATGGTGACTTCTTTGTCGATCTTCAGAATCTGGATTTTCAGGATTCTCTTCTTCCTCAGAATCTGAATCTGATGTAGTTTTGTCACTGTCTTCCTCGGGGTTATCTGGTGCAGGTACACAAAGAGTATGACTAGCATGCACCCACCTTTTCAAGCCCTTACATGACAGCATTGGTTGTCACTAAAATTACTTGCCTTGCTTTCTGCCACCTGGGTACCAAACAGTTCCTTCTTTGATGAACCTTTGTTCTGACTCAGTCTCCTGGCAAAAGATCATGAGCTTGTTCCTTTTCTTTTGAAATCACATCTGTTCCCACCTGATGGAATACAGAGGTTACCACGTCAGAGAGTTGCTTACAGTAGTCTAAAATTGCTAGCAACTTTCCAACTGGAACATGAGCCTGTCTCATTACTCTTCCCATAAGTATGTCATGAGGGCTAAGACTTGTTTTCTTGTCTGGAGTACTTCTCAATGACATTAAAACAAGTGGAAGAGCATCTGTCTACTTAATCCCTGTAGCTAGACACATTTTTAAAATTCTGTTTTTAATTTGTTCCATTTATCTGCTCTACAACACCTGATGCTTCTGGTCAGTATGCACAATGCAGTTTTTGTTTGATGCCAAATGCTTCACAAATTAGTTCAATTAGTCTGTTTTCAAAATGGCTGCCGCGATCACTTTCAATAGTTACTGGAAAACCATATCTAGGTATGATCTCCCTCAAAAGCAATTTTGCCACAGTGATTGAATCATTGTGACGAGTTGGGAAAGCTTCAACCCATCTTGAAAACAAACAGACAATTACAAGCACATACCTGAGTTTATTGTATTGAGGCATGTCAATAAAATCCATTTGCAATCTGGTAAAAGGACCACCCTCCCGGCCTATGGTTCCCATGCTTACCACTGTTTTTCTGTTTGGATTGCTGACAGATCAAGCAACGTTAGCAAAGTGACTCTGCAATGACGCTGAATTTTGTATTATACCAAGTCTCTCTGAACTGTCTGATAATTGTGTCTCTTCCTAAGTGACCTGGTCCATGGTACATCCGTGCCATGTCAGCAATCATACAATTAGGCATAACAGGTCTTCCATCTTTGTAAACCCAAATTCCATCTTCCTCTCGCTGTCTGCAATCTTCTTTGAGCCAAGTATTTTTCTCCTCATCCTCAGCCTCATCTTGTAAATCTTTTACTCCCTGCCATGTTTCTACCACAGATATTAGCATGAGAGAATTCATTACATGTTCATTATTTTTCTCCCGATTAAGTGAAAGATTGTTCTTTGCACAATAACCTGCACTTTTATCTGCAAAAGCATTTCCTTTAGTGATGTAATCCTGGCCTTTTTTATGTGCACCACATTTAACTACTGCTATTTTTTCTGGTAATTGAATGCCATCAATTAATCTTTTAATCAATTTTGCATTTCTGATCGGAATCCCTGCAGATGTTAAATAACCTCTTTGGGACCAAAGCTGCCCATAATCATGGACCACTCCATAACCATACTGACTATCAGTCACTATGGTAACGTTTTTTCCTTTAGCTCTTTCACAGGCACGAATTAAAGCAACCAATTCAGCTATTTGTGCTGAACAAATTCCTTCAAGAGTTAAACCCTCAACTATTTCAGAAACTGTACAGATTGCATATGCTGCTCTTAGGATGCCTTCATCTGTTCTTAAACAAGAGCCATCCACAAAGTAAATAATATCTGACTCTGGCAAAGGTACATCTTTAATGTCCTTCCTGGGTTTGGTGCAGTATTCTAGAACATCCAGACACTCATGTTCTACTTCATCATCATCATCAGGAGTCACATCTGGTAAAAGTGTAGCTGGATTGAGATTCAGACATCTCGCAATAGATACATTATCTGATCCCAGAATAACCTTATCATATTTCGTTAATCTATTGCTAGACAGGTGTTGTGTTTTACTTCTAGTAAGAAGTGTTTCAACTGAATGAGGTACATGTACTTTTACAGGAAACCCCATTAGAATTCCTTCACTTTGTTCAAGACTCACACTTGTTGCAGCCACTGCTTTTAAGCAACCTCGCAGAGCTTTTGCAACAGGATCAACGACAGCTGAAAAGTAAGCTATAGGTTTTCTCATGTTACCATGTTTTTGAATTAGAACTGATAAAGCACAACCTTCTCTTTCACTGCAATACAGCTAAAACTATTTGTCATATTCTGGCATACCCAGTGCAGGTGCTTCACAAAGACTTTTCTTTAGCTTTTCAAAAGCCTCTAATTCTGTTTTTGTCAAAACAATTGGATCTTTAATGTCTGCTTTTGTTAATCTTCGTAATGGTTTTGCAATAACTGAAAACCCACAAATCCATTGACGACAATAACCAACCATTCCTAGAAACATTCTGATCTGTCTCTGAGTTGTTGGTGGCTGCATTGCTTGAATCATTTTTATTCTCTCAATTGTCACCTGTCTAATTCCTTTTGCAATCCGATGACCTAGGTATTTAACCTCTTGCTTGCAAAACTGTAGTTTTGCAGGTGACACTTTATGCCCTTTATCTGCCAAACGATTCAGAAGTGTAATTATGTCTGTCACACAATTTTCTCTTGTTTTTCCTGCGACAAGAAGGTCATCAATATACTGGACTAATGTTGACTCTCCAGGCAATTTTAGATCTTCCAGGGACTTTTTTAACAACTGATTAAAAATAGATGGACTCTCTGTATACCCTTGAGGAATACGACACCATGCTAATATTCGATCATGGAACCGAAATGCAAAAATTTGCTGACTATCTGGATGTAAAGGAACTGTAAAGAAGGCATTACACAGGCCAATGACAGTATACCGATCTGCGTAATGCAGAATCTGATATAGAATTACTGCTGGATTCGGTACAACTGGACAGCAAGGAACAACTATTTTATTAATTCTTCTCAGGTCCTGAACTATTCTGTACATTCCGTTTGGCTTTTTAATACCCATAATTGGCGAATTACATGGGCTGCTCTCAATTTCTTTTAAAACTCCTTGCTTAATGAATTTTTCAATAACAGGAATTACACCTTCAATTGTTTCAGGTTTCATTTTGTACTGAGGAACATTTGGAAAATCTATTCCTTGCCTCACAGTAATTTTAACTGGGTCTACATGTTTCATGAAACCCATTTCATCACCCGTCAAATCCCAAATTTTGGGATTCACTGCTTCTTTCAGTTCTTCTGGAAAATTATTTTTATCAAAAGCAGGAAACATTTTATTTTCTTCATCAACCATTAACAATGTCAATTTGTACAAGCCATCTTCTTCTAAGGTTTGAAGCTCAATACCTTCAGGTGAACAGTATTTTTTACAGTTCATCTTACACAACAGATCCCGACCTAATAGATTAAGAGGACTGCTGTTACAGATGATAAGTCTGTGTTTATCTTTGTAATTTCCTATTTCTACATCTACAGGATTTGTCAGACTAGTTTTAATATGCTGATTAGCTACACCAACAACCTGGATTGTATCACCCGAGAGAGGGAGATTTTCAATGTCCACTGACCTAACAGTAGAACTGGTAGCCCCAGTGTCCACAAGAAAAGTGATATCCTTATCATTCACTTTACCATTTACAAATGGACCTGACTGATCTACCTCAAGAGTGGCTCCAACTACACACTCTTCTTCCCCTCTCAGGCACCGTCATGAGTAATCCTCCAAATTACTGCTCTCATTTTCTTTCAACCAAAATTGTTGAGAAACATTTGACACATTTTGCGATCCTTTTACCTGTTCAGCTCCGCAGAAACCTGTTGCCGGATTATATCTTTGTGAATTTCTGCAATTTGGCAAAGGTGGATGTGGAATTTGGCTTTGCTGAATGAATTGATTCTGCTGCTGATTCACTAACTGTTGCTGTAGCTGTTGCTGCTGACTTATTTCATTTAACTGTCGATGAAGCTGTTGCTGCTGATTTATCTCATTCTGCATCTGTGGATTTAATGATGAATTCTTTAAATTTCTGGGCGGATTTTTACACTCTCGCTTCCAGTGTCCAATTTCCCCGCAATTAAAACAGGGTAACTTTTGTTTCAATTCTTCAATGTTTATATTAAATTTTGGCTTATTCGTAAAATTTCCTTTAAACTTGCCAGGATTCTGGTTCTGCTGAAAACTTTTATTTTCTAAAGCTGCTATCTGTTGCTCAGCTACCTTCACTTGCGCCCACATTGCTTTTTCCTTGAGTTTCTTCTGCCTAGCATCTATTTCATCACTGCAATATTTTGCCTTTCTCAGGATGTCATTAACCGAAAGTGCTTGCCAGCCTACAATTCCAGTCCTAATCATGTCCCCTATTTCAGGTCTCAGGCCATAAACAAATCTATAAATGAAGTGGCTCATGTCACTTTCACTTAATTTCTCATAGCCACTGTATTGTTTAAATATCAGAAGCGATCTTTCATAATAAGAATGAACTGATTCTTTTGGTTCCTGGTTAGTTCTGTCAATTTTAACCCAATCTACTTCTTTTGCAGGAATTTTGTCTTTTAACCAGACAATTACCTTGTCATAGTAATCCATGACAGTGTCTGAAGGAGCACCTTTTACTCTATGCCTTTGTGGTTCCTCCTTCGGCCAACCCACATAAATTTTGCATTCTGTCCAAAGATCTGACGGGACAACAATGTCAAAGAAACCATCAAGATCAATCCACAGAACTTTGGAAACTTTAATAAATCTATCCACCTGACGATACCATTCCACTGGCTTTTCTCTGAGTCTAGGAAAATCATTCGTAAATAATAATATATCCTGTCTTGTCCATGGAACATGAACATAACCTCCGCCAGCTATTTCTCCCATTGGAAATTCACCCAAAACTTCTCCTCTGTTCCTCTTCTTCTTCTCTCTATTTTGTCCATTTAACTCTCCATTTACTTAAATCACGTAATCTTTTCAGGAACACAATTAATTCTTTTATATGAGTTATTCTGCCTGTAGTATTAAGATTTTCTATGCCCTTTTCCAAAAAATCCACTCTGTAATGCTTTTGTAATTGTTTCTGATGAGTTAAATCTATTTCCAATTCAGCAGCCACCTCTTCAAACTGTTCATACTTACTCTTAGTTTTCCATTGTATACTCTTGCATATAAAAAGTAATTCATCATCCTGATATTGTTTCAAACAATCAGTACCAATTGTGCCAATAATCAATTCCTCTAAGTCTGCTTTTAATTTAGCAACATCAAGCTGTCTTGATTCATGAATTTTTGTTAACTCTGTTCAATTTACAGAGCCAAAATCTGATTCTGCAACTGATGGTGGGACATTTGACTAACCTTGATTTAAAGTTAAATTTGGCATTGTTTTATCTTTATGAATCTCTGTTAACTCAGAATAAAACTTTTCAGCCACTTTCTGAATCTCTGCATTCAAAGGATTTGCTATTATTGACTGCCTGTTTTCATTTTGATCAAAAACTGGTACAACAGGACCAATTGTAACTAGTACTGTCACTGCTTCCATGCCTTTTGTCAATTGTTGAATTAATTCTCCCTTTGCCTTCAAATAATCTGTTATATTTGGAATATCAGGCAGAGTCTTTTTATCATTTTTCGGAACATTATTTCTAAAATTAGAATTTTCTCTTGGGGATCTTGTTTTGCTTCTTGACCTTTCTCTATCGAGTAATCTCATGAATCTGGGTGACTCCTCAAATTCCTCCCTAGGTGCAGAAGGAGAAACACCTGAAAAACTTCTTGGAGTAGAATGTGAACAACCTGGTTGTTGATACGGCGGAGGACTGTTTAACATGTCCTCTAAAACTGCATCAAATTCTTGATCTAATTTACCTTTCTCTTGTGAATTCTTTTGACCTGGTTCTAAAACCATTTCTAATACTGGATATAATCCCTCCTGCATATCTCCTTTCCTCGAACGACGTACTTTTTCCTGATGAGTTTCTTTATATAAACTCCTTGGTGTTCCCCAATTTTCTCGCTCAAGCTCCATCATTTCAATTTCCCATTAAACTAAAGCTTCAAATTGAGTTGGTCTGGGTCTTGGTGAAAGAGCCATCATTTTATCTCCCGAATTTCTTAAAACTTTAACCTTAAATGACCCATCCTCAGGCCAGGCTAAAACACCATCTCACTTGGTATATTGCATCCAATTTTTAAACCAGAGAACGGTATGATATCCGTATTCTCCTTCCATATATACTGCAGGTGTTTTATACTTCTGAAGCAATTTTCCACCACACGCTTTAATTTTCTTGTCAGGATTAAATACATGTTTAATTTTCTGAATCGATGAAGGCTTTTTCACTTCATTATACCAATAACTCATGTTTTAAAATTAATTCATAAAGCTTAGAAAAGATCGTAAATAATTTTCTGTTGTTCCGCTACTCTGACTAATCCGTGCGTGAAACTCACCAACAAACCAATCAGGATAAGCTACTTCACCACCTTGCTTAACCAATAAGAAACCAGTTTTCAGAAAGGATGAATCAGCTAACAGCTCGATTTGATCACGTAAACCAATCAGTGCACTTGCTGTGATGTATGTCAGCCAATCACAGCGCGAACCCTGTGACGTACACTGCCGCTGCAGCGAAGCTGCGCGTGTCAGTGTCACTCCGTAATTCACCCCTCCCTTACAAAATATTTTCACAGCGCCATTTTGAACACTTCTTTTCGAAGAGTTTTAGTTAATAACTACACAAAACAAACCATTTGTCTGATTCAGTAACAAAGTAATAGTTTTACCAAACATTCAGAAATTTCACTCGCATGAAATAGACAACGCTATTTTCATAAAAACAATTATTTTTTTTGCATTCATACAAAGAGAAACCTATCCATACACACATTAATTCTTCAGTCGGACTTTAACCAACCAATAGAATCCCTGCTTACGCCAGTAAGAAAAAGCTGTCTTACCCTTCACACAAGTTCGGAAAAATCCTACTACTCTTTTCACAACGAGTTTTAAAACTGGCTCCTAGTCCCTATACTCAATGTTACGATTTCATAGTCAATCCTCACTATTCATGCAAACTGTCATACCTAAATCCCTAAACTTGTGTGGTACGACCACAACACATAGTGATATTTCTGTACCACTATTTTGAAACGGAAAAAATGAACTGTGTAACTTCACCTGTCACACTACTCTGCCGGCACATAGGCTTTTCAGACTGCTGGACAAACCTAACAACAAACATATAACATCTTAGACAAAACTTAACATGTGTTAAACATGTATCCTATGTAATTACCATGTAACATGACGGGCTTCAGGCGGAAACAGGGTACAGAGACTGCCCTAATTGCAGTGATCGAAGAAGCAAGGAAAATAGTAGATGGAGGTAGTTGTGCTGCTATTGTGCTATTAGATCTGAGCGCAGCCTTCAACACTGTCAATCACTCCATTCTGAAGCAAAGACTGAGTGACGTAGGCGTGGATGGTGTGGCACTCAGATGGCTGGACTCCTTCATCACTGAGAGAACTTTTGCTGTCTTTGAGGAGGATGTTATTTCAACCCAGTGAAAACCTCTCTTCCTGCCTAGTAGAGGTGTGTAATTGGATGAACACCTCTTTCTTGAAACTGAATGGCACAAAGACAGAGGTCATGATGCAGGGACACAACCCCCCCTTGTCAGTTAACGCCTGGTGGCCTAATAATCTTGGCCAGCCCCCACTGCCCAAGGAACAAATTAAAAGCTTGGGAGTCTGGTTGGACCTCACACTTAGCTTCCGGGTGCAAGCGCGTAAGGTAGCAGCCACCTGCTACGCCCTAATGAGAGTGATAAGGAAGATTCTCAAGCTCCTCCCATTCGAAGCCAGGTGCATCTTGGTGCAGGCTTTAATCTTATCCCGGCTAGATTATGCAAATGCAATCTACCTGGGGGCTCCACAGGGAACGATTAGGATCTTGCAAACGGTTCAAAACTGCGCGACTAGGCTGCTGCTGGACTTGCCCCGGAGGAGCTCTGCTAAAGCGGCAGTACGTCAATTGCATCGGCTACCGGTGCAACAAAGGACATGGTTCAAGGCAATGATGATTGCACACAAAGCGATGACAACATCTGGACCTATCATATTGCAACCCCTGTTCCAACCCTACCAGACCCCGAGGACCTTAAGGTCCAGCAGTAGAAATCTTCTTATGGTACCCAAGATAAAAAGAACCCGCTCAGGTGGCAGACGATTCTCCCTACAAACAGCAAGATTTTGGAACCAGCTTCCCGACTCCTTGCGCTGGAAGCAAATCATCTGAAGTTTAGAAAGCTGCTGAAAACATATTTGTTCTCATAAGCCGATGAGGACTGACTGGGTTTATCTGAAGCGCTGGGATGCTCACGGGTAGCCATGCGCTATATAAATGCGTAGTCATTCATTCAGTCATACATCGCTAAATAATTATACGGTCCCAAAAGCGAGACCGGTTGCATTGCAAATGCTTGTTTTGCCTTGCCCCCAGTCCAAAAAGGCTCTGCAAGAAATCTTCCATGCTGAAGCCAAATTTAATACTTTTTTATAGTAAAGTTTTGTTCAAACTCATGAAAACAAAAATGCTTTTATTTCAGTTAATTTCAATGGAAACTGTCACCTAACTATAACTGCACAAGTGCTATTGTCGCCTATGCAATTTCATATATTCATCCAAATCGTACATATTTTTAATTAATATTCCTCATTTCTCCTCATGTTAGTTGTAAGAATTGTCTATCGTTCTCCATAGACATATTCACCATTTATAGAGAAATATGTATTTTCTCCATTCTGTGCTTTTTGCGCTTCATTGTGGACCACTGATAAATTAAGGCCAAATCATGCTATTTGGAAGCAGTGGTTAATGAGAGAACAGGGTAATGTGGCTTCCTGTGTTTCAGCCTGTCTAAACATCTATGCTGCTTTTTTCACTGGGGTTTGCCTAATGATCGGAATTCTCCAAGTAAAATCGAAACATCTGGATTTGGAAACTGACAACTATCATATTCCCCCTAGTAAAACTCTATCATCGCTGTCCTCGTTGTCTTGAAAAGGTCTATTCATACAGATTGAATCCATACCATCTCCTGGCCCCTGAGCACAGCTCAATTATTGTGTTTCTGGTATGAATTACCTGAAGTCTGCACCCAGCAAAAACGCCTTCCTTCGAGTAGACTGCTGGCAGCCGGTAATAAATTCACATGGGCCGTCCGATCACTGTAAAGAATTTGCATTATTATTTCATTATAACCGGGAAAGAAAGGGGATTAGATCTCGTGCAGTATTGGTAGTGCTTAATTCTACACGAACACATGATTAAAGTTGGCATTTATGACCATAACTGTCAAAGGAAACTAATTGTAAACTGGGAGTTAGAGCTCTGGATAATTATGGCCTCTGCTATTACAACACTTCTATTCTATTTATCATGGAGCAAACTGCAGACAGGGCTATTGTTTGCATAAAGTTATCTGATTGCAGTTGAACCAATTAATGCTACTAAAACGCACTGACTGGGTGTCCCCGACATCCTGTTAGCACTGGAGCGTGAGTAATGCCAATGTACGGACTACGGACAATACTCTGTCGACACGAAAACGGGTTTTCAATTTCTTAAATTTCTATTTGTCTTCTTTTTAGCTGACATTGGCCCTAAGGTTTTACATCTCCATGCCCGCAGCACTGGCATACGCAGCATGGGCCTCATTTATGAAAAGTGACGCACCGCTGCGTGAAAACAGCGATGCGTCACTTTTCACTGCGCACTCCTTACGACATTCCTGATGCGTCATATTTAATGTATGACGCATCATGTCGCAAGGAGTTACAGATACGTCCGTATTTCTGACGTATCTGTAAGCGCAAAAGTGACGCATTGCTGGAGTGTGTCACAAAAGTGACGCAACTCCAGCAATGCGTCCTTTCACATGGGGAAAGCCCCATGTGAAAGGGCTTGCGTCAGTCTTACGCCTGCTGTGAGGCAGGCGCAAGATTTTGACGCAACAGAGTCCTAAAAGTGACGCAGTGAAATCTCATAGATTTCACTGCGTCACTATTATGAGGCTTTTTGCGGGGGAACGCCCCCTCTGCATACATTATACCTGACGCAGGTATAATGTGGCGCAGGGGTTTAAAAAGTGATGCATCTACCTAGATGCGTCACTTTTTAAATACTGCGCAACGAGGATTATTTTTTACACCGCTGGTGCGTCACAAAAAGTGACGCACCGGCGGTGCAAAACTGACGCAAGGCCTTCATAAATAAGGCCCCATGTTTGTGCACTGTGGCATACGGAATTTATACCCACACGTCAATCAATCAATCAATCAATCGGGGAATTGTAAGCGCACTACTCACCCGTTATGGTCTCAAGGTGCTTGGTGGGGGGAGGACCGCAGATCCGTTCAGTCGAAAAGTCAGGCCGTGAGCGCCTTCCTGAAGGTGTTCAGTGGAGAAATGCATGTCGAGACGGTATTTAACTGGTACATTACACGCAGGTAATCATGTACACTGCAATACTGGGGTCCGTTTATGGGCATTGCAAATGACCTAAAATATCTTGTTGTATTCCTTACAAAAATATCCACTTGGTTAAAATATAATAGAGTAGTTTAAAAAGATTTTCAAATCTCTATAAGCTTTCATGAAATTGTGCACTGCTTACTGACCACTGTATTTAGTGAATGAGGGGCATATTTATGCAGGTTTTGCGTCATGCTTGTACCATGCAACGTGATAGAAGCTAGGCTTTGAATGGCCTCAAAAATATGGCGTAATGCAAGTGTTGCATCGCTCTGCGAAAGGAAGTCATTCCATGGGCATTGCAGCAGGTGTTCCTGCTCAAATCGCATGGTTTTAGACACGTTTCCAGATTTACAAAATCGTATAAACCTGGGAATGCGCCAAAAAGATATGCCTCCCCAGATGAAGTGAAACTGTGTGCTGCATTCCAGCACACATATAGAGAGAAAAAAGCCTCTATGGATTGTTTTGTGCAGGAAGGAGCGTACCCCTTCCTGCACAAAAGCAATCCTGTCTGCAACACAGGCAACCTTGCACCATGCTGCAAGGGTACCTGCGTTGGCACTAAGCCGACGAAACAGAGCCACTACAGGGGAAATGACAGGAATGTGTGTATTGGATAAATATGTCTCATTCCTGCCCTTTCCCTGTGACACAGTACAGCATAGCAAGGTTAGTTGTTTTGCTGCCGTGCACCACAATTCTCATAAATATGCCCCTCAATTCAATGATTTTTGCACTGTAGAGATGTAAAACAATGTGATTGTGTACCAGGAGTTCGGAAACGCACAGACATCACCCACCCTAATGCACATACACTGTTCTACATGTAAGTTAAGGGTATAAAAGAACAATTCTCACTATTATGAACCCGATTTTGCAGCACACATAGAAGGAGGAAAAAGCCTTTTGGGATTGTTTTTGTGCAGGAAGATGCCGCATCCTACACAAAAAAAATCCTGCCTACAACACAGGCACTCATGCGCCATGTGCAAGAGTGCCTGCATTAGCACTAGGCTGCTAAAACAGTATCAGTGCAAGGGAAAAGGACAGGAATCTGTTGTATTGGATAAATACGGCACATTCCTACTCAATGCCTGTGATGCAGGGCAGTGCAGCAGGGTGACTTATCATAAATATGGCTTTGCATATATAGCAGCGCAATATAACACCCGTCAAATCAAGAAAACGTTTACTGTACAGTGTACAACTCAACCAGTAATGCCCTTTGTCGCACTGTTAGGGGTATGAAGCACTAGACCAATGCAACTACAGTATAGTGGTTTTCAATAGAGTCATGGCTAAACTGGCTGAAATTATGACACAGCATATATGGAGAGAATCTCATGTTTCGATCCTTCGGGAACTCGTTGCATGCTTCTAAAGCTATAATTTGATGAAAACGATGACAGAGAGACTGGAAGATAAATGTAGAAGCCATGGCACTTGATAGGTATGCATTTTTAGAGCTAAATTATCTATTATTTCCGAGCAGAGAATGCCAGCACAGCAATCTTCGTTGCATTAGACCTCCTGTGAAACGTAACTGTTGCCGTGTTAGCTAGCACACCAAAATCAATCACACTTATCCGTCCAAGGGAAGAAAGCGAATTCTTCCAAATATACAAAGTAAAGTAATTCTGTCTGACGAAAGTCTTTAAATTATGTTTGTTCTGTAGCACCAGTTAATCAATACGCTCACCTGAGAATATACTGATCTCATGATATCTTAGGAGACACTATTATCTCACAAATTAATTCTTTTGTCACTGTGACTATTCAGAAGATGAGCCAATGTGTTTTGCTTCAATATATTCAAAGATGAAATCACCTTAGAATTTCCTTGAAAAAATATTTTAACTAATTTCATTTTTCATAGTACAGAAACAAAAAATTGATTCAAACAAATATTTCACAATAATTTTCTTTAACAACACATTGTTCAATGAATGTCTTTCTGATTCTCAATCTAGCTTTAAAACATATCACAAGTATACTCATTACACACTATTTAGTTCACCATCATTATGTCAAGCTCAGTGCTTCCTTTCTGCAGGAGATTGTAGATGATATGACCCATCCCGTATGCTGGGTACCAGGACATATTTTTTATCACCAGACTTTGTTTGACCCAGAGCATGAGGGAGAAAGTCAACAAAAGTGAGAAAATGGCCATGAGGTAAAATCAAGATTTGTGTTTGGCATTGGCCGGATGCTGTGTGCATTTTTGTAAATTAAGCATTGTGGGGCATATTCACAAGCCAATATTGCCACTTTTGCAGCACTTTTTTGCCGATAAAGCGGCGATAATAATATTGCAGTATTCACAAACTGCCGAAAAACAGCCATTATCGATATATTTTTTGCGTTAGCAACAGATGTCAATATTGCATGACATGTTAGTGATATTTATCGCTAATGATATGCAATGCAGGCATTCCCTTGCTAAAAGGCACGCTAACACCACATCGCCCTATTCACAACTATGGTCCTGACCGACTATGTAATAAAAAAACTGTCGCTAAGGCACGTTAGCTGCAGGAACTTATGACCAGAAAAAAGAAGGTCTTAACATGGAAGAAAATTAGCTGTATATAAGGGAAACTATCCCAGAGCCTCATTTGAACACCCACTGATGCCATGGTGGTACTAATCATGCAGATTGGAGTACCAAGAAGGCCACAACAACCACCGCTACTACCACCCCTCCCCGGACCACCATGGAGGCTGCACAGATTAAAACAGTGTGTCAATTGTAGATGCATCATACTCACAGATCAAATGCCAGAGGATGTCATTGCCTACTACAGGGTCAGAAGGACAGCCATCCTCCGCATCCTGACGGCACCAACACAGCAGATAACCAACATCCCTCTGCAAACAAAGCTGCTGGCTGTGCTGCACCTTTTGGCCTCTGGTACATTCCAACCAACAACTGCAAGAGTCGGAGGAGTCTCACAGCCATCCCTATCAAAGTTCCTCACAACTGTATTGGATGGCATCAACAGCCTGATCCCACAACACCTTTACTTTCCCGATACTGCCCAGGAACAGCTGGAGAACAAGCAAGGGTTCTACGCCATAACTAGCTTCCCACATGTGTAGGGGCAATTGACTGCACACATTTCCTACTTGTGCCTCCTGCTGTCACTGCACACATATACCGCAACAGAAAGCACACACATTCCATCAATATGCAGTCAATAGTGTATCACCCGGGCCTGTTCACCAATTTTGTAGCCAAGTTCCCAGGCAGTGTGCATGATTTCTACATATTCCGCCAGTCCATCATCAATCAGCGCTTTGAGAATGGCACATATGGAAATGCACTTCTCGTTGGTAAGTACTAACTGAAAACACACACCTCAATTACACAATCATAGTACACATAACTCTGAGAATGCACACGTTCAAAACTCACATACTCCATTCCAATTAACATGCCCACCTAACCGACACGACGACGCAAGTAACTATGGAAACTGGGGCCAGCCATGTGGACAAACCATCACCAAACGCATTGTCCCTCTGCCACACATCAGCAAATGTGGGGAGAGGTGGCAACCTAGTATGTTCAATGTAGGCAATCGACTTACAAAGAAATAATGTGCACAAGGCCGTGTGTGGAAGTGGAGTGCTGGAAAGTCTTGATTGTGCAGAGTAAAGACATGTCCAAGTGGGAATATATTGTGTTTCTGTTGTCCAGCCTGATGGCAAAGACGGCGTTGTTGACTGTCCTACCTGGCAGAGGTGTGAAGCATTTGAAGGCAGCATGGATGATGCAGAGCCTGTTGAAGCATCTGCAGGCAACTGCGTAGATCTGTTTTACATGAAGAGGGAGGAGTCAAGTACGGTGCCTGTGTATCTAGAGTTGTTGTGGGTTTGGCTGGCAAAGACGGTGGCCCTCCAGGTGTTGCCACATGCAGATGGTGTGGACAGGAGGATGAGGACTAATGTCCCCTCTTTGTAGAGCACTGTTAGACCTGACATCATTGGCTTGAGTAAAATCAACGGTGCCCCTGCGCTATACACATGCATTAATAGATTATTATTAATGTAAGTATTGGTAGGACAACAATAGAAGTAATTAGGACAAATCTAAACAATTCGTGGTTCTCCGAGAATAGGTATTGAGAAGTGAAAACACATGGATGGATAAACAGTCTGTTCTTGGTGTAGTCACTTCTGTTTATTGTTCCAAATCAACAGCCAACACGTGTTTCATCGCAGGGAACATACTGCGAATCTTCAGGGCTCGATTCAAAAACTTTTGAGATTAAAGACATTCCATCCGGACGTCTAATCCTATAATCCTTTTGTGCTAGTGATTTAAGGGGAAAGAACCAGTCAGTGTGTAGATTCTGTTGCGTAACCTTGTTAGGCAACAAGACAGGGGTAAAAATTCAGTGTTGATGGAAAGCCCAGTCCGGGCGTTGTAAGGAATCCTACGTTCAGTTTACCAAGATTCTATGTTAGGGCTGTGCCGGATCTCGATTAGCCACGAGTAGTGTGACAACCGGGAGGGGAAGAGACAGTTCGCTGTTGGCTTGTACGCCGTGTGGAGCAAAGAGGCAGTTTTCCCGGCGCCGTGTATCAGTGGTCCGCCACTGATACGCGGCGCCGGGAAATCTAAAGAGGGGGAACTCTACAGATTAGGTGAACTGCCTCTTCGCTCCAGGGGTTATCAAAGGGTGTGATCCCCTTGCCCTGACTAGAAAAGGTGTGTCCCTATTTGTCAGAAGTGTATACCTCTGCCAACTAGAGACAGCCGGTTCTAACAAGCACCCACCATCTGTTGAACAACTTGCAGCAATAATCCCTGGAACACCAGTCTGGTGTGTGGGGTTGCCTTTTTGAGGGAGAGTTTGAGCTAGGTGTCCTTGTTTGCGGTGATGTCCAATGTTCACCTTCCTGTAGCTACAGTTCTACTCCATGTGTCTGCAGATGCATCTGTCAATTTTGATGGTGTATGTTAACGATGTAGCATTCATAGCACACTGTATGTTGGAGTTGCATATTGGGGCAAGTGTGTATGTGCAATAGTCTATACATGCTACAAAAATCTTGAGTTCGCTGTTGGTGATGCCTGCAGCGGTGTGGCTGTTGCTGTTGATGGTGGAAAGTAATAGATCCTTGTTGACTTAGCTCGTGTAAGTCTGTATGGGACCTGCTGTGTGTTTGTGTGTCATGGTGTCAAATGATGAGGAACTGTACACTGTGCTGGTCACAACATGCGCATTGAGTGGTGTTGATGAAGTGGACGCAGTTTCCACTTGTCAAGATGGGGTGAAAGGTGTGCCCTGCATTGTGGATCAGTGTAGAGAAGAGTTGTCTCAGTTCGATGTTAGCAAGCATCTGGTGAAGGTAAATGGATTTTGAGTACTTATTATATGTGAGGTGGAGTCTATGATCATGGATGAGTATGTAGGCCATGGAGTAGTTGACTTGGTGTGTGATGACGTTGATGGTGAATGCTAAGTGTTCAAAGCATCTGTGTGCCCTGCAGATGAAGGTGCAGCGGACTGTTGCCTTGTGGCATGTCTGTACCTGAAAAAGCATGTTTTGTGCATTGAGGAATGTATAGTGGCATCTAAACCTTCCCCTGGTGTTGACTGGTAAAAGTGAGGATGTGTGGCAGCGCCAGATGGTATGAGAGCCAGGCAGCCAGCTTGTGCATGTGTCAGGCTTGTGGACATGTGCAGACATGCCTGACATTGGTGCACTGTTAGAGTGGCAGTAATGCAACTGTGCAGCACACACAAGTGAATATGCTTGGGGTAGGTAAGAGCATCTGGTAGGCAATGTAATTTGCATTGATGCTGTTTAATTGTCCAAAAGCCACACAGGGCAAACACGAGGGTGTCATTTGGGGTAATTTATGAATATTAGGGTGTCATTTGGGGTTAATTAGGAATATTAGGGTGTCATTTGGGGTCAAATAATAATTAACATGTTAGAATGTGTAATTATCAATGATATTTCATTAAATAAGATTAATCTGTGTAAGAAGGTGTCCTTAGCGTGCAAAACTGCATGCTTTTGTGACAATGCAATATATTTTTTCATGCCATGGATGGAAAATACATCACAAAACACATTGGTCTATACTAAATGTCACCCCAAACCCTATTTGCGTGAAACATTTAAATGCTAAGTCAAAAACGGGCCGCAAATACACAAGAAGTGATGTCAGCATGTTTTCTGTCTCATGGATGAGTGCTGTGCCCTTTCTGTTTCACTTTTGAGCACATTGCTGGTGATTTGGGAGAGTGTTGGAGGTGTTTGGTGGTGTGTGCTGCAGGTTTGAGAGTTGGAGAGTGTTGCTGTGTCCTATGTCCTGTCGATTGTGTCCCTGTGAAGTGTTGTGTATCATGAGACATGCATGTACATTCTTGAGTGAAATGACAGTGCAAGTGTGCACGATCATGCACAAATAGGCAGTGGTTTGCAGACACAGGTCTGCATTGTGATTTGTCAGGTATGCTGCATAACAGCTTCACAGAAGTGGCAGTGTAGATCTTTGCGCCAAGCATATGAATGGCATGTTACCCAAACACCCACTAAATCTCATTGCCATGTTTGGCCACTGCAATGGTGTTGTCAAGCTGACGCCTTCGGGTCATTCCATGTTCGACTCTGGATCAGGTGTACAAGCTCATCTGTCCCAAATTTTTTACAATACTCCACATGCATTCATCAGGCATGCTTTAGCTCTGCAGTTATTGCAGTGCTATAATATTTTCACAATTCATGCCTCTTGAACGCTGTCTGTGAGAAAACATTACACATACAAACACTATAACCACCATGACTCCAGGGTCCCATTTCTGTTGTAAGTGCCTGAGTATTTTGATAGAACACAGTGTGATATTAGCGTTTCAAGGACATGCATGTGTGAAAAATTAGAGTACAGGATGTTTCACACTTTCAAACATCGTTGCGTCATCTTTTGTGAATTATTCATGGAGAGAGGTACAGCACCCTATGTACAAGTCAGTGTTCAGCCACCCATAATGTTTCCATGTCTGCTGCATGAAGCAGCACACATGTAAGTCCCAAACTGGCCTTTTCTGTATGTACATGTGCAGGAAGGGACACCTGTCTGTGCATAAACATACATCCCTGCCTACAGACACCCATGCACTCTGGTGCAAGGGTGCCTGCATTGTCGCTAAGTTGTCAAACTTAGCACTATCGCAGCGTGAAACACAAGGCTGCAACATGTCCTTGTGAATATGGTGCAGGCTTGCTTTTACAAAGTGGCCGAGAAAGGCGTTAAGCCAAGAAGCCTAACGCCTCACTCCGCCACTTCCTAGTGAATATCCCCCTGTAAGTTTAAATTGGTTTATTTATTTTTTTGAACGTTTTATAGAGCGCGGACAAGACCATTGCGGGTATCAGAGCACTTTACAGTAGATTAGTTTAGTTATATCATTAACAGATATGCAAGAACATAACACAGAGCATTATTCATGAAGACAAAAAGTAAAGCAACATGGTGCAGAACAGGAATGGCCTGGAGAGTCATAGTAGTATAATAAGGAGAAAAAGTCAAAATATATAGCAAATCGTTGAGTATACAAACAGCAAAGCAGTAAGGTGCAGAGCAAGGGCGGGCTGAGGCATCAAGGTCGTGGAAACCTGGGACTATGTTTAGGTGAATTTTGCCATAAGGATCCCTTTTACTTCCAACTTGAAAGATGAGGTGGAGGGCTCAGTCTTATTTCCGGTGGAAGGGCATTCCATATCCTGGGTGACATTCCTGAGAATGATCGTTTGTACATTTTTTTCTTGTTGAATTTTTGTGGCTTCAAAAGGAGGTTTTCCGCACTTCTTGTGGGTCTATTCCCATCGGATATTGTGAGTTTTTGTTTGTGATAGCTGGGAGCATTGTGATGTAAGGCCTTGTGTGTCATGCAAGCTATTTTCAGGTGAATTCTGGCTTCAAAAGGCAGCCAGTATAGAGATTTTAGGTCAGGGGAGATGTGAGACCTTCTTTTCGAGCCAGTGATGAGTCTCACTGCTGCGTTGGTGGCGGCTCTTAGGGGAGCAGTAGTGGCTTTGGGGAGACCGCAAAGTGAGACACTTCCATAATCTAGTCCTGGTAGAACTAGAGCTTGAACTGCCATCTTGAAGTCATTGGGAGGTAGGAAGGGTTTCAACTTCCTTAGTGTATTAATCTGAAAGTTTGCTCCCTTTGTTGCGTTGTTAATGTGTTTCTGCATATTGAGGTTGCAGTCCAGAGTTATACCCAATGATTTCACTGAATTCACAATGGTTGGTTGCATGTTGAGTGCTATAAGGTGTTTGATCCAATTGTGCATTATCGGGCCTTTGGCAAATGGGGCAATAAGAAGGAATTCAGTTTTCAAAGCATTCAATTTGAGGTGATTTTCTGCCAGCCATGTTTGGGTGTACTTAAGAGTGGAGTTAAGCAGATTAATGTCATCAAGGGTGTTGATCTTGAGGTACAGTTGGGTATCGTCAGCGTACATGTGAAATTGCACGTTGGACACATGTAGCAGATCAGTGAGTCGTTCCATGAATAAGTTAACCCTTTCAATGCTGATGACGAGCTCTGCTCGTCATCACCCACGGGTGTCGTGTGCTGATGACGAGCTGAGCTCGTCATGACAACAGCAAAATGGCAATTTGCAGCACAGCGCAAAAATCACCGCAGCAGCGATGCGGTTAAAGAGTGTAGGGGAAAGCGAGGAGTCTTGAAGGACTCCTAGCGTCACTGGAACAGTATTGGACAGGGTGTTGTTGACTTTAAATTTTTGAGTCAGGTTTTGCAGAAAAGAGGTAAACCAGTTGAGCACTGATCCTGATAGATCCATTATGTGCTTCAACAGATCAGTCGAGTTTTCGTGTTTGACGTATCGAACACTGAGGAGAGGTCTAGAAGGATCAGAAGGCATGCTTCGTTTTGATCCAGTATTTGAAGTGCGTCATCAATGATGTGTGTCATGGCTGATTCCTTGCTGTAGTTTGCACGGAAGCCAGATTGGTGTTTGTTGAGAAGGTTGAAGTGATCAATATGATTTGTCAGCTGATGGTAAACAAATTTTTCCAGCCGTTTGACCAGGGTGGGAATATTGGAGATAGGGGGATAGTTGTTTAGGTCACTGGGGTCAGCTGTGGGTTTCTTAAGGATGGGAGAAACCTGCCCCACCTTTAGGGAGTCAGGGATGCAACCTTGTAGAAGTGAGCTGTTTATGAATTTGGTCTAGAGAGGTAGTATCAGAGGGGTAAGGTTTTTAACCGTATTTGCGGGTAGAGGGTCACTAAGGTGATTGGAAGGATTCAAGGCATTGAGAAATTTGTCTATAGCGTCTTTAGAAAAAGTGTAAAAAGATGACCATGCCGCATCGTTTTTTAGAGCAAACTTAGACGGGATTTGTTGTGTTGAGATTGTGGGTAGAGAAATTTTGGTGAGCGGGCAGGAGTGAGAGTTTAGATCATCGATGAGATCTTTCTTGATGTTCTCAGTCTTTGTATTAAAGTATCTAGAAAAGTCTTCACATGTGGGTTGAGGTTGAGTTAGATCTTGTGGGAGTTGAGGTTGGTCCTCAGATTGAGTTTTGATTAATTCAAAAAGTTTTTTGGGGACGGTTTCTTGCCTGGTCAAGATGTTGGCTGAAGAAGACTGCCTTGGTGCGCTTGACCTTTCAATAGTAGGAATTTCTCTTTCTTTTTGGAGTTATGAGGAGCTTGGCGGATTGTACCGATCTCCAGTTGCGTTCAGCAGTTCTAAGAGAGCGTCTGTCCTCGTTAAGAAGATCATTGAACCAGGGTTTAGAGACTTTAGTTGAAACTCTTTTTAGTTTCAGGGGAGCAAATTCGTTAATAATCGAGGTCATAGAGTTGAAGTAGTGGTTGGTGAGATCATGTAAGTTGGAGGACCCAGTGGGGGGTAGAAGTAGGATCTGGCTTGAAGTAGGTAACGTGTTTGGGTTGAGTTTTTTACCATCTCTTTTCCATACTTTAGGTTTTGTGGATTGGGTTGCGTTAAGTTTGACTGTTTCATTGATGAAGAAGGTGATGATGTGATGGTCTGACCAATCACAGGGGAGTATCGACTCCAAGTGAGTGGAATTGCTCTTAGAGATTATTAAGTCCAGAGTAGGGCCTTTCTTGTGTGTAGGACTGTTGCAAATTTGGTTGACGTCTAAGGCGTTCAGGAAGATCTTTAGACTGTTGACCACTGTGTAGTTGGGATCGTTCCAGTGGAAGTTAAAGTCGCCCCTGAAGATTTGGGTGTTTTGTCGACCAGTGTGAGTTGTGATCAAGTCCATGAGGAGTTTAGTAAAGAAGAGGTTGTCACCAGGTGGGTGATAGATGATGTGTAGTGAACAGACAGGTTTGCCTTTACTGCTAATGTCGAGGCTTATGTATTCACAGGAAGAGAGTGCCAAGGATATAGCTCTGTTTACGGTGATGGTGCTCCGGTGTATGCATGCAATACCTCCTCCAATTTTACCAGTCCTGTCAAGCCTGATGATGTCATAGTTAGGGGGTACTAGGATGTTGATTAGCGGTGAGGAGGATGCTGTAAGCCATGTTTCAGTGAGAATTATCAGTTCCAGATCAGTAGAGGTATGGCGTGTTTAGAGGGCGATCTGCAATTCAGAAGTGTGCATTTAAGCCGGGGTGTGGTGCGGAAAGGGGTGTATTCCTGTATGATTGGGACTTTAAAGAGATTATTGTCGGGGATTCCTCTGTTGTTGTGAGTAGATGGCCTGTGAGGGTTAGCGAGGATAGAAGGGATAGGCATGTGTGTGAGTGAAACGGGGGTCGTACAGAAGGGTTCATAGGAGAGCAGGAGAGTGCGAAGATCGGTCTCTGAAAAAAGGTTGTTGGTACGCGTTGGCCGGCAGGATAGATTACAGGAGGGTTTTGATTTCCAACTGGGAGCGTTGTGTTTGGGGGTGCTGGGAAGATGGGTAGGGGATTAGCTAGGCAAACTGGCTCTGTATGATCTGGGGAGCCATGGCTGACTCGATAGCATCACTTTAAAAGCGTGGAGATCCTTTTTGATTATATGAAGCATGGACATGATCTCATCTAATCTAGTGTCAGGAGTGGGTATGATTGGGGAGGGAGGTGGTGAGAGAAGTGTGTGTGTCTGTGGTGTAGGCTGGTGGAGTGTATGGGCTGGTGCCGGAATGCGTGAGTCGATATGTGTAGGTGAATGTGTGTGTGGGAGGGGTGTTGATGTTGGTGGCTGAGTAGTGGGCTTGGAGTGTTGGTGTGTGGGTGTGTGAGGTGTGGTTGGGAGAAGTTGGTGTTCAGAGGGTGGGCTGATGTCAGAGGAATCAAGGGGTGACATGCGGAGTGTAAGCGACTGAGCTGTGGGGGATTGGTTAGTGTGAGTGGAGTTCTTGATAGTTGTGTTGACGCGAGGAGGGGAAGAGGTAGGGGGAGAGAGGGTAATGGTAGAGGGGTGGGGGCTATGGTGGTTTCTGTGGTGGGTTCAAATGCTAATGTGGGTGCAGAGGTAGAGTGGGTCATGCTATGTGTGGATTCATTGGTCAGGGCGGAGTTCGAATTGGGCATGTTAATGAAATGAGGGGGTGGGGTGGGGGGAGAGATGGATAAGGGAGGGGTTGTGTAGACGGGGTGAGGAGTGTCAGGAGAGGGTTCCTTTGCTAATGGGGGTACGTATATAGATTTTGAGTGTCGATGTTGAGTGTTATATTGTGAGGAGTGGTAAGAGTAGGGGGAGAGAAGATGAAGGAGGTGGTGGTGAAGGAGGGATGAGGAGCTATGATCGAGCCTTGAGTGGTTTTGGTTGCTAGGTGTGGTGCGGATGTAGACTCTGCCATGATGGGCAGGGGAATCGTGAGATGTTTCGGTGAGGTGCTGCTAAGTGTATTAGTGGGGGAAGACATCAGGATAGTGGGGGTAGAGGAGGTGGATGAATCTGAAGCCCTTGATGGTTAGGAGAGTGGATTAGGGGAGAGGCCAAAGGGCGTTAGGGGGTAGCACCAGGAATAGTGGAGGTGGAGGTGGGGGTGGATAGGAAGGCAGCTTGGGTATTGTCCACTTGTTCTTTAATGATGGGGAAGATGTTATCTAGGAGATTTAGACTATGGTCCGTGGCTTGGATGAGGATAGTACTGTTGTTGTAGATGGTGATAGTTGCTGTAGCTTGGAAGAGTTGAGAGGGAGTGATATAGATAGATAGACCATGTGCCGATTTTCTAGTGGAAGATATTGGAAAGATGGCTAGGAGTGCTTTCCTCCATTGTGCTCTCCGTTTCGTGTGGAAGATGAAGTCGATGGTTGTGTGCCCATTGCGTGGGAAGAAGTAGGGATCAGCAAATAGAGTTTTAGGGTGTGATTTGACAAAATTGTGTTTGAACTGTTTGGCCGATTTTTTTGTGAGGCCCGGGGATAGATGATGTTGTGAGTGTGGGTGCCTGTGAGTTCCATGGTATGTGTGGGCAAATAGGTGCAGATGAGAAAGTGCCTGAGAGACTAAAGGTGGATGGGACCAGAGAGGGGTTCAGAGAGAGGGAAAGGGGGAGGAGGAGGTAAGGTGGATGTGATTCTGATGCTACGAATGTGAAAGGTTTCTAATGGGCTAGGGGGCCAAAGGGGTAGGTAGATGACATGAGATACGAAGTATGCGCCTAGGGAGCAAAGAGGGTGAGTCAGGGTTTCCGTTTTGATGAAGGACACAGGAAGTGAGTGTAGTAAGGGAGAGAGTGCAGAGGAATGGATGGGGGGATCCCCTACTCTACAAGCCATCAGCCATTTTAGGAAGTGGGAAAAGTAAGAAAAGTACTGACACGAAACATGGGGGTGGAATAGTAGGATCAGGAGGAGCAGAAATAAACGGTGATTGAAAGCACAAAAATGGTATAGTCAATAGATTGAAATTACAAATACTTCGTTCCTAAGGAAAAGGTTAGGCTGTTTCTATGGGCTGGCTCTCTCGGTGGAGATGCAGCATCGCAACCCACCTCAAACGGATCTTGTTCGGCTGTAAGCAATGAAGATGCTCCCTGCGGGCTCACCCTCAGGGGGGGGGATCGGTCAACAAGGCAGAGGCGGAACTCATACATGCAAGCATACATTTTGTACCTTAGATAGGTAGGTAGGGTGGTCGGAGGGCGTAGACTTTGTGATATATCCTTGTGGTGAAGTTTTTCCAATATGGCCGCCTCCTTTGGGTAGAGCCACATAGACAGCTGTGCAGTCCTATGTCTTTTTCCATTAGCTATGGATCCCCCGGTGTAGCCTTGTTCCACTTTCCACACAGCCTTCAGTATCCTTTATCAGTTATTGTTGTTTGTTTTGGATTCACAGGGGTTGCTGTTGATCTCAGGTTATAATGACCACTGTCAGGGGGTGTGCCCCTCGCTCTTGTTGTTGGTGTGGTCAGCCATTTTGTCCATCTATGACCTTGTGAATACAGCCAACAACAAGTACAGGTATCAAGAAGATGACTGTGATGTTCTACTGCCGTCGTTGCCAAACCGGTGTCATCAATCTGTAGGTTAGGTCGGGGACACACTTTGCTAATCATGTGTTCATGATTGAAATTCCTTTTCAGATGCGTGCATATTCTTTTGCACCAAATTTCAATAGTTAGAGATCAGGAATAACACTGTGCTATCAACGTTGTTATGGGCCGATCTAGGGGGGCGAGGCTTAGCAGCAGATTCGGCCTCTGATCTAAGCGATGTTTCTCACGGTCTTCCCGTCCCACGCACCCTCATCTGCGATGTGATTTTGTGCCATGGCCGTGCTGCTCCAGGAAGAAACTGCCTCTTTGGGGCAGACCAGGGGCCTCTGACTCCTCGGTTGGCAAGGAGACCGGGAATGTGGAGCTTGCAACGAAGCGGGGCAAGCCTGCCGGGTTGCAGTCAACCCCCTGCCTCGTTTGTAGTCAGCAGGGCTAGCTCTCTCTTTGTTCCGGCTCGTCCGCTCCCTCGTCCCGGGGTGGGAGGGTCTTTTTTCAGCTGCAGCGCGAGTCAGTCGCATCGGTCCGATGACTGCTGTCTCCACCCAGTGTCCGTGGGTCTTGCTTCTACTGCAGCATAGGTCGGCTGCAGCCCCTTCCGATGACTACCGCCTCAGCCACGGGTCCGGTAGTCCCACTCCTGCCGTTACTGCTGTTGCCTGGAACCCCGTCCGGTGACCTCAAAGATCCACTCAAATCTCCCTGAGCATCGCCTACAACTTTGACCGGAGTGCCGGGGCTGAGATTGTGCGGATGGAGGAGGACTGCGATGGATTCTCCCTCCTCATGGTCATTCAGGCGTCCATTCCAATGGTAAAATCCAGGTGAGCGCAGTTATCAGGCCCCAATCCTTGCCAGAGAAACTTCAATTTCTGTGTAAATAATTCCTATTACCCTTATGTGTGCTGTTCTGTTCCGAGAGACTGCAACTATGAGGGATATTCCACTTGCGGGATCCCAAGTGCTTGGAGCTCCTTTTGGACCCTCCTACAAGTCGGTATGTCAGTCTCCCCAGTGTGTAGTCAGTGATCCAGGATCCCAATTTTAGTTGTCATTCTCACTCTCTGACTTCACATAGTTACTTTAGAGTGTAGGCACCCATGTTGAAGTGATCTTGTAATATGTATTTGAATGGAGAACATTGACATAGTATGAATGACTCCCAATTTCACATTGGTCATATTTTACAGAAAACATGACACCAGTGGAGTTACACACCTTCCAGGTGAGGAAGGAGTGGTACCAACACATTAACCCTTCTGTGCTGCGCGAATTTTCCCCCGGTGCTGAACGTTCCATTGGGCCTATGGAACCATGACGGAACGGTTCCGTCATAAGCACAGGCCACCTTATGCTCATGGCGGAACCGTTCCGTCATGAGCATGGAAGGGGTTAAGAAAGTCAGCAAAGGGTACCGCAACATGGCGCATAGGTACCAGGAGAAACGTGCGGCTGGTACATGGAAAGCATTAATCGCGGTCTCAACACGTGGCCAACCCAGTGGCACACAACCCAACCCAGGCCCGTCTGGCATCAGTAGTTGATACCAGCCTGTACCATCTGTGTCCCATCCCCTATTACTACCCCCACACAAGGGACAATCCCACTTGCACCAGCAGATCAGGTGATGCAATTTACTCTCCATGAACAAAAACTGATCATAGACATTAACGTGATGCTGGCAGAGTTGAGGAGGGAAATGGCAGAGCAGACAAGGCAACTCTCGGACATGACAAAACACTTGAGAATACCATAGTGTCTGGCCATGTTGTGCCCCATCCCCTCTTCTCCCTTCCCCCAAAGTTTTATCTCATAGTTTATTTAGTGTTAGTTAAGTATTTTAAGTGTTAGGTAGTGTAGTTTTAGGTTAAGTATAGTTAGTGTTAGATTTTAAGCTAGTTTTAGATTTTATTATAGTATAGCATTTGGGGGTAAGTTTCCTTTTCCTTTGGGTAGGTAGTTGATTTTTTTCAACAAAATATAAAAAAATATATGCAAAAAAAATATCTTTGTGTAGCTTAAATGTGTGATTAGTTTATGTATAGCTTAGATATATTTGTCCTGTTTCGTGATGTGCCTTAAGGGGGGAGGGGAGTTGATGTTTTTGCGTGTTTAGGATTAGATAGGGTAGATAGTTTAGGTAATTTTTCTCTTTATTCTAGTTTGTTTATTTCATCTTAGTAGTAGTTATGATTATAGATAGTTTAGTAGAGATGATTTTGTTAATGTTATAATAAATGTTCACTATTTTGCAATTCTGCTTGCACTTATGTCAGTGGTGATATGGCTGAGTGTTAATTTGTGTATTGTATGCATGTAATCTTATCACTTGACTCTCCATTGAATGTGTAAGTGTGGTAATGACATGTTACCAGCAAGTAGGATTTAGGGCCTAGTCTAGGGGCAGTCATTTGTGAAGTTCTACATTTTAAATGTGACTCATGGAGTTGGACAGCACATTGTTGCCATTTTACAACACAAGAAAGGGACATGGCATTGAGAGGAGATTGTAATAGCTACTGTTATCGATTATGGAGAAGGATGCATGCACAGGGTACCACAGATTGCGTCATTGCCTGGCATCCCACATGCTCCTTGCACAGAGTCCATTTACATTGCATAGACCTTGGCACACTTGCTGCGTAGTGCAAGTGTGACAGATTCATTTTATTTACAGGTTCCTGCGGATGGAGGCTGATCCTCAGGGACATGCCAGTATGAGTATTTCCATGGGTCACTTGAAAATTGCATATGGCAGTACAGTGGGCATGATTCAGTAAGTCATCTACGAGTAAGAAATGAGTTTGCGTTTTCAAGTATTCACAACTGGCATGGAGGAGTACTGCAGTTAGATGTACTGACTTAACTTATCATAAATGCCTTTGAGGAATTTAAAAAACGATGAAGTCATGATTTGGTCAGTGTTAACATTTTTGTACGTGCACACAGGTGGGGAAATGTTGCATTGCTCCCTGTAGTCCCAGTGTTTATGGCCAATTCTCGCAGTTGGGGCTGACTTACATTTTGGTGTGGGTCCCTATAGCTAACTCTACTTCCCCGAGGCAGGCATTGTGGTTCAATTAGTGGGTGGTAGACATTTGCCCTTAGGTATCTTCATCAATGTGTCTATGGTGTGCATTATCTTGGGATGTGACATGTAATGTGCACCATCACAACACGCTACGCCCACCCTGTAGAGTGTGACCAGATATGCCAATAGATATTCTATTTGCATTGGTAAAGGGGGGAAACTACTTGTGTTCTGGAAACAGACTTTGAATTATTTACACACATTCCTATTGACTTAATGGATGGTGGCCTAAGTTGGGATCTTGATATTTTGTTGTATTGGAGCAATGAGGGCACAGCTAGCTCACACATACACGTTCATCTCACTGCCCATCTGGATCACAGTGAAAACTGTACTTTTATGTAATTTCCCTGGGTGTACTTTCAGTTGGATTCGCTGCTCCTACATTTTGACAGACTGCTATACTGGATTAATCATGGAAAACAGACAACTGTGTGACTTTAAAATATGTATTCAAATGTCCGTTGACATGGTTGGAGAATGGAGCAGTACTTGGCCATGCAATCCCCACACTACATTGATGCCCAGTGGAGGGGCAGACAGAGTCCTTTAGGGTTGAGAAGTCCAAAGGATGAGGAAAAGTTCAGTCAGCAGGCTGATTGCTGTGTCATTGTAACAAGAAAATAATATTGCAGTCCATGTTGAGGTCCAAGGTGAGTGTCACAGAGTGTATCGGGGGACAGTGGATGGTGATATTAGGGGCACGATGCTGAGCCCAGAACCAAGCAAGTTGAAACTGGCCATTTGGCATGGATGAATGCTACCACTTCCTTCTTTGCAAAAAGGCAGACTCATCCACATCTAAGTCCTCTGATGTGTCATGTGCCTCACATGTGGGTGGTAGTATATTGGCTGCAGCACTGTGAGGCACTTACACATCAGGGGACAGAGATGTGGATGTAGAAGCAGCAGCAGCAGCAGCATTGTATGCATGGCCTGTCCTGGTTGATATCTTTCCTTCACAATTGATCCTTCCAAGTCCTTGAGGGCAACTCTAAATCCCAAGTGACTCCTGTGCATTGTCCCCCAGGGCTCATCCCTGAGCCCTACACTCTTTAACGTGTACATGTCCCCCCTGGAGAAAATATTTACCCCTCATAGTGTTAAACTGCTGACCTACGCAGACGATACACTGCTCATTGTTTCACTGAATCAGCTGGATCGCTCCCCCAACAACCTCTGTTCCTGCCTCAAAGACATTACCTGCTGGATGGACAGCTCCCACCTTAAAATAAATAGTGATAAAAAAGAGATCCTGGTATTCGGCAATCACCCCGTTTTTAATATTACCACCTAGAGGCAAGAATAAAGTTTATTGTAAACCTACTGGGCAGGTATTTTTAACACACATCACATAGTCCACTCCCCAAATAGACATGCACCACACATAGTCTTATAAAGTGCTCCTACGTAACTGTCGCAAGTCGCAGCATGCCCCAGCCCGTAGAGGACTGGGATGGCCCCAATGATGAAGCATGTCACCGTGGGGCAACCCTGGTGAGTGAGGGGACACCTGAAAAATGAGCAATTCTCTTTTTTTGTACACAATATCATATTTCCACAGTCAACCCCAGTGTGTGCTGACTGCTATCTGAATAATCTAGCAAGGCTCTTAGGTATCTGGAAACAGAGACCTTTTTGTTTAACTTAGTATTTGGAGTGCGAGCCTAGCTAAAGTTCCTCTAACTCCCTTTCTTTTTGTTGACACGTTGCAGCGCGCAGCTGCGGGAGTCTACTAACACACCTACACAGTGACACTGACCCACTTTCTAGTCTACACACGAGTACCAACCAACAGAAAGACCGAAATGGCTGAAATCACAGGACTTTCTTTTACAGAAGATGAGGCGGATAGGATAATAGCCTCCATGCTCCCCCATTCAAGCACGACTTACAAAGACACTAGTGAGGCCCAACAATGTTGGGATGAAGTAACAGAACTAAAACGTAACCTAGTGAAAACCATAATACATGGAATCATGATGAGTGAATACCATAGGGCCAACGCAGCACCGCGGGGCCTTATAGTAAGCAATGAGCCATTCATCTTTCAAGATGATCTCGTTTTCAAAAAAGACTGGTCATTGATCAGCTGGCATTGCACCAGGGACTGGCTAGTCCTAATTGTAAAAACTGCAGCACGCAGAGCTGAGACACTGAAGGTGGAGATCCAGGATCTTGAAATCAAACTGAAATCCTACCAATCACCAGCTGAACTTAAAAAAAGATTGGATGAACTGAATAAGTCAATGACTGAATTCGAAGTATCACTGAAAGATACAAAATACGCAAAATCTTACAAAGACAAGAAATCTTTTTCACACGAAAAAGTATATCCATACATTAAGGCGGAGTATGTACCTTCTGGAAGGAATTCAGGCTACAGCACTGACAGCGGGGGCTCAGATACAGGATCTGATTCTTCCGACACCAGTTACAACCGTAACCAACCTAAAAATAGACGAGGCAGATCGGGGAGGACAAGGAACAGAGGAAACTCCTGGCAACCCTATCAGGGTCCACCACCGCAGTTTTTCTATGGCCATCCCCCCTTTCAACAACCGTACCCGCAACAACCTTTTCCATTTTGGGATAACACCCAGATGCAAGGGATGCCACAGCAGCCTTTTTTAGGGAGAGGCAAGAGACCAGGCCGAGGAAAAACCAGAGGACAGCAAGTACAATGGGCACAACCTCTGGAAGCCAGCAGAACGCACACGAGGAGCCAAGGACCGGTAACAACACCGTCAACCAGCAACATCTGAGCTTAGTGGTGAACCTCTCTGATAAAGTCTTAACACCAGACCAAAACAGGGTGTTGGAAAAAGGTCTAGGCTTTGTCCCTACTACAAACTTGGATAAATTCAAGTTATATTGTGAGCTGAAGGAATTTGTTCGCAATATAAAATTACAAGTCTATTTTAAAGACAAACCACAACCAGTGGGAACTGTGAGCGACACAGGACTGAAGAAAAAATCCTCATTTACCCCCCCAACCACCAGTTTACCAGTGGAACTACTTGCATTTGAAAAGGCTATCCTGAATGATGTGATGGACCTGGACACCGGGTCACTGAAATCATTTTACAATACTAGTAAAACTGAGAAGGAAGCCATACATGAATTGGCTAATGACACAAACATTACAATAAAACCAGCCGATAAGGGCGGAGCTATTGTGATACAGAATTCAACAGATTATGAGAATGAGTGTCTGAGACTACTAGCCGACCAACGGAATTATGAGATCCTGAGAGTAGATCCGACAGAACGCCTGAGAATTGAAATTGCAGGAATGGTGGAAGAGTGTCTGATTAACGACTGGCTATCCAAAAAGGAAGCAGACTTTCTGGACAATAAACACCCAAGGACTCCGTATTTTTATACGATTCCAAAGATCCATAAAAGACTAGTGAAACCACCCGGGAGACCTATCGTCTCAGGGATCGGATCGATTCTAGAGCCTCTGTCTAAGTTTGCAGATGCATTCTTAAGACCGCTTGTACAAAAAACAGAGACATACTTACAAGACACCAAATCAGTCTTGTGCCTGATAAAAGACCTCAGCTTTGATCCCTCCACACAGATATTGATTGGACTCGACGTGGAGAGTCTTTATACGAGCTTGCCCCACAGGGAAACACTACAAATTCTGGAGGATATCCTATTTGAGAACGAGTGGGATTACAAAACACCAAGACATGTGGTGTTAGAATGCTGCCGCCTCGCATTGACCGAGAATTTCTTCCTTTTCCAACAAACAATGTATAAACAGACCCATGGAACAAGCATGGGAAGCACATTCGCGCCGAGCGTGGCGGGACTGTATGTCCACTGGCTAGAGAAGAAAAAAATCCTGAGTATAGACAACCCCTACTCCACAAAGATCCAGATGTGGAGACGTTATATTGACGATGTCATCCTCATCTGGAATGGAAGTGAGCAGGATGCAAATTCCTTCCTGGACTGGCTAAACTTACAAGACCCCTTTCTAAAATTCACCTCTACAATGAGCAGAGAACAATTAGTCTTTCTTGACTTAAACATCAAGGCTGAAAGAGGGATACTGACAACCACAACACATTTCAAACCTACATCGAGGAACTGCCTACTAAGCTTTAAAAGCTTTCACCCACGATCACTCCGGGAAAATCTGCCTTTTGGACAGTTTCTACGACTAAGGAGAAATTGTTCTGAGAAATGTGATTACGAAGTGCAAGCCAAAGAGCTGTGTACAAAACTATACCAAAGGCAATACCCGCAAAAGATTGTCTCAAAAGCCAAAAAAAGAGCATCAAATAATAACAGAGATGCACTGCTAGAGTCAAAACCTAAAGAACCGTCTACAGATACCTCTGAAAGAAGACCTATCTGCATCACTACCTATACTGTAGCCTCACAGCAAGTAACAAAAATTGTAAAAAAACATTGGAAAACGTTGAACAGTGGAGGTTTGAACATCACCCAACCAATGTTCAGTCACCGGAAAGGGAAAAACCTAAAAGATTTGGTGGTCCATACACGTCCAAGGAATGTGGAAGGTCCGATTCGACGTTTACATCCGTTGCCACTGGGTCACCACCCGTGTTCCAATTGCAGCGTATGCCACCTAACCGACACTACCAAACAGGTAACATGTAACACGGGCCTGGTCTGGAATCTGAAATCGTTTTCGAATTGCAATACGTCAGGGGTCGTGTACATGATCACATGTGTGTGCAATTTGCACTACATAGGAATGACAACCAGGAAGGTGAACATGAGAATGGTGGAACACCGCAGTAACTTTAGGTGCAAACACTCGAATACAAAAATGACTACACACTTTCTAGAAAAGGGACACACGCCTAATGACATGCGGTGGGTAGTTTTGGAAATCCAACAACCCCATGCTGGCATTGAAAAGAAATTACTTGAAAAAGAACAACGTTGGGTGTTCAGACTCCGCTCTCACATAGTGGGACTAAATGATGATATTCCTTGGGGGCAGTTCACCTAAACTAGAAAAACGTTTTTTCTGAAAAACCAAACTATACCTGTAATGAAGTAGACCTAACTTAACTGAAACTGTATGGTCACAGGCTAAATCCAATGAATCAATATACCATCACTAACCCAGGAATACCTGAAAGTACTAAGGGTACCTTTTGACTTTGAGAGACAGGTTATAAGTTTTCTGAGAAAACTCATTGATTGATACCTGAGTAAGGAACACCACCGACCCAACAGTGTCTAGGAACACAGATGGTCTATTCTGACTCCTGAGAGTCACCAATACTGGAGCCTCTAGAATTAATTTAAGAGACTGTGAATAATCAATAGGGCAGAACTAATCTATTTACTGACTGTCCGAATACCTATTTTCAAGAAAGTTATGTTAAAAATTAATTTGTAAAAGAAAGGCTTGATAATATGGTAGATACTATCCTGAACATCTAAAATTAGACCTGAGGTGTAAATATTTCCGAATAATCCTATCTAAGAGCGTTTTTGTATTACGATTATGGAAATGGTACACCTAAGATGGCCGCCACTCGCGAGTCGGGATACAGGACTACACGCTCTAGTTCCCGTATGAGCGCAGTCACGCAAGCGTAAGCATACCGCGATCGGGCACTTCCTTTTAAACAGACCAGAAACCCTCGGTCCGATAATATCCGGACCGGAGGGACACAAGTAGGTGCCTAAAAGTAGGAGGTATCCGGTGCACAAGTAAGTCAAAACGGGGTAACGACGACCATCCACGGGTCAATTTACCATTGCGAATCGGCCCGCAGATCTGTTGTTTACAAAATCCGCTTTTCTCTCACCAGAGTTGCTAGGATATCGAACCCCCCTGAATCCATGGGGCCCAGTTAGGTCTCAAGAAATGTATGTATGAGTGTGTATGACAGGTGAATGTTTGGGTGTGTCACAAAGAAAGGTGTTTTTAATCACGTTACGATGCACGAAATGAAACACGGTTTTGTGCATGGATACAATCACGGTCAAAATGTCCGTTTATAGATCACAGGAAATCATCACATTTTCTTCTTGTAAACTATGTGTGATAAGATATGGGGGTATTCACCCCGTGACTTTTCAAGTTGTCTTTTATTTTTCAGGAACCACGTGTTTTTGGAACAAAATACGTAGGTATCATTGCATGCACTTAATATAGTTTGCTGCAGTTTAACTTTAAAATTTAAATTTATTCATCAATATCTCATTGAAGAGCTAAGGAGTGGCGAACACAGGGCTGGTCCCTGTGTAGTCCCGAAGAAGTGCTTGGGGTATGCACGAAACATGTCGACTATAGGAGCTGATAGGTACATCTGGACACATTACGTTTAGGGCAGCCTATCTTTCCACCCCATTTTTAATATTACCACCTTAGAGGCAAGAATAAAGTTTATTGTAAACCTACTGGGCAGGTATTTTTAACACACATCACATAGTCCACTCCCCAAATACACACGCACCACACATAGTCTTATAAAGTGCTCCTACGTAACTGTCGCAAGTCGCAGCACGCCCCAGCCCGTAGAGGACTGGGATGGCCCCAATGATGAAGCATGTCACCGTGGGGCAACCCTGGTGAGTGAGGGGACACCTAAAAAAGGAGCAATTCTCCTTTTTTGTACACAATATCATATTTCCACAGTCAACCCCAGTGTGTGCTGACTGCTATCTGAATAATTTAGCAAGGCTCTTAGGTATCTGGAAACAGGGACCTTTTTGTTTAATTCGGCAATCAATCTTACTTCATCCCGAGACTATGTGGCCTCCCTGTATGGGACCTGCGCCAATCTCAAAACATGACATAAAAAGCCTGGGAATATGGCTGGACCAGGACCTCACGTTTAACGCCCAAGCCAGGAAAACCGCGGGGGCCTACTTTGGTCTTCTCCGAACTACCCGCAAAATCCTTCCCCTCCTACCCCCTGATTCCAGGAAACTATTAATTTAGGGTCTCATTCTATCCAGACTGGACTATGGCAATGCCCTGTATCTAGGCGCCCCCAGAACAGTCATTGCCAAACTCCAGGCCGTCCAGAATTTGGCAGCCAGGCTTCTAACGGGCACAAATAACATGTTCTCAGCGAAGCCGGCCCTAAGTTGGCATCACTGGCTCCCCATACAGAAAAGAGTACATTTTAAAACCCTGTGCACCACTCACAAAATCCTTCATGGCAGGGGCGCCCCTATCTTAAAAGACATCATCATACCCTACAAAACCAATAGAAACCTTCGTCTGCCCATCTTCATGTAGCCTCCACGCCCAGAATCAAGAAGGCTCGCACAGGGGGCCGCCTCTTTTTTCACAATGCCCCCAAGCTCTGGAATTCCTTACCCCTGGCCATCCGCTCTGAACCCAACCTACTATCCTTCCGTAAACTTCTGAAAACCTGGCTCTTCCCTTAAACTCCATCCTTCTCGCTAGCACACTCACTAGCGCTGGGACGCTCCTGGGCAGCCATGCGCTTTATAAATCCTTTTCATTTCATTTCATTTCATTGACCTGCGCCAGACCTTGCTGCAGCAATGTAGTGATGATGATCTGCAGGGCATGGAAAATGCCAACTACGTCTCGCTGTGTGCAGCCGTGGCAGGCATTTGTTCTGCCTGCATCCGCTCCATGTTCCCCATTATCCTCCACAATCGGGCAAACTCTTGGCTGCCATCACTGGAGCGACTCTGACTAGACAGGTGTTCCTGTCTCTGAGTCAGGACTCCAGCGATGTCAGCTGTTAGAAGCTGGCGTTCCCACGTGCACCGTTGTTGTCAAGTGCGTGACCAGGACTCCCCCGCTCCCACGTTAGGCTAAGAAAGGACACCGCCTGAGACAGCCCTGCTCACCCCCTTAGTAGCTTGACACGAGCTTACCAGCTGGATGGGCGGTTATAATACCCAACCATTGCTTCTAACCAATAGTTACACTGAATTTTAACAGTTCTCAACATGTTAGGTACGTCGTATTACTAGAATCACACATGTTGCAAAATACAAGAAATACTGCACTACTTAACAATGGGATCCTATACAGTGCCACAGTGAAACAATCAATGCGAAGCGTCACGATCATGTACTGAGTCAACACAAGATACTACCAGAATGCCATGTTCAAGGAAGAAATACAGCAATGAGTCATGCTGCAATTATGTATAGTGCGATAGGAAAACAATGCAATGCATATCGCCACCAGCATGCCCTGTGCAAGGAAGGGATAAGGTAATGCGTCACAGTGCAATTCAGTACAGTCCAGTAAACAACCAATGCAGGATCCTGTTTCCTGCAAGAGAAACATAACTTAGTGCGTAGCGCACTAACCCCTGAGTTTGTTAAGCACCACTAGTGTCAGACATTGCCCAATAGTCCGATAGTTTGTTAGCAGAAAATATGCAAAGTGTTATATGACTGTTTTTAGAAGTTATGCGACCGTGTGTCCCAACACAGATCAACTATGACACCCAAGTTCCACTACGGACCCTGGGCTTTGTACTGCCCCGTCCCGTACCAGCACTGGCTGAGAGCTAGGCCGAAGCAACAGGTGCACACAGCTGCCAGCAGCAAGAGGCCAAGAGAGTGTCCTTACGAGCCTGCACCCCACCCCAGGCGATGGTCCACTTTCCTGGGGGGGCACAACCCCATTCTCCTCTCCTGCAGCAGAGGATTGGCCTCTCTCCAGAACCTTGTAATTACGGGCAAGGTGCGCTCTGGCCGGTAGTTCAGCTCCGGCGGTCCAGCCCGCCAACGTTCAGCACAAACTCGTTCTGCGAAGCCTCCCACACAACGCTGGTGCCACCCCACGTTGCCTTCGAGGGCCCAATTACTTGACCCTCCTCTCCAGTGCTGTTAGAACTTCTTCGCTCCCCGGTACTCCTCACCAGCACCTCCAGTGGCACCTTTGACATGCACCCCCGGTGTGTCCGAGACTCACTTCTCCTCCGGCCTCCGACCTCCGATGACCAGGTGCACCTCACTACACCGTGGCTTTCACCTTGACATGCACCCTGCACGTCTGACTCTCTCTCCGTATCTGGGTGTATACAATCTTCAGGCACTCTCCTCTAGTGCCGCAACTGCACCCCCACATGGACCCTGCGTGCTGGAGACCCACCTTGTTTCTTGGTGAACACAATGATCCAGGCACTCTCCACTACCGCCCTGGTCGCACCATGACACGCCCACTGCACATCTCACCTCTCCTCCTGGTGCACACGAGGTACCAGGCGCCCTCCACTAATGCCCTGTCTGCACCACCACAAGCCAACCCGTGTGTTGGAGGCTCACTCCTTCTTAGTGCCCACAATATCCCACCACTCTTCACTTGCGCCTGGACTGCACTGAGATATGCACCCCCTGCGTGTCGGGAACCTAGGCTCTCTTCCATGATGCCCACAATCCACAGGCGCTCCAATATCTGTAGCCACACCAAGACATGCACCCTGCTCGTCAGAGTCTTGATTCGCTCCTGGTGCCCACAATCACCTTAGGCACCCCTTTGGAGGTCTCAGGCTGCCACAACGTGGTCCAACCACTGCACTACTTGAGACTTCTGGGAAGCGTTTATGTTCCTGTGTTTCCAAAAAGGGAGCAAGCTCACCTCGGGCCCTTGGAGTACAGGATGCAGCACACAGCAAAATCCAGATCAGGAAGAAGGGGGGACACGACGCACTGCAGCACCCCTCAGTCTCTCCTCAGTCAAGAGTTACAAACTGCCCACAACCCCTAGGTCACAAAGCAAGGGTCAGCAACTCTTCCTGAGACAGAGGTTTTCTTCCCGATCGTGGACAGGTCAAAGCCGCCAGAGACTCCACCAGTCCACGGTGTCTTCAAAGCGCTCCCAGCACTTCTCTGAACAATACTGAGACTGTTCTTGACGACATCATCAACATAACCAAAGTCTTGGGGTTACAGTTCTTTCAGTTATACCCCTCATAGTCTTTGAAGTTTCCTTGTGCTCAGGGGTCCCCAACCCCTACCTAAATCAGTCTTGCATATCCCCCCCCCCCCAGTGTCACCGTCCTCTCTTTCATACTGAGGTCTGGATCTTTACTCACTCAGTGGGAGATGGGTCTATTGTTTTATGGCTCTGACCCAGGCCTCATCAACTCGCAAATCCTCTCCTTATCCCCGCTCCAGGTGCAGGGCAGCCTGCCACCGTCTCCACCCCTACCCTGGGGCATGACCTCCCTCAGCCTTTCTCACCTCTCCCAGATCCAGGCAGGCAATTTACATCCTGCTGAGACACATAAAAAGGTCTGAAGCACAACCTCTGCCGTTTTCTCAAACAGCGGTTTTTGGACACAGAGTCACAAAACCATCTACCCAAAAAGATGCGTTATGATGCTGTGAGTTCAGACATACCAAACTTCACTGTTCTGTGTCTAATTCTTGGGAAACTAGGCTAACAATAATACACCCTGTCTCCCCCATTCTGTCCTATGGGCAGGATGGCCTTTCACCAGTGAAAATGAAGTGGAGTATTTTCCACGGCAGGGCCTAGCAGCACCCACACTGGCACTGGTCCTGCCTTTTACCTACACTGCACCCTGCCGAGGGGATACCCAGGACGTCCTACAGGGGTTCCCCATGTGTATGACAAAGCGAAAGTCTGGCCTAACAAGTGGTAGCACTTGTCAGGACAACACGATAGTTTACCATAATGCACGCAAGCCCTACATTGAAGACCTATGTTCCCTTGCTGCACATTCCTTTAGTACTAGCCCTGGCACATACAGTGCACATCACTTAGGGATCTTGCTAGTAAGGCAAATCATACCAACCAGAGACAACCAATCACCACTACATTTTATACAGGAAACATCTGGTTTGCACACTGATTAGCAGTGGCAAGTACCTACAGCATCTAACTTCACAACTCTCTGTCAGGAAAACGGTCTAGGGGAAAAGCAAAAAGTTTAAGCGAACTTTATCCACCAAGGCCGATTCCAACATTAGCCATGGAGTGTTGGAGAGCATTGAGAAGACGGTGGACGTCAGTGATGTTTTTGAGGTGGTCCCGGATGGAACTCAGACACCCACTTATGTAATCAAGTTTGGCAGCCAGACTGTCAAAGCCCACCCCAACCTGATGAGCCATCACCTGCTGGACCTCTGACACACAGTATTGGAATGCCAAGCGTGGGTCCTGGAGGTCCTGATAGACATCCATGGTGGTAGGTACTTGCTGCTGTGTGATTTGTGCAGGGGGTGGGGTTTGCATGATGCAGCTGCGCTGCCCTGCTCCTGGAGATGGGGTGCGGTGGAGTCGAGCAGCTGTTGGAGGATGTCCGTGTTGATGGTGGTGAATTCCTCCTCTTCCTGAGTGAAGAGTGGGACAGGCTACTGTTCAGGAGGAGCTGTATCTCCCTCTTCAATGGAAAGGGGAGATGAATTTTAAGTGTGTGTTTCATGTGTGATCATGCATTGGATGTGCTTACAAGTAGACTGCAGGACAATGTACATTGTGAATGTTGGGAGGAGATGCCTATTTTTTGCAGGTTGTAGACTTTTTCTACTATGTCACGGATTAGAGCTTGTACTTGTACATTGTCATTTAACATTTTACAGCAATGGCAAATGTGATTGACAAATTTACACACAAAAGCAGCATCAATTATGACCTCTGTTCAGTTGAGGAAGTGATGCAATTTGTCCCACATTGAGTCAATGTTGATGAGCTACGATTTAGATGCGTGTGCACTATATTCTGGTGTACTCGCACATTCAGCTTTATTTTTAATACTCCTTATCCCTATCAAGCAGTGAGCCTTCACTTCTGTGCATTTACAATGCTGAGATGTAGCAACCTGGGGTATGTATGTGTCTTTTACAGAGTTGGGACACTTGTGCATTTACTGTCAGCAGATGTCTTGTTTAAATCAGGGGTTGTATGTACATGAGGATGTGTCTGTATATGGCCGGCTCCTTTAAGGATGTGGTCTACACTTAGCCACCTCAGTGACATGGCCTGGACCATGTTGGAATGTTTGGGTGGTCAGGCATGCTATACATCATACACTGTCACTTGCCTTGTGAGTTAGGCTCACAGACCTGCACCTTTTCTGGGTAGTGCACATGTGCATGTGTTAGTAGTGAGATTAGTTATGGGTGAGGAGGGCCCCCTTTATTTGCATTAGCTACTAAGGCCTATTTGCTGTTTAAATGTGTGCTGCACTATGCTGGTCACATGTGCGTCCAGGTCGCTTGTCTTGCATGCATTGCTTACTGCACTCCTGTTGGCTTAACCATTTTGAGTATGGTGCTGCATGAGTTTCTATTGTTGTTGCTGGATGGACAGACAGTGTCAACACACATTATCCTCAACAGTGACAACACGTGCAGTGTGTAAGTGTCCCTGGATTTGTTGATGTGGATTTACTATTGAGTATTTGTGGTGCTCAGACATTGTAACCACCAGCCTACAAACAGTTGCAAATGACAGGGTGATGTGTGTTTGTGTATGGGCCATGCAGCTGTTCACATGGATGATACCTGCTGTCCTGGCTCAGATTATTCAATGCATGGCTTTGCGTGTGGGTGATAACAACCATGACTGCATATTTGTTCCCTGACACCGTTAAGTTAACAAACAGATAGGTTTACATGCATATTATGTTGTGATGTGCAACTTACCCCAGAACTTATGATAAATGTTTTTTTTCTGTATGGCATATGTGTACACTTGACAGTGTAGGTGTGCAAATCGACCTAAGGGGTGAGTGTGCCATTTGGCTAGTTGTCATTATTAGTTGCAACTTTGCTATCCCTGCTTGTTGTAATACTTTGGTTGCCATACTTCTTTACAGGGACATTGTAGTTCTGTGAGTCTGGCACACAGACAAGTGATGGGGTACAGATTTTGTTGACACATTCCTGACAGGCATTGTCCCTGCACTGTGGTGTTGTAGGCATTGTCACCCTTATCATTGTATTACATCATGTTTTGTGTGTAGTCTGCTGTTTGTGTGCATGGTGGAATATACACCTTTGAGCCAGTAGGCTGCTTGATTATTTTATCATGACATTGCATTTGTTTCTGGAATGCAGACTCAATAGGTGGTTTGTCATGTGGTGTACATACAGTGACGACTCACAGTGGGAGTGCTGTTCACGTGTTGTTGCTGTGCAGTAGGGCAGGTAGGGGGAGTGGCAGGATGGGGTGTAGTGGATTTGGACGTACAACGGCTGGAGTTAGGTTATTGAATACATGATTTTAACTAGTTACCTTGCACTTGCTGCATCGCTGAGTTGGCAATGCAGCAAGCGCAAGGTAATTAGATTTAGTTATGGACTTACCTAACTCAATCCAGTCGTGTGTCCAACTCCACTATCCCCATCCAGCCCCTCTGCTGCCCCGCACCATCGCCCCTCCCCACCACAGCGAGGCGTCACTGTGTACACAGGACTGCATCTAATGGACAAGCAGGCAGACACATTGACTGGAGATGTGTCAGGATCTCTACATGCCCCCCTTGCCTCATCAGCACACATATACATATCATCTGCACAGGGCCACATCTCTCTGATACAAAACATAAGGATGCAGTGTGTGTGTGTGACTGATCATGTGCATGAGTGGGCATGCCACCACCAATGTCAGCAAACGTGCAGCATTGTGCACGTGTGTCTGGGTTGTGTGCAAGATCGTGTAAGTGTAGTTGTGTCCCCCTTGATGCACATGCACAATTTTGCACACAACTCCAACATACGGGCACATGCATATGTATGGTGTTGAGGTGAGAGAGCCTTTTTGACAGCCTGCTGCATCTCCAATCAATGTGTGCCTTTGCTCTTTCACGTAGGCCCTATTGTGTGGTGTAAAACGATACTTGAATATATTTATTTGACTTTTCAGAGCACATTTCCAGGTCTGTGAGCCCAACAATATGTGACTTGCAATTCATTGGCCAAGTGGAACTGTGACAAGATTTGGTACTCACCCTGTTGCTGTTGTGACTGGTCCTGTTAAGCAGTATCCTGTCCTGGAACTCCAATCACTGTCTCCTAGCTGATGACATCGGACACCTGTTCCTCCAACGGATCCAGCTCCTCCAGTGGTGCTGGACTCCCACCTCCAGTCTGCATTGCTGCTTTCAGGTTGGCTGCAAGTTTCAACTTGGTTTTGCACTTGACATCATGCCAGCGCTACTTGCAGCCATCCACTGCCCTCCTCACCTATCCGACATCATTCACCTTGAACACGATCGACTGCCATATTGCATTTTTGGTTGCCAATGACACATTGGAGGTGACAAAAAGTTGTTATTTGGTCACCTCTGCAATCAGGACCTGGTTTTCCTGCTGACGGAATCATGTCTTCCTCTTCCTCTTCTCCTTGGCTCTCCCCTATGTCTCTGGCTGGTTCTCCTGGGTGTTTGTGGGGTTGTTGGCCTCTGTGCTTGGTCCAGCTTCCTCCAAGGCTTGTCTCAAAACTTCTGCTTTTTTGGGAGGGTGTTTGGGCTGCTTGGTGGGTGTTTTGCAGTGATTTTTCCTGCCTACCTTGGAAAATAAAAGCCTGGCGCCGATTAGCATTCTATTTCAGATCACTAATTGGGCCATCACCACTTTTTTCACGTTAGCATGAGAATATATATCGCCGTAACGCTAATCATATTGCTTGACTTGTGACCCAGTACAGGAAACTATCGCCTGCTAGCAGCGTGTTTTGAATACATCGCTAACAAGGCGATAATTTCTTGTGTTACACAGCGATAATAAAAGTCACGCTGACCGAACCTAGCGATAACTATTGTTGTTTGTTGTGAATATCCCCCTGTGCCTTTTGCTCCCCAAATTCTAAACATGTTTCATTCTCTTTCCACTATTATGCCCATTGTTCACAGACTGCTATTTGTCCTATATTATTAGCCTACAAGTTTACATACTGACAACATTTTTGGAGATCAGACTTCTCACAGCAGCCTTCTTCTAGATGGAATCGTGCTTTTTATTCGACAAAACTATTGTGAATTTCCGGAATTTGCCATTTTGAAAACAATATCAGCCAGTCACAAGGTAAAACGTCTCAATCATTCTTCTTTTAATATATCTAAGGTTTTACTAGGCTAGCCTCAAAGTTGTGCAAAAGGTGGTGAATATGGGCGTGGCATTAGTTTCATAAGCATAATGAATGTACACATGATGCCATCCTTGACTGATTGAAAGGAATATACAGAGATTCCCTCCAAAGACACTTGGAGAGTGTACCTCATCCATTGCATTTAGCATATAAGGTAGAATCTTACTCCAGCTTCTGGAAGAGCACCTCTTGGACTCAGAATTCTGTGAACTCTGCGGTTACTGGGTATTTCTGTGTAGCTGAATTATTTCAGTTCCCTCCTAGCGAAGAAGAAACCCAAATGCCCCGTTCAAGCTCTACTGGCCAGGCTTTCTGCTACTGCTGACCATGCGAATGTGGAAGCTGCATAATCTTTATATTTTCTGCTTGTGTACCCCCATACGTTTCATATATTTCACATATTTATTTTATTTGGTGCACATTTATTAATTATACATGCATACTGTATTTAGTGTAGTTTGCATATGTATTTCATACAACATTTGCATTATTATAGCTTGATAGTGTACAGTGATTTACATAGATGTTTTCACATAGTATGTAAGGTTGATTTAGGTCTTATGTACCCCTATTACATAAGACCTAAATTTGTACCCCTATTACTTTTCATATATTTTATATATTCATTTTATTTGAGTGCACATTTAATAATTATAATATAAATGCATATTGCATTTAGTGTTCTTTACATATGTGTAACATATAACATTTGCGTTATTATAGCTTGATAGTGGATCAGTGATTTACATAATTTTAACATAGTTTATAATGCTTTACAGAATTAAATGCAGATGCGACAAGATTAATTTGTCAATCCTTGCGTTTAACATCATTCACTGTGAGGCATGCCCTTTTCAAAATAATTACCTGGGCAAGAACAAGGCAGACTGGAATCTTCAACGTCCATAGAGAATAGGATTGAGCAAGCAGAAGGCCACAGGCACTAGCATCTCAGAGCCAGCCTGGCTTATTTGGTTGCTGAGGCACCAAAGGTAATGAGCGCACACAAACAGTCAAAGAATGTCTTTATACATTGCAATACTTCTGTTGTTCCACTAAAGTAGACAGGTGAGGAGCTACCTTAAAAACTCATTCAGGTCGTTTTGGTGCTAAAACAGGTGAGCTTGAGGCAAGAAAGGGGAAGTTGGAGAACAAAAACTTGCTCCATCATTAGGTGGTGGGAAAATCTGAAAGAAATGTTACAATGTTGGTATTCTTTTTAATATTTTTGTTTAATAATAAATGTCATTGCAGCTGAGTTGTTCATATTTGTAGCTACAAGTATACCCACTTTATGCACCAGGATAGGACATTGAATGTTATTGAAAACTTTAAAGTATATACATAGTTGTTAGACCTGGCATCATTGGTGTGGGTCTCCCTTCCATTTTTTGCTGGTTTTAGATGCTTTTGGGCACTGTGCCACTGCTATTCAGTACCACAGTGCAAGTGCTCCCTATGGTAAATTGATGTATGGATTAGTGACTCCATGATTGGCTTGTTTGGTTTACTTGTCAGAGCCTAGTGCAGTGCACTGCGTGTGCCCAGGGCTTGTAAATCAAATGCTGCTCTTGGGATTGCAGCACTGCTTGTGCCACCCACCGGAGCAGCTTGTAAAATGTTTTTCAGGCCTACCACTGCAGAGCCTGTGTGCACTCTGGTACTGCCATGTTGACTTGGCAAGTGCACCCACTCGCCAGTCCCTAAACCTTCCCCTTTCTACATATTAGTCACCCCTAAGGTAGGCCCAAGGGCAGGGTGCATTGTAGGTAAAAGGTAGGATATGCCCTGATGTGTGTGTCATGTCCTGATAGTGAATTACAGCCATTTTCGTTTTTCACTGTTGCAAGACTACCTTTTTCCCCATAGGTCACGATGGCAAGTTTGGTATAACATCTTATAATCCTAACTGACTCAGGGAACTAGGTAGAAATTTGAGTTTAGTTTGCCGGAACTCAGAATGATAAAATGCATCTTTTAGTGAAGTTGGTTTTAACATTCTTTGTATGAAAATACCACTTTTTAGAAAGTAGGTGTTTTCTTGCCAAATTTTCCAAGTCTGCCTCTGCTAGTTTGTGTATTCCTTGTCTGGTTTTTGAGTGACAGGGGCTGTGGACTCCAGGAGACAAGGTGAGTAAGCACAGGGCTGAATAGACCTATCTCTATGTAGAGTGCTGGGAGGAGTTGCACATGTACCTGAATAGGGCTGTGCGTATGTTCCACAATGATGGCTCCACCTCCTGTGGTGTGTTTGATGACCCCGGCCCACAGTGTCAAAGGAAAGAAGGAGTCCTGTTAACAAAGTGCTCCAGGACTGCACAGAACTGGTTTGGACTAGGCACAGACACTCTCTGCCTTCACAACGTATTTTGGTGTATAAAAGGGGGCACCCAGACCCCAGAACTTTAGATCACTTCTGGTAATCAAGACAAACCTTTGCTGAGGAGAAGAACCAGGAAGCTGAAGGAGGAGACTACCCCTGTGATGTGTGCTTGGGGGTTGTCCTGCAGTGGTTGCTTCATTGCCAAAGAAAGAAGAAGAGGACTGAGTGTGCCATTCATCAACTTGAAGAAGAATCTCCAAGGGCTTAAACTTGCCTCTTGCCTGAAGTCTCAGGGATGCAAGACTTCACCAACCAGCTCCCCCTGAATTCCCTTTCTGGGAATTGAATTGCCTGCTGTTGTGCTGGGCCTTCTGAGAGACTGCGTGTCGCTGGGAGCTGGAAGCGTGATCAATGACGAGAAGCATGTTGTCGCCTCACAGCAGTTGTCATTGCATCGCCAAAGAAGCGAGCCGCCGCTGCCACTGTCGCCATCGCATCGCCGAAGCACGTCGCATCACCGGAGAAGCATATCGCCGCCGCAGAGGTCGCCGTCGCATCACAGGAGAAACGTAATCGCAGGGCCTGTTGCGGCTGCAACGATCATCGAGTTGCCGGACGACCATCGGGCGTGCACCCATCGCCTTTGTTGCATCGTAACCAAGACGCCATTTTGTCGCATCCCACCGGAGAGAAGTATCGCATCGAGGTGCCATCTTGTTGCATCGTACCGGAGATCAGTAAGAAACCAACGTATCACCTCTCCACACAGTACGGAAGCGAGCATCAACTCCCCTCCCCAGCGCAGCAGTAAGGAACCGACGCATCCACTCCCCTGAGTGTAAGGAACCGATGCATCACCTTCCCTGCGACCCTTGTGTTTGCTTTGTGTTACGCATCCAAGGTACTTTGAGAGTAAAGTGTTGCATTTACAACTTGAGAGAACTGAGCTATTTCCTACTACTTTAAAGTCTACTTTTGAGTACACTATTGTGGATTTTTGTTGTTTGGGTTAAGTCCATGTAAAAATACTTATTTTTTATAATACAACCTGGGTGGTGTCCAGCTGTAGTGTTGTCTCTGTATTACTGTATGTGTTCACAAATGCTTTACACACTGCCTCTGAGATAAGCCTGCCTCGTGCCAAGCTAACAATGGGGTGAGCAGGGGTTATTTTAGGAGTGTAGCCCCTTACCCTGACTAGACGCAAGGGTCCCAATTTGGTCAATGGTACTTACCTCTGCCAACTAGAGACCCCCAAATCTAACAATAGTGTATATTTATGAATGTGCCTATTCATGGTGAAAAGAGGTTTAGCCCTTGTGAGAAACTGGGTTATTGGTTGAGAGGGGTGAAACCTTACTCAAGAGGGAACCACAATCCTTTGGAGGATGAGGCACAACTAAAACCCAATTTAACATGTCTCATTCCTCTTGTAACTTAGCACAACGCCATCAGGCTTAACCTAGAGGCAATCCTTAAAGTATTTATGTAGCACTTCATATAGTAATATTGTGAGCGCACAACAGAAGAAAAATCCCCCACCACTTTAGAAAAATAGTGTATGTTTTAAGAAATAAGCAAGATCAAAATGAAAAATTTCGGTGAGTAGTTCTGGAGAAGTGCATTTTTAAAGATTTCAGTAATTATAACGCCAAACAGCACAAAGCACCAACTGTGGATATTTGATCACACAGCACCTGAACAAAGTCATGAGTTCAGGCCAACTGTGATGTAGTGAAGGCCAGATATAGAGACCCAGTTAAGATTGCTGAAAAAAGCTACCTTAAGCCCTATTTGCAGAGTGTCGCGAGATCCCGCACAAAAGATGCGTTGCACAGCCGAGGTGATGCGTTGGTTCGAGGCACTGTGGAGCTGCGATGTAAGGTCCTGCATTGCCGTCGAGGACCCAGCAAATGAAGATTGACAAGCAAAGTCCAGCATCGAGGATGCACAAGTTTCTAACAGCTGCAAGGCTGTGATGTGACGACCTGCATCGTCATTTAGGCTGTCATTAGCGAGAGATATGAGATGCGGGCCTGCATTGGAAAAGCTTTGCACCGGCAATAAATCGCAAGGTAGATGCGGAGTCCTTGAGTCGGGGGAACCTCACAGCAGAAACGATGCATTGGTTCTGCTCATGGTTAGGCTGCGGAGCAGTGGAGATCATTTTCACCCAGGCAGGAGGCAACAGGCAGCAGGTCAGCAGGGCATCGGTTCCTTGTGCAAGTAAAGCTGTGCCCAGGTCTGCCATCTCATTCTGCCAGTGATGGCACACCTAAGCTCTACATATTATGTGTATATCTAGGTTGTAAACAAGCTCCCAGTCATGTGACAAAGAAAAAGGCTGCAGACACTAAATGGCTAAGGCAAGAAAACGTCAACTTCCTAAAAGTGGCATTTTCAAAACTTAAATTTAAAATCCAACTGCACCATGAGAGATGATTTTTCATTACAATTCCAAAGACACCAGACATGAACGATTACCCACTCCCTTTTAGAAATGATCACATAATAAATGTAATAAGGTAACTCCGATATTAGTCTCTGGGAGAAGTATGGATTGCAGCAAGGAAAAGTTAATTTAAGAGGTTTTCACTACAAGGACATGTGAAACTAAAACATACATGTTTCTTTTTTTTAAATACAATGCACCGTGCGCTCTGGGTGGTCTAGGGCCTACCCTAGGGGTGACCTACATGTATCAAAAAGAAAGGTTTGCGCCTGGCAACAGGTTTATTTTGACAGGTCAACAGGGCAGTTTAAAAACTGCACACACAGGCTGCAATGGCAGACCTGAGATATGTTGAAACGACTATTAAAGTTGGTGGCATAATCAGAGCTTCAGGCCCATTAGTAGCATCTAATTTACAGGCCATGTACACAGGTAGTACCACTTGGGACTGGCGAGTAAATTAATGTTGCTGATTGGGTATAAGCCAATTCTACCAAGTTTTAAGGAGAGAGCACAAGCACCTTAGCACTGGTTAGTAGTGGTAAAGTGTACAGAGTCATAAAGCCAGCAAAAATGAAGTCAGCATAATAGGATGGTAGAATGCAAAAAGTTAAGTGAACAACCATGCAAATGATGCCAAATCTAACATGTGCCCCCCCAGCTGCAAGTGACGAGAACTACACAATCCCTTTCGAGTTCTCATCACTAAGGTGGAAAAACTTGGAGAGACCATAAGCATTGGTTGCTTTTGGACGAAGTTCCGCCGTAAAGCATATTCCCTGTCGGATGATGGACAACCGCATCACTTTGGCATTTCTCAACCCTCATCTGCATTAGCCATCTGAGGGATCTATGATCTGTCTGAACCAGGAAGTGAGCACCAAACAGGTATGGTCTCAGTGTTTTCAGGGCTCAGACCTCTGCAAAGGCTTCCCTGTGCATTGCATTCCTCTTTTGTTTCCCTCTTACTTATTAAGTCTACTGGCTGATCCAGGCGCTCTTTGTTTAATTGTGAGAACACTGCCCCTATGCCATGCTCTGAGCCATCTGTCTGCACAATGAGTTCTTTGGAGATATCAGGAGCCTTAAGAATGGGTGCTGTACACATAGCCATCTTCAGGATGTCAAAAGCATTCTGGCAAGCCTCTGTCCTGATCACCTGTCTTCTTAAAAGTCAGCTCTGCAAAGGGAGCAACAAAAGTGCCATACCCCTTGACGAATCTCCTGTAGCACCCGATGAGGCCTAGGAAGTCTCTCATCTCTGTCGGGATGTTGGGGGGTTCCCAAACCGGAATGGTTTCGATCTTGGCCTGGAGGGGTTACACTTTACCTCCTCCTCCAAGTAGACCACTGAACCCTGCCCTACCTGGCACCTACTGGTTTTGATATTCAGGCCCGCCCTCTGCAAAGTCTTAAGCACTTTAATGAGGTGGTTCAAATCATGCTCCCAGGTGGGACTGAAGACCCCAATGTCATCTAAGTAGGTGGTACTGAAGTGGTCCAAGCCAGCCAGTACCTGATTGACCAACTTCTGGAAGGTGGAAGGAGGGTTCTTCAATTTGAAGGCCATTACAAAGAATGTTGAAGTGCCCTTTTGGCCCACTCAGTGAATGCAATCTGCCAGTACCTTGACATGAAGTCAAATGTACAGAGGCAGCTACCAACCGATCTACAAATTCATCACTCAGGGTGCACATCAGTCTTGGTGACTGCATTGAGCCCCCAGTAACCCATACAGAACCTAATCTGAGGTGGTACCTGGAAGGGAGCAGTGGGACCAACACCACTGGGTGGAACCCATGTCTGCTTGAGAGCTCAATGACACCATCTTGGTGACTTCCTCATTAATGCTGGCTGTTACCTTGTCAGATAGACTATAGATTTTACTCTTCACCGGTACACTGTTCCCAGTTTCAATATCATGGGTCCACCTTGTAGTGAGTCTTGGAGTAAGGGAAAAGAATGAGGCAAACTTTCCCAGCAACTGGCAGCAGTCTCTCTGTTGCTCTAGGGTCAGGGTGGGAGAGAGAATGATACCCTTTCCCAGCCCCTCCTGCCCCTTCAAAAATATGAGGTAGGGGAGGGTTGATTCTTCTCCATTCCATCATCTGTGACCAGGAGCATGGTTACCTCAGACCTGTCGAAGTGGGGTTTTAGGGGATTGATATACAAAACCCTTAAAGGGTTTCCTGGGAGTCTTGAGGTCCACCAGGTAGGTGACCTCACTCTTGCACCCTTTTACCTTATAGGGCAAAGTACAGAGGTTGTGCTACTGGGCGCTGGGCTACATGACCCACACTTTTTAGCCAGGTGGAAACTCGACCAGAGTGGCCTTTTGGTCATACCACTGTTTCATGAGCACTTGGATGGCTTCTAAATTCTTGTTGTTCTTCTTCCAGAAGCACTTCATCTGGTACGGAGTGCCAGCATGTAGCTGATCACATTCTGGGGGCTTTCTTAGGAGTTTTCTCCCAACCCTCCTTCACCAGGCTGAGAGGTTCTAACACAGGGTACCCATTCAGAAGCTCAAAGGGACTGAATCCAAACCCTTCAGTAGTACCCAACTGTATGCAAACAGCAGGCATGGCAAGAAGACATACAATTTCTGCCTCAAGGGCTCCGATAGGCCCATGAACATGTCTTTGAGGGTCTTGGTGAACCTTTCAACAAGACCATTGACTTGGAGGTGGTAAGAGGTGGAGAACTTATAGGTTCCCTCACATTCCTCCCACAAGGACTCCATGTATGCAGACATGAAGTTGATACGTCAGTCAGACACGACCTCCTTGGGGAACTTCATGCAAGTAAAGATACCCATCAGTACCCTGGTCACTGTTGGTGCAGTCAGTAACCACAGAGATATAACCTTCGGGTTCCGGTTGGCATGGTCCATAAAGACCAGGTGGAATCTATTGTCAAGGGCTGGTCTGGAGTCCAGAGGCCCAACAATGTTGATGTCCACCTGCTCAAAGTGAATGTCAATGACAGGGAAGGGCTGTAAGGAAGCCTTGTGCTTTCTATCTAACTTGCTCTTGGCCTGGCAGGTAGGGCATGACCTGTAGAACGCATCTGAGTCCATACTCATCTGGGGCCAATAAAAGTCGGTGACAATCTTTTCAAAGGTCGTGTCCTGCCCTAGATTTCCCGCTAAGTGCGTCATCTTTAGCCAGTTCCATTAGGAAGGCTTTGTAGCACTGGGAGACCACCAACAAATGTATTGTGCCATGCTCCGGAACCTTAGGTTCGCTATACAGGAGACCATTCCCCCTATCGAGCAGGTGCCACCATCTGCCCGGGCCTTGGCCTGCCACCGTAGGCCTATAAGATTAGGACACTTCATCTGCACCTTGCAGTATCCTCCGTAGTGAGACCTCCTCCTTTTTGCCAGTTGGACAGCTCAGGAAGGTTCCCCAGGGCAAAAATGCCCTTCCCAGTAGGTTCCAGTATGTCACCCTCAGGTTCAGTCCACTCCTGAACTGTGAGAGTTTCAGGAGTGGTATTCCCACCCCCCTTGTCCTTCCTCTATTTGGGAGGCACCTGGGCCATTTTTCCAGGCTTCACGTCCCGCAACGGACCGTGTGGTGAGGCACACCCACTCAGGCAATCGTAATATCTCCAGGCAGGGCTCGAAAAATCATAAAAATGTTACTAAACTTGCAGGTCTAGTAACTTTATTAATCTATTCGACCCAGTAATTGGCTCATGACCTGGTCTCAAATTATGTGATTCTAGGCAAATATGTTATCTTACGGAGCTGCCTGTTTCTTTATCATCAAATAAGAAAACACCATCAAATATGCAAGTTCACTTTTTCTGATGTACAACAAAAACTCATTATTTACTAGACTAAGGGCTAGATGTAGGTAAACTACATTCACCGAATCTAAAATACCGAATTTTACCGATTTGGTATTTTAGAGTCGGTAAATGCTATGTAGGCAATTACTCGGTAAGTATTACCGAATCAGTAGGATTCTGTATTTACCGAATCGGCAAATACCGATTCGGTAATTCCAATTCATTCCTTTGGGCCTATAGGAATGAATGGGAATTACCAAATTAGTATTTACCGATTCGGTAAAAGGGGGGAAACATTCAATGGTGGCAGGGTGTCACTTTGACACCCTGTTGCACACCTAAATTGTGCATGGGTGCACATGCGGTTGCCACATGGCACTGTTATTAAATGCAAAAAATTCCTTTTTTTAGGGTTTTCGTAATTTACCACCAACTTGTAGTTGGTGGTAAATAACGAATCCTTTTAGGTGAAAAGCACTCACTTGAGTGCTTCCTACATTTCATAAATCGGTAAATTACCGAATCTGAAATGTAGCCACCTACATCCCAAATGCCTAATACCGGTTTGACCGTTACCGACCGGTATTAGGGTGCCTGCATATGGCCCCATATGTTTGCTCTGTGTATACCAAGAATCGAGCGCATTTATAGGGTACACATGATTCCTGGCTTGCCTCTTAGTTCACTAATAGCATTGTAATCTGGGCTGGTGCAGTATTAATTCACAGTTCATGTTTAAAAACTCACTTTTCATAAATATATTTCCAAAGCATGATGTGGTATTGCATTATCATTTACAGATAACATATTTTCCATTGAAATGGATACACAACTTTCCCACTAACGTGTAGTTTTACTGATAACAGCTCATAATCAATTTTTGGAAATTGACTTTCAGCAAAAAAATTTAATATTTGCACATCACCAAGTAAAGTGTTCTAATTAGTTTTCACCACAGAATACAAAAATGGTTCTTCATAACTAGCGAAATATATGTGAAATGTTTGAACAGTTCACTTAGCTATTTCAGTGTTGTGTTAGAAAAAAGTCTAACATCTTACAGCTTTTAATTTAACATAGTTTGCACAATTCAAGTATTACACAGTTCACATTACAAAATCCTCTAAATTAAGTCACAGAAAGAAAAATGAATGTAATAAGATAAGCTGAATTTTGATCTCTATCTCTTAAAGCCCGCAAATGTGACAAGATAACAATATGTAATGCCATTTCTATTGCTCTTTCACTTTGTCAACAATAAAGATGCCTTTAATTTGTGTCACATTTGCTCTGCTTTCAGAGACAGAGGCCAGAAGTCAGTTTGTCTTCCCTGAAGTTAGAGGGTTTTCAACTCTCCAGCAAGGGCTAATGCAAGTAGTCCATAAAATATCTCATTCTGAATAAATCTTGAACGCCAATGCGTGTGGGACTGTGGATTTTTGAGCCCTGCCAGGTGTGTCCTGAGTTCCACCTTTTTCCATATGGTGTGTTCTAGGTCATTGTCAAGCAGACTATCTACAGGCATGGATGGACTCACATCTACCCTCAAGGAACCTGCGATCCCCCACCCCTATTCAAAGGGAACCAAAGCCACTGAGTAGTGACTCTCATTGTTGTGTGCTGCAATAATCTGGTGGAATGCATTAGGGACCACCAGCTCTGAGGTCACCAGATGATATCTGACTATTGCCATGCTAGCTTCAGTGCATCTCAGAATCTCCACCCGCTGCCCTTTGATGGTGACCCACTGCGTGGAATTCTTAATGTTACTAGACATGTGAGTGCTATGCACCATCTCTCCTTCACCCAGGGACACTAAGGCAACCTCTACACTACCCCATGGCAATCGCCTCCCCAAACACTGCACTAACCAACCCAGTGTCATCCCACCACTGGGAGGATGTGCCCAATTTGTAAACCTGGCACCCTTCTTGTTGTGCTCAACCTATTTTCACGTAGGGGTGCCTTCCCAGAGGACATATTGCCAGGGAACCACTCATTTTTTGTTCAAGCAGGGGCTGGGAGTCTTTAACATTGGAACTATTTTGGGGACTTTTAAAGAACTTATTGCTTTTATGTTTATCTCATTCCTCCTTCTTGTAGGGATCCTGACCACCCTTGTGGTGATTCCCCCCCAGGTACCTTCTTGTGTAACCTAGTGCGGAGCAAAAGGCCTGCTTCCATTGCAAGCTCCCAGGGTTCAATGAGCTTTCTATAAATAAGGTGTTGATGCAGCTCTGCAAAACGAAGATTGAACTTGTACTCTCTCGCAATACGTTTATACTGCCCAATAATCCTTTACTTCACTGTCCTTTACCCAACCATCCAGTGCCTTGCAAAAGAAATCCACACAAAATCACCCAGGAAAGCTGGAGTAGCTTCTGTCTGTCCCTAAAATTCTGCCTCTGATTCCCAGGGGGGAGGCCATATTTCCTTACAAGGGTTTTTTTCATCAGGAGATACCATATTTAGTCCCCCTTCTCTAAGGCCAGCAGGGCCTCCCTTCCCTCGCTAGGGATATGCTTCCAGAGGCTAGCCCTTCAATCCTCCTCAGGGGTCCTATGCATCTGCAAAGCCAGATCATATGCTTCAAACTATTTGTCAATCCCATCCCACGCAACAAAGTCCTGCACCAGAACTTTAGGAATATGCACCCTCTTGTTTCAAGATGCATGGTAGGTATGCTGCCACCATCACTGCTAGACCCGGCGTACCTGGCCTTCTTGTCCAGCTCCTTCAGACTCAATTCAGAAATTTTTACTTGTAATAATTTTCACTCCACCAAGGCTCTCTCTGCCTCAGCCTTCTTTTGTTCTGCCTCCATGGCCAGTTTCTCTTCATTCATTTACAACTGGGCCATCTGCATCTGAAATACCCTCCCTGCTTTCCAGTCTGCCAGCTCCTCTGGGGACAGGCCTTGAGAAGACAAGCTGCTATCTGCCCTTGCAGGCAGTTCAAACTACAGAACTAGTCCCCCCTCTCAGATGACACATGCATCTCATGGCCGGTAAGCATGAGCGAATTTTGCGGATCTCGCGTTCGCGAATTTTGCGGATTTGCGGATTCGCAATCCGCAAAATCCGCGAATTCCCGCGAATTTGCGGATTTTTTTTTTTTTTGTGTTCGCCCGTGTTTCTGCCAGTTCGCGAGGGTTTTGTACACTTTCGCAAATTGCGAACTTACCTGTCGGGTCGCAAGTTTCGCGAACTTGTTGTTTCTACGTGTCCAGCCTGTTTGGGACACTCTTCTTCATCACTGCCACTCTCTGTCACCACTGCCACTCTCTGACTACTCATGCCACCCTCTGGCCCACCCATGCCACCCTCTGTTTCATCACCACACCCTCTGGTTGTCCAGTGTACATTATTTTCGGCAAAGCAAAGCACACCTTCCCTGCCTCAAGTGACCTGAATTAATTTGGGGCTGATTAATGTGTCACAGAATATTTTTTTAGCTGGCACCTGCTTCCTTAGTGCGCCCTGATTAGTGATCTTTTGCACTTGCTAAGTGCTTTCATTGTTGCAAAATTAGTTACAACACCTGCCCTGCCCCAACTGACAATAATGAATTAGGGGCTGATTAATGGATTTTAACTTCCAGCCTGGCTCCTGCTTGTCTCCCTTAGCTGTAATTCAGGACCTTTGTGGCATATGTGTAACTATTCTGAGGTTCAGAGCAGGGTCACATAATAGTTTCAACTGGCAACTGAACTCTGGAGGGGCCCCTCAGGAAGCACTCCAGGAAATGGCTACTAATGATGAGCCTGAACTTTTGAACCTGGTAAGTAGTTACTTTCAGTTTTGCTAAGATCGTATTTCTGCAATTTTGCACTTATTCGCGGGGCGCGAACTCACGCGAACAGTGCGAGCAGTGCGAGCAAAATCCGCTGCTCGCGGATTTGCGGATTTTGCGGGAAATTCGCAAATCTCGCGGATTGCGGATTTCCCGAAAATCCGCAAAATCCGCGAGCGGAACGGATTTTCCGCCCACGCCTAATGGCCGGTGTCCAAGCCCTCCACATCATCCTCTATATCCTGGTCCTCTGTGATGTCTACCAGCTGGTGAGCCTCCCCCCATGCTCTCATAGCCTTCTCGAGATCTGCCCTCTTGGTCAGCTCCTTTATTAGCTTTCTAAATTTCTTGGGCTCACGCACAATGTAGCTCTCCAGATTGAGGAGCACAAATTCCATCTTTGCAGGTGAAGCCACAAACACCAACAGTCAGGTAGATTAAGGGGGAATTTGGAAAATTAAAAAAAAGGTCAGTGAAGGAGAGTTTAAAGCTCAAATTGGTTTCAATTAATTTAGCTGGAATGTTTAGTGTCAATCAAAATTACAGTATGACACTGCTCAACACAGGTCCTAATCCTCAAGGCTGATCACCAATGTGAGAATCAGGCTACTGGTTGAGGTGGGTCAAACTCTATTCAAGCAGCAACCACAATCCTAATCAGGGTGAGGCACTAGCAACCCCCAAAATAATCTATGCTTATTCCTCTCGTAGCTTGGCACAGAGCAGTTAGGCATAACTTAAAGATAAATGTAAAGTATGTATGCAGCACTTAATTCAGAAATAACATAAAAACACAGCACAAGTAAAATCCCACCCCACTTTAGAAAAATATAGTATAGTTTAATAAATAAAACAAGACCAAATCAACAAAAAATCAAATCAGTAGAACTGGAATATGCAGGTTTAAAGATTTCAGTAAGTAAAGCACCAAAACGTACAGAGAGCCAACTGTGGATATCTGGTTGCACTATTCTAGGACAAAGTTACAAGTTCAGGCCAGTCAGATGGAGAACGGGACGGCTGTAGACTCCCAGTTAGGCCCGTTGCACAATGGTACTCTAAGTGCGGGTAGCCGAGTGTGGCGATGTCTCGCACTGCCGGTGTGTCGGACATCTGAGGTGATGTGTGAGTTCCGAGACACAGTAGAGCTGCGATGTGAGTTCCTGAATTGTAATCGAGAACTCCATCAACGAACATTTGCATTGCAAAGTCCAGCCTCGAGGATGCGTTGCGAAGTTGAGGAGATGTGTCAGTTCTGAAGAGCTGCGAGGCTGTGATGTGAGAACCTGTGTTGCTGTTTAGGCTGCCTTCGATGAGAGATTTACGATGTGAACTCCTGTGTTTGGAAAGCTTCGCACTGTCAGCAATTCTGATGTGTACTGCGAGGGCTATGCGGAGTCCTCACAGCAGAGGCGATGCATCGGTTCAGCTTGGGGTTGCGCCCTATTCTGCTGGATCCACAGATGGGCTGATAGAGCATCTTCAGGACCTCTTCCAAGGGCTAGGACTGTGGTGGCACCACTTTGCAGGGTTGGACTAACAGATGGCAGAGTCTGGGTGCTGGGTTCATGGATGTTCAAGCCTATTGTCCCTGAGACTCTAGTCAGGAGGCTGGCTACCTCGCCGTTAGAGTCACTTTGGCGTTTTAGTTCAACAGACATAGGTCCCATCCTTCTCACTCAGGCAAGAGGGTAGATGGCAACAGATCAGCACAGCTTTTCTTTTCAAAGCAGCAGTCCAGTAGAGTGCAGTCTTTTCAGTACAATGGGTGACAAACAATTGATTTCCAAAGGATTCTGGTACACCGAGTGCGATTTAAAAGGAGATGGAAGCCTTTACTAACCTGTCAGAACACAAAATGTTAAAATCTGATCCACATTTTAGTAAACGCATTATGGCACTTGACAGATTATCCCAGAGGAGGTAGAAGGTTTAAATGAGAGAAGGGACTTTGATTGATAGCGAGCAGTTAGCGATAATGGGGGAAGTTGTGGGAATGCATCAAGGATAAACCTTGTAGTACAATAACAAGTTGATAATGGAAAGAGATATGGAATATAAGATATTTTAGCCATGAAAGCATATGTCACGGTAAGCGTACAATAAGTGTGGGGATACAATCATATTCAAAGAGTTTTTGGCATTTGTTGGTAACACAGAGATAAAATGAAAATTTAAAGAGCAATACCCATTTACGGGCTGTCGAGTTAATGTTTCACTCGACAGATGGGTAATGTTGAGGTTAAGTTAAGTGGTGATTATTTGGAGGTTACATTTTTAAAGTACAAACGTAGATAAAGGAAAAATATACGCAGTAAGATTTTATAGCTCTCAATCATTGTACAGATTTGGAATGTATACGAGTTGATTTTTGTTGGAATGGTATGAAGTGTGAATAATTGAACTGATGGTTTAAATATATATTTTTTCATAGAGCACCCTGATGAAGGGTCGAATTCCCGAAATGCATTGGGTGTTTTTATTAGAATCGTGACATATGGAACATCTTATGTCCCTGCGTGTTTGTGAAAAGTCGTGAAATTATTAAGCAAATGTGTAAAATGGATTGAACAAACCAAAAGAACAAAGGAAAGATAGAAAAGGAAAAATTGATAAAATAAGGAGTAATTAATGAATCTGATTCATTGGATACATTTTGCAGTGCAACTTGGAGGTGAATCAGGGGATTCCTTCGTGTTTTAGTCTTTTCAGCAGCACAGTAGTCCTTCTTCCTAGCAAAGCATACACAGGTCCAGAGGTCTACTGAAGAGTTGGTCTCTGGGGTCGAATATTTACACATGGCCTTATTTGAAGTGGGAGAAGCTTCTAAAGGTTTCCCTTTGAAGTCTCCAGGCATCCTGCCTCCCCCCCCCCCCCCCCCCGGCTCCAGACTAACTACAGGGGATAAACAGCCATTTATGTGGAGGTAGGACGCAGCCTGTTTAGTCGCAGGTAGGGCTGTGCCCAGTGCTGTAACATGGAGTTTGTTAAGATTTTTTCCATTCTCATTGCTCAGTGTCTTTTCTGATTCTATGCAGGGCCACTGATTAACAGCGACAACCAGGTACTTGACTCATTTTGACATACTCTATCTGAGGCTTCTGTAAATGTTGTCCTAGGCCAGATACCTCTTGGAACATGACAGTGCCCTCCGGCAACACTCATCTAGAAGAATCTCATAAGCAAGGTGATAAAAGTTGCCTTCAAGCAAGTTTTGAACTAGGAATGAGAGATTACAGAGTCAATGATGCGATGCCCACCTTCTTCAGATATTTCGTTCAATCTTGCTGCACAGGCAAGATGTACCCTCACTAAGGGTACATCTGCTTGTTAAGTGATGACATATGTTATATGGTGAATAATGTGCTATATTATGTCATATATTATTCGATATCAGGTATTAGTTTGTCCTGCTACATTACATTACCTAAGACAATGTTACCAAGGTCATTGGATCTTATGATATTTTATTTTAAGTCATAAACCTTTGTAATGCATCAAACCCCATTTAGACAATTAACTGTTATGTGCACGTGCAGTACAGACAGAATAAAAGAGGAGGTTCATTTGTATTTAAGTTTATGTTCAATATGCCATCCAGAAATCTCTGTGCCTTCATAGTAAATGTATACTGGATGTCTTCTACAGGTGTGCTGTTCATTAACTCTGAAAAAAGAGTTAGAATTTGTGGATTTGGTGGGTGTGCCTATAGAAAATAGAGGAGAGGACACATTTTTGGAGGATGAGAACGGTTTTCAGTGCTGGTGATCCTCATCAAGTCAATGGGCCGCCTTTCGTTTGCTTGTAAGGTGAAAATTAGCACAAAGAGAGTAGCACACTTGAAATGAGGGTGGGTTGAGAAGAACGGAATGCTTTTATTTTCCCTCTGCAGAGTCAGGAAGGGAAAAGGAAGGAGATAGGTCGAAGTTGTGGGATGCCTGCCAAAGGAAAACACATGCCAATGTTAGGCAAAAGACCCTGCTTCCTCGCATGTATATCACGTGCTAATGAGGACTGTACTGCACCTTGATGGAGCCACCTGCTGCACAAGGACCTAAAGCAGGAAATCTGCTCCACCTAGCCAGGAAAATGTTATTTAGTACTGATTTGCACTTTTTGCAATTACCAATGGTTTACTCCTTCAGAATGATAGCTTTGACTCATTCTAAAAGTGATAGACATGTCCACAAATCACAAATAGTGACAGGTGTGCAAATCTTGCCAATAAAAAACAGACATATCTATAAAAAGAGAGAGAGAGAGATACTGCTGGTAAACACAAGATGCCATACTTCTGTCACACTTTTCACACTCTGTTCTCGAAACCTACAGGATAATGTACTTTGCAAATATCCAGCAAGTCTCCAATGTACCTCATCATTAAATGACTCGTATTAGGAATACCATGTTTTTAAACCAGCTCTTAAAGTCATAAAATGGTGCTGCAACATGCATGCAATGCTGAAAGGCATATAACATGTTTACGTCATACACTGTCGTTGGGTTTTTTGTGTAATGATTATTGCATATTGTAATGAGTAATATCTTCACTAAAAACGTCCAAAGATTTTGAATCAGGTCTAGTTCATGATGTGTGGATAATAAACTCCAGAATTAGCAAAATGTGCACAAATGTCCTCTGCTTCTTGCATAGCTCACAAATCATTCGAGCTAGTGGGTAAGGCATACCATGTGGCACATCAAACTCCTCCCACGTGCCAGCCTCACTTCCTCAGCTGCTTTTCTTTTGTGCTACAGATTTTGGCTGCATATCGGAGACTCTGGCTTTGAACAAAGTGTTCAGATCAGACCACCTGAGAGAGAAGTTTCCAACAGAGCTATAAGTGCAGCAGAACTGCTGCATGTTTCAAACAGTGGTACATAGATACAATTAACCTCGTGCTAGTATTAATGTTTATACCTTATTTCAAATAGTCACACAGATATGAAACCCAGCAATACAATGTTTTATCAAAAGTGAGTGTGCTTAAAAATAGTGCTTCAAACATGTTCGCAATGGTAAAGAAAACAAATAGGGAATGGTCGGCCTGCATGAGATCACATCATACAATGTGACCTACTAAGTTGCTGCAAGAGGTTGAGAAGTATGATTCTTGACAATATGAAACTCCTTGTATCTCCAGAGACAGGGGAGAAAAGTTCAAAAAGGCTCTCCAGAAAGGGTGGCTCAGTGGGTCGACCGTGGGGTATTTAATACCACCTACATAATATAGAAATTGCACAGAAACTACACTTGACTTTTCTCGAAAGGATACATTTCGGGTTCGCCCTCATGAATAACCATACACCTGAAGCAGAGTATCTAGCTTTTATGAAAGCACTCATACGAATTATAATTATATAGATTTCCCAAGCCTGTGCCATCTTCCTATACATTTTATTGAAGATGATTTACACAGTCTAGACTCAACAATTATTATTTTTACGGGAACTAAAACATCTTATAAATATTGCATCGTTTTTATTGCTCATTTAAAAATAAAATATTTAGATGGACTGCCAATGAGCCAGATCATGTTGATAAATGTTAGTAATCCAGGATTGGACTTTGAAGATTTGATTGTGCTCAACAAATATATTTAAAACAGTGACATGTGGCTAGCAAAGTATCAGTTGCAAATACCTTTTAATGTCTTAATTCGGGTGTAAATTATGCTACACCGCCGTTGTCACGGGGTACGAATTTTATCACATATTTTATTGAAGAAAGTGGGGTGAAGTGTGCTCTTGAAGTACTGCTCGGACAGTACCAGCTAACAGAAAGGAGATGAATCTGTTTGTCTACAAACTTTAAAGAAAAGGGCACCCACATAGAGAAACTCAATTTTTATTTGATATTTGAATTTAAATAAGCCTTTAATTTCAATAAAAATAAACAAATATATTGTTTTTTTCATTATATTGGATATTGTCAAACAGTTTTTAGGCGCTTACATGCAATGAAATAAAGAAAGGGACCTGACTATTTCAAAAACATTAAGAGCTTTTACCTTAGATTTTTTTAAGTCATTGATTCATGAACAAATAGCTTGAGCAGAAGAAATTTGATTCACTCAGATTTTTTAAATGTATCCATTGATTTGTTCCTCCTTATCTTCTATTCCTGCTGCCAGAGAAGAACGTTGAAGGGACTCAATGGGGGATATTCTCAAGAACGTGCGATAACCATTGCCAAAATCGGTTAACCCAATCTTTCATATCGTCGTCTATCGCGGGAAAATAACTCTGTGTTAACGTCCTATTCACATCACGGTGGTAACATGCGATAGTCTCCAGATAACGCGTCAAATGTCCACGATAAAATCACCAGGATGGCGATAAAAATCTAAACCTGAGCGTGAAAATTTTGCGATGGGCCCAACTGCGCTAAAAAAATACAGCTACCAGTCTCGGGCTATCATTGGGGAGACGGTGGCAGGAGTTGGGGGACCGGACACTGCACAACAAGACCTAAGCCAACAGAATCAGGGTGAGTAATGACCAGGGACTGGGGGGATGGAGGGAGATGGGCACAATGGCACACATGCACAAGTAAGTATAGCACATCTGCGGACAAACCATGTCCAAGAGTCACAACTCCGACCAAGAACCCAATTTACATAAGTCTGGAACATCTCAGTACTGTATGAGCACAGAAGTAAAAGGCACATCGCCTGAAAGGTATAAGGGCCAGTCAAATCAGAGCCAAACAGGCAACTCACCCACAATTCAGCACACACACCTTAGATGCAGAGCATCCCAACATTGACAACAAGTCAGGTGGAGTGGTGGTGTGTCCTAAGTGAAGAAGCCCGAATGAAGATGATCTGCATATGTTTCTGCAATGCCCGAAGATTCTGATTTTTTTGGAGGCCGTGAGTAGTTGCTTGTCGACTGTCCTAGGGTTGCAGATCAAGGTAAGCCCTGAGCTGGTTCTATATATTGAAGATTGGCTCTGCAAGGTAAGGGCACAAATGAAAATGCAAAGCTAATTTTTTATGCTGTACTTCTGGCACAAAGAGAGGTATGTAAATTATGGGTCTCTCCGCCCCCCCAACAGAGGTTGGTTGGTTACAATCAATGAGATTTGTTGCTAATTTGGATATTTCGGATCAGATCAGAAAAAGATACACATTTTGGAAGCCTTTTTTGGCACAATATGGGTGAAGGTATGGGTGTTTTGGTTTTTAAGTTAGTGGTCCAAGCCTTTATCTACCTCGGCTGGTGAAAATCTTCTTTGTACTCACAGGAAGATAAGGGGAGAGGGTTTGAATGCGTGGTTGCGGAAGTAGGCTCTTCAGTGTTTCTCTCGAGGGTGTCCCAATAGGGGGGAGCCTCTGTTCTCAAAGCTTTGATCTACCCCCGTATCCAGTAAATGAGGTTGAAAACCAAGGGTGGTTTCATTAGAGAAGGGTGGCAACAAGGCAAATGAGGACAAAAAAAGAGAAAAAAAACAATGTGGTACGAACTGCAATACTTTCACAACAGAACAGAAGACACAACTGCTGCTGCTTGTGTTTAGAAATGGTCAATCGCATTTGGCATAGCAGGACACTGTGAGATGATAATGTACAACTCCAACCTCATATCCCTGATGGCGTAGAAATGCCAAGTGTCCAGCTTCAAATAGGTGTCTCCTCATAAACAGTCACAATGTACATTGCCGTGCAGTCTGACAGTAAACTTGTATAATGCGTGAACATACATGTGAACACAATATCAATCTTCATTTCCCTTCACAATGCAGACGGAGGCTCAACACCTCCTGCAGAGCAGACCCAACAACTCAACACTGATGTTGAAGAGGACCTCCCCAACATCTACACTGATGCACTCCAACAGCTCAAGGACAGCTCCGGCACCCCACCTCCAGGAGCAACAATATAAAGTGGGGTTTGCATGGTCCTGTACAGGTCCAGCTTCAACACTTCACTGAATGTGAATAAAGCATTACAATTCACACAGATGTGTCATGGCCATGATCAATCAAGAATAAAAGTATGGATGAATGTAGGGACAGTGATTCCACAAAAAGGTACTCCCTGGATAATGCTAGCAATGCGCAGGTATGGCTGTGACCCAGATAGACATTGAGACACACATTTTCATTCAAATCAACACTCATCACAGTTGAATGGAAGTGAAGGTGCGTAGACTTTATTAGCATATGCGTCAGTACGGGCAAGATAAGTGCCAAAACATGCAAACCAATGTAGCAGTATGTCAGAATGAGGAACGTTGCCAGTTGTCACTGTCCACTCCGGGGGAATGCCTCACCTTTCACAGGTGTGTGTTAAGCTGTGTTGTTGTCTGCTCATGTATTCAGAGTCCAGGCAAATGCAGTCATGTCCACTGTTGTCATGGGATATGTGACCAGATCTCCAAGATGCAACAAGGTGTCGGGACATGTGCAATGTGTTCCAATTGTTGTGGCTGCAGGTGCCTAGTTACTGGTCCATGAAAGCGATTGCAGCTTCGTAGGCTAGTATTTCCAACATGAGGTCGTTGTAGACTTCATCAAACAGGACGGCGAGTCCATCCATAAGAAGGTCCGAACAAATCTGCTGCATCCACCCCCTTTCACCAACTTGCACTACAGCCCAATAGGGAAGCGGTTCAATGTGGTCACTGCACACGAGGATTTGTGCATTCTCCAAGGTCCAGCTGCCAGCATGCATGCCAAGCATTAAGGCATCCCATAAATGGGTATCACAGTGACACTCCTGTCGTGTGCCAACAAGGGGCTCACACACATGTCAAAATCCAGTTCATCTACGGTCCTGTTGGATAGGCAGACATCCATGCACCACTCGAATATGCATGATCGACAATGCAACACAGGCTGAATGCAGGTGATGTTGGCAAGGTGGAAGCTTAGCCGGTAACTGATCCGCATCACTGCCATTGGCTGTGCCCCCAGTAAATGCAGCATACGTGCATGGTACAGTTCCACTTGACAGGGGTTTTGCATGTGTACTGGATGTTCTGCCAATGCGTCAGTGTCTCTAGTTGGAGCAGCAATGTTTTGACCTGCGCCAGTTCTGTGGATGAAATGCCACAGCTTGGATTAATGAGTTATTTTAGTGTGCAACGGTTGTATGCCTGGGATGGTGTCGGAGTAAGTGTAAAGGCCATTCGATGCAAGAGAAATTCGAGCCTGGATATCTGTCTGTGGGGTGTGTATACATTGTTCCTTCGTTGGGCTGTGCGTAGTGTGGGAGTCGCCATCAGCTGCTATGGTATCTGTCAGGGGGTGCCGGGCACATGCAATTCCGAGGTCATAGGTGCAGATGTGCTACCACCTGATAGTTCAAATAAAGTTTGTCATCTGCTTGCAATTAGGAAATGTAATGTAGCTTGTTGGGGGTGGGGTTTGGGATGCCTGCGACTTTGGGATTCATGTTTGACATGTCTTGCATGTGGCATATGAGCAGCATCACTGTGTGTTACATGCCTCCTCCCTCCCCCAATCCCAGTTACTTATGTGCGCTGCGTGATTGCATCACTTGCACTCCTACGGCACAGTATTGTCATGCCTGTCTGCGCATGTCCACAAGCCTGACAACAACATAGTGATGTTGACCTTTGAAGGTGGTGTGTCACGTGAGTGAAGGCCTATGGTTAGGATAGGGCGGACATGAATGTAGCGTACATGCCTGGCTGAACTGGTGCTGCCAATGTGGCTAGGCATTTGGCTCCTGCTGTAGCAATACAGATACACACAAAACTTGGCATGTATGATCCTGGACCCCGAGCGGTCTTGCGCTCCTTCATTATTCTATTAGCGCGAGCCCGCCCTCTGGGTGCATGCTTCATTGCAAAATTGTTGCTTACGGGGGGAAGGACTTAGTTACATGTCCAAGCTCTTACCCACTGCCTGAGGTGACATGGTTGCATCCACTGTCCGAAAACAATGCAAAGTGGTAGGGCCCGGGCCATTATTATTCATAAATAATAACCATGCGGACACACTTGTGTAGGTAGTTGAACTGGGTAGCTCTACGTTCGTCCTCCCCCTTTTTATTACCAGGATCACATATCCAGTGATGCCTGTGTTGGATGGGTGTGGGGTGAGTGTGAGCCAGCCCTCAGGGAGTGGTTGGTGCTGGCAACAACTTGAACAGCGATCACTCTTAAAGGGGAAACAGAAAACACCAACATAACACAAATAACTGCGAAGCATCATGGAAGTAGCCGGAGCAAGTACAGAGGTCACCCAATATTTAATCAGAGGGGGCCATGACTTGTGGTTCACTGAGGTATAGGCACCACAGCTGAGCGTGCTCATGTGAAAAAATTGTTAAAGATTGTGTCGCTTCGTGATATTCCTGCTGCAGCTGCAGTGGAATGAGTTACACCTGCCTCATCTTCATCATCATCGTCCTAGGTCTTCCACACTGCCTGAGGTGACATTGTTGCATCCGCAGTATGTAACTCAACCAAAAATGGTCCATGGGTTGTGGTGCACAGAGTTAGTGGCAACTGTGGAGCTCAGTTGGTGCGCAGCCTGTGATGATGCATCATCCAAGAAGGTCAGGAATGGATTGGATGTGTGTGAGTCCTGCTGACTGTAGTGTAGGCCGGAGGCAGACGTCAGTAAGGGGCCCACAGTCATGTGGCATTGACTTGTGGTGCACAGACTCAGTGGCAAATGAAGCGCTCAGGGGTGCGCAGCCAACAATGATGCGTTGTCCTTGAGGGTCAAAAATGGATTGGATATGAGTGACCCTTGTTGACCACAGTGTAGGCTGGAGGCAGAGGTCAGCAGAGGCCCACAGCCACGTGGCGTTGACTTGTGGTGCACAGAGTTAGTGGCACCTAAACCGCTCAGGGGTTGGGCAGCCAGAAATGATACGTCATCTGGGAAGGTCAGGAATGGATTGGGTATGTGTGAGCCCTGCTGACCGCAGTGTAGGCTGGAAGCAGAGCTCAGCAGGGGTCCACAGCCACGTGTTGTTGACTCGTGATGCACAGAGTTAGTGAATGAATGAAAGAACATTTATAAAACGCGATAGCTACCCTGAGGCATCCAAGCACTGTGCACAGACGCAAACAGAGGAAGGAGCCAGTGGTGATAGGTGTTAGTTAAACAGAAAGGTATTTAGGAGTTTGGGGAAGACTGGGTGATGGGGCTCTGACCTCAAGCGTTCCAGAGCTTGGCAGAGTTGTAGGAAAAGGAGCGCCCACCGCTCCTGGCTCTTTTTATTCTTGGCAGTAGGGTGAGGAAGGAGGATGTTGAGCGGTGGTGCCTGTTTGGCTGATAGGGAATTATCAGGGGCTGGCGGATTAGAGAGCCCTTAATCCAAAACACCGTGTGCGCGATGCGCATGGCTTTTAATTTGATTCTTTCTCTGATCGGTAGCCAGTGAAGGCTCCTCAGCACAGGAGTTGTGGACTATCGGTGGGTTTCTGGAGAAGCGTGCGGGCTGCACAGTTTTGGATTACTTGAAGCTTGCAGATAGCAGATTGTGGGGATCCTAGGTACAGGGCGTTTCCATAATCCAGGCAGGATAGGATAAGACCTTGCACATTATTCTCCTCGCTTGAAATGGGAGAAGTGGGAGTATCTTACATAGCATCCTCAGCAGTCCAAAGTAAGCAGGCGAGAGTTTTGCTGCTTGGTGTTTAAAGCTGAGCGAGTGGTCCAGTCAAATACCTAGGCTTTTGATCTGCTCTTTGGGTATTGGAGCGGGGCCAAGGCACTTCGGCCAGAGTTGCTCTGAGCTGGGGGGGGGAGTATCCGAGAAACATATTCTCGGTTTTGTCCCCGTTGAGTTTTAAGCAGGAGAGTTCCATCCATTTGGCTACCTCCTCGAGACAGCTCCCAAGATTACTTAGTGAATTCTCTGGATGGTTTAATACCACCACAAGCTGAGTGCCTTCAGTGTAGGTGAAGATTTTGATGCCAACTGGAAGGACAGTCCCTGCCAGGGAAGTCATGAAAATATTGAACAGTGCGGGGCTTAGGAAGGAGCCCTGAAGCACACCACAACTGAGGGGCATCCGTTTGAATACAGCATTGCCTTCAAAGACCTGGAAGGATCATTCTCCTAAGAAGGATTCTAGCCAGGCTATGGCGTTGCCTGATATACCCAGGTCCCTTAGTCTCTGGATCAATATATTGTGGTTTATAGTTAGTGGCACCTGAAGAACTCAGGCAGTGTGCAGCCTGCGATGATGCGTGGTCCGGGCGGGTCGCTCTGGTATCAATGTCTGTAATTGCGACTCGATCTGAATGGTGAGCCAGCTGACCATAGTTTAGGTCAAAGGCAGTAGTCAGCAGAGACATAACTCTGCGGTGCTGTGCTGCTGGGTATGCTGGGGGCCTGTGTCGAGGAGGTCGGCGGTCATGGCCGCAGCCTTGTGGCAGGGTGAGTGCTGCCACCCTGGCAGATCAGCCTTCCCGGAAGTGAACCACGCCCAGAGCCCCAGCCTATTTATTCACACTCCTATGCTGGCCTGGCGTATGCGGGACCTTCCCACCCGCTTACGCTTACAGGGGGGGGACACAGCTACATGACCAAGGACTTCCCCACTGCCTGTGGATATGGTTGGGTCCACTGTCCACAACACTACAAGCACCAGCACTATATGCCCCCATGGACAGGTCTGTGCTTTCCATACTGAGGTCTGTTCAGCACATCACCACTACACTTGGCCTTCAGTGCATTCTTATTCAAGGTTCACTTGCGTCCTTCAAACATACTTGGTTTCCCCCTCGAGCAGCATTCTGCTATTGTGTGGCTGAGGGGCCATGCCGTTTTTCGGAACGTCCGCTCTCCTGTTTTCCGCTGCCTTGGTGGTAGTCAATGAGGGGTATGGGGGTGATGGGGGTGGGTGTTGTGGCCCTCTTGGGTCTACGAGCTGCATGATCAGTGTTTCCATGACATGTGTTGGTCTTCAGATAAGGCTCTGGCCTGGGCTCCCTTTCATACTGCAGATAGTCGTTCTGCTTACACCAGTAAAAGGCAGGTGTTAAATACCTGCTGCTAAGGCGCCTTATCACCTGTTTTTTGATCGCATATCAGATCTGGCTGATTGTTGAGAATATTGAGAACTGGTGTTTTCGTGTTTTTGTATGGGAACGTCTACTCTGCATATCTTTTTAGGTGCATTTGCATGCTTCTCCTTGTATGAGTCTTTAATTTTCCCTGTAATCATCCAACTTAGTAGTACTATGAATGACTTCACAAGAAGTGTACTGGTCATAAATAGAGTAAGCTGTTTAAAAATATTTGGGAGGAATGAGTCTTTTTTGTCCCGCATAACAAGTACTTTATAGTCAGTTAAACAAGCAATTCTTAAACTGTAACAGTTATGGCTGCCTTCAGAAAATAAAAGAGACTCCTAGGCCATTCTGGAATAACTTAACGTTTATGCCTACTAAAACTTGAGCACCTACTTTCATTGAAGTCACATTGGGAAAATAATTAGATAAATTTCGTCAGAGTATCTTTATCCAAACTTTATTTACAGATTATATTACTCAGAGAGCATCTTATATCCAATAATATTTTACACCCAACATTGTTACCACACAGATTATGCTTGTTTCCATGAAAGGGAACTGGTATACCTTCTTCTTTACATTTGTTTCCTATTCTGGGAACTAGGAGCCAGATGTAGATATCCTAATACCGGTCGGTAACGGGCGCAATTACCGAATTTCGGCCGTTACCGACCGGTATTAGGCTTTTCAGATGTAGGAGGCCAAATTGTAGAATTCGGTAAATTTCCGAATCGGTAATTTAAGGAATCTGTAAATTACCGAATTCTTAAAATATCAATTTGGTAAATTACTGAATCCTTAATGAAGGAAGCACTCAAATGAGTGTTTTTCTCATTTCAGGATTTGGTATTTACCACCAACTACAAGTTGGTGGTAAATATCGAAAACCGTGAAAAAAGCATTTTTTTGCAATTTTTAACAGTGCCATGTGGCAGACATACATGCCCCTAGGGCATGTATGTGTGCCACATGTGCACCCATGCACTATTCAGGGGTGCAACAAGGTGTCACTGGGACACCCTGCCACCCATGTAGGTCTTCCCCCTATTACTGATTTGGTATTTACCGAATCGGTAATTCCCATTCATTCCTATGGGCCGCCAGTCCCATAGGAATGAATGGGACTTACCAATTTGGTAAATACCAAATCGGTAAATACCGATTCTTACTGATTCGGTAAAATTTACAGAATCATTAGCTACTTTACATTTACTGATTCCTAAATACCGAATCAGTAAAATTTGGTATTAGGAATCGGTAATATGTGATTACCTACATCTGACCCTAAATTCCTACAGTGGCAATTAAGATTGAAACCTTAAACAGTATTCCCCTTGTGACTATTCTTTAATTTCATTTGACATTGTTTCTGAGGCTGATGATGAACCCAGGGCGCCCGTTACACGTACCTGCTGAGACATTTAATAGAAAGTTGCCGCCAACGCGGGAGAAAAGGAAACCCTGCAGTGACATTTCCCTGTTATCTGCCACCAAAGTTGGAGGAAAGGAGACTGCTGCAGGGGCCCCATTAGACACCGCTGCATACTGTTTGGCGCCGCTGTGAGGGAACTACAATTCCCAACAGCCTGCAAGGTGCGCACATCGCACATCATCGTTTGAGCGCCAGGAGGTGCTGAAAAGGAGGGCTGGGCTCCTGCAGCTCGGGGCACGCGCGTGCCTACGCCGCGCCAGGGCAAAGCCCGGGCCACGGGTGGGACCGTCTGCACCCGTCTATTACTGATTGTGACTGGCCTGGACCACCCCTCTAAGAACTGGCATATTTTTGATCTCGTGGTAAGCATTTGTTTAAGTAGTTGTGTAAAGGGGAAACAGGCAATCTTTGCCTTACTTTGTGCCCAAGCTTATTATTTGTAATTAACTGCAACTGTGATTCTGTTTATGCTGGTTTTGGTGCTCATACATTGGCTCAGTAAGGGAACTTAGTAACATGAGTAGGCGAAATGGTGCTGCTGGCACCTTAGACGCCTTTATCATAAGAGCTGAGTTGCTGCTTACTCATGAAATTGAGTTGTCAGAGAGACAGCTGTGACTTGATCCAGCTAGGCTAACCACCTATAGACAAGATTGTTCACCAATACTTATCAATATGTCGCAACCAAACTTGAGAGGTCTAGTGCTAACTGCCCTTGATAATCCAACCACCTCAGATCTATCACATGCCCTGAGTATCCCAAAGACCCCTGAACTTGTTGATACTAATAGTCCTGGAATATCGGCATGATTACGAGTACCAAGACAAGCAGGTGTTTCAAAAGCGAAACCCAAACAGATACAGAAGGTTAGTAAAAATGGTTCTAAGAAAAGTGCTACAAAAAAGAAATTGGTAGGAATTGTTAATACATCTGTCGAAATAATAAATGAGCACAATCAAAATGTAATCTCATGTAATACAGTGGGTACTCAAACCGAGGTGGACTATACCCCATTTTCTGCTATATCTAGGGAGGGTGTTGGACAGGAGGAACACCTTCCTACATCAACCTTTGAAATGGTATTTGGCCAAATGCTAATCCAGCTCGAAAAAACGTATGACCAAAAAACTCAGTGAAAAATTGAGCAGATAAACTCAGCCATAAACCAAATAGGCACCTTAAATCAGAACGCTAAAAAAATACTTGAAGAAGGGGCAAAACACATAATTGAGGTTAAAAACACTCTTATACTCATCCAAAGCATAAAGAAGGACACAGGTGGTGGGCAAACTAAGGAACTGTTCGCGATCGATAAGCCAAATCGGGGTGGAAACGCAAGGGGCAGGATAGAGGTAGCAGATGCTGGTGAGGAAGGTCCAAGTATTAGACCTAGTACTCAGGTGGCCGTTGACCATTCAGCAACGGGTGAAGGCATAGGGGGACTACATGGCCCCAAAGGAACTAATTTACTCCCCAATACAGACATTCTAAAGTTGCTCCCAGCCGAATGTCCGTATGTTTTGATTTTAGCAGGTGCCCCTACCCTCAAAAGAGAACAGAAAGAATTCTGGCTTAACCTTAGAAACAAAACAGTCGACTGGTTAACCAAGTTAAAAAAATTTAACCCACAAAAAATGACTGATATTCTAATGGTCCGCAGGGTAGGGTGGGTAGGCGAATCACCAAAGGACATACAAGGGGATTGTATTGTTATACATTTTAGGCGCCCATATATGGTTCGCAATTTGTTAAAAATCCAGAGGAGATGCCCCTACAGAGTACTGGCATCTATGCCTTACCCCTGGGACACTTCTATAGACCATCCTCTGGGAAGTTTGCCTATGATATAGCTGCCCTCTCTTAACCTGGAACAGATACCTGGAATTATCGCCTTTAGAATCTGTTGATTGACAACACATCGCAGCGTTTCACGAGGAAAAAGTAGTTGTAGTAAGGCAGGAAAAGGCAATTGTTGACCAGGTTACTGATTTAAATAAAGAGAGGCAAGAGATATCATGACATCAGACACAGGTTGAAGGGCCTCAATAAGGAGAACCAGAAGAGTGTAAGGAGCAGGAGAGTGGGGGAATCGCATATACTGTCATGCCCGCTGTATTAGAGCCCTTAGAAGATGCAATAAGAAAAAGCGATATTAGTATTACTAACAGTAATTTGGTGACAGAACCAAAGTTAGCAAGTATAAATGATAAGCTTCCAATGCTATGCTTCATCTTGTGGAATGTAGCTGGGCTGAGTAGGAATCTTAGAGATACAGACTGGCATGAGTATATTGAACAGAGAGACATTTGCCTTTTACAGGAAACTTGGGCCCTAGAAATGCCACATAGAGTAGGCTATAAGATTTAATTTGAATGCAATTCCATTAGCTAGAGGGCGGCCTTCAAATGGCCTTGTAATATGGATACGAGTAACACTCGCTATTGAAATAATCCAACTGAGTATAACATTGCAAGATATAGTTCGTGTAAAAATTACAACCAAGGATGGAAGCGTATTACACCTATTTAATATCTATAATAGACCTAGTTTAGCCTCAAAAGAGTCATTGATAATTAAACATATGGAATTCATTTTAAATAATCTAGAGACAAAGGCAAGTGTAATAATAGGTGGGGATTTAAATTGCAACTTTGATCCATGAGAGGGCTCTGTAATATATTTGAAGATGAAGACATGGCCAACAACATCCCTATGCTAGAAAGTACTAGCACAGTACTCTGCACTGTGGCAGCAGTACAAATTATGAAATTAGTTGTCGGGCACGGCCTAAGAGCATGTAATGGACATCTACCATCGGACATGCCAAAGGCGCCTACATTCTGTAGGGGTAATTCACAGAGTAAAATAGATTACATATTGGTATCATTAGAAGTTTGGTTCTATGTAATCGAATTAAGAGTAGATCCAAGAATAGAGAGCGATCACCGCCCCCTTCAATTAGCACTATCTGTCCAGCTTTTCCCCGTTCTTTCAAAGAGCACTGAGGGTCTCAATACCACTTCCGATGATCTCTTAGTAAGCAACAATCGTTGGTCCCTGAAATGGGTACACATTCTAGGGAACACTGAGGTATTGTCAAATATTTATTACACATTTGCAGATATCTTTGGACCTCACACAGAGTCAACAATAGAAAAAGACCATTTCGTAGTATTGCATAGAGATCTGTTAGGTGCATTGGCCCCGATAGTGACCAAAATCCCAAAAATGAGAAAGGAGGAACAGAAAGCCTTCATAATGGAGCAACCCATTGGTATGACAAGGGCTGCCGTAATGCTAAGACTGAAGTAATAACAGCAATAAAAAACGGCATTCCCACTAGCATAAAGGAGCTCAGAATTAAATATAAGAAAAAACTTGATAATGCAAAAAATGCATGGGACGAGGATAATTGGTTTGATTTACTTAATGCAGCTAAGAACAAGGACCAATTAGGCTTCTGTAGGCTCATAGCTAAAGGGAATAAAACGGGGAAGGAAGCCAAAGATATATATCTTGACGCCGCTACTTGGGTTGAACACTTCACAAGGTTGTATGCAGTACTAGGCAGTAATTCCGGAATCTTGGAAAGGGGCAGAAATCATCACAATTTTTAAAAAAGAAAATCGTGATCCAGTAAACTATCGTCCAATTAGTATATATATTTTACAGAAGGTTTTTGCAAGGCACATTTTAATCGATTAAATATTTGGCTTGAGGAAAACAATGTACTCTCAAAATTTCAGGCAGGTTTCAGATTAAAACTTAGTACAACGGATCAGGTCTTCACGTTTGCATGTTTGTTTTGGAAGTACGTAAACTTAAGAAAGGGGCATCTTTACATTGCCTTTGTAGACTTAAAGGCAGCATTTGATCTTATCCCTCGTGCAATGTTATGGGAAACATTGAGACAACAAGGGGTGCCCACCAACTTACTTGAGCAGAAAATAAGGCTACACGAAAATAATTATGCAAAAGTAAGATGGGGCATGAGGGGCGAACTAACTGAAGCAATCCACATACAAAGGGGTGTTCACCAAGGATGCGTACTGGCATCCACATTATATTCATTGTATGTAAATCATGGCCCTAACTTCTTGAACAGTTGTAATAATGATGCACCATAATTGGGGGGTGAACAGGTGTCTGTACTATTATTCACCGATGACACCATACTAATATCACAAACGCCAAAGGGATTACATTGTCTAATAGACTCCTTCTATACATATTGCAAAACAAAAGGCCTTGAAATAAACATTAGTAAAACTAAATATATGGCCATAAACAAAGTAAGATAGCACTGAGCCAAAATTCTTTAGCTAATTGAAAAGGTATAGGAATAGCTCTTCCAAGGCTGTTTCTCCAGCCTTAGAGGTGTTTAAATATAAAGCCCTATCCCCAGCATTGTATGGGGCTGAAATATGGGGTCCCTTCTGTAAAAGGAATGTTGAGGTGGGGAAAACAAATTTTATAGAATGCTTTTAAATCTCCCTGTACATACGCCACTGATACCAATTTTATTGGATTTGAATGTTAAACGGACTGATTACTATGCGATTTTGAGACCACTTATATTCTGGGTAAGACTGTGGTCAACCTCGGAATTACTGCACTACAAGGCTGGCAGGGAGGAAATCATGGAGCTGGACCAGTTCAGAAGTATTTCATGGCTCAGACATGTTTGTTCCTGGCTAAGAAAGATTGGTCTTTCACAGTTTTGGGACGATCTAACCTCACTGTCTTCAGCCTCAAGAAGATGATAACATCTAATTTCTGGACTTATATCTAGAATAGTGTGTTACATCGTTCAGTAAGTGTGGTATTAACAAATAGGTTTCTCTCGTTCAAGGACGTAGGGCAATTTGAGACATATATGGATGAGGTATGTCCCCAACAAGCAAAAACGTTATGTATGAAATTTAGATATGGTGTCTTGAACACCAATGTAAATACATCATATTGGGCTAGTAATCATGCCAAAATGATAATGATTTGCGTCTTTTATGTCCAGATAAACCGAAAGAAAAAGATTTGCAAATCTTATTTTTTTGTCCTGCTTATACTAAGCCCAGTAAAAAATGGATTAAACCTGTCTGTCTACGCCTAGGAACAAGATCATGTAAAGAGGCGGAAAGAATATTAAGGACTGATACAGCACAAGTAATTGTTTTTTGTGTAAGTACATTTTTACTAGCTGTAAGTTTCCTAAGGGCTAAAGCAGGATTCAATTATAGCAATCTCATTCGAGAATCCCTGAAAATGTTTTAAAGAATGTAGTCATGTATGATGAATTAAACAGGAAATTGTATAGTATAATAAATTAATTAGAAATATTGTTAATTGGTTTCACCCTGTCAAAGTATGGGAGTATAATTGAATGGTCGTTGAAACGGGACCTAAAAACCTGAGTTTTCCTCTTTTAACTCAAGATGCCTTTTTTAAATATATTTGAATATGTATTTATGCTTTTAACAAAAGGGCGATTGGAACCTACACACATTTTCCCATTACACTCCCTATGTAAAAAATGTTTGTATGTTTTCACTGTACAATTGTATTTGTACTTGGAAGTGTATGTGTTTTCTTTTTTGGTCTACAGGAACTGAAATAAATATTTTGAATGAATGATGATGAACCCAGTTGGGACAATCTTGATTTGTGTAATGACATGTGTGGTTTGAGCTCTATGGTAACATTAAATATTAATAGAAGCGTGGAATACCAGCAACACAATTTTAAACGTTCTCATTTTATCTCAAACTATTGTGCTTAATTTTTAAATTTTTTCATATATTGACCATTATTTAAAAACACCTCATATTTATCAAAAGCAGGTTCGGTTATTTTTAAAAATGTGTCTTGCTGCCAGGAGCAAGAGGGAGTATGACTAGTGTACTAGCATTTTTCCAGTGTCACCAAATATCTATGTCAAGGGTTCCATTTCAGATATAGCCACATTATAATTTTAAAGTGTTCTAATATATTTTTCCAGAACCTCTTCTTTGACCTTGCATGTCCTTACCTTCCTCTTCCCTCACACCAGTTCTGTTCATAGGAGTCAAACATTACATGCAGGCTTACTTGTGTGAGGTATCTTCGCATCAAACTTTTATAGCTATTCGGCTTTTGCTGACTACATATGGTGGATGTAGACTTTCCGTTCCATATATTTATCCAGGATTCTTCTTGGATTTGCATTTTTAGTTCTGCTTCCTGTATGGTTACATATGTTGGTGTATTTGTTTGTTGTATGTTGCTGAGTAACCTATAAGTTTTTAGATGCACATTTTTTGCAGTGGTTCTTCAAAAATTATTAGTTTGCTGTCAGGTTTCTGATGGCATAATTTCCATCTCCTTCGATTCAGACTGGTGTAATATATTGGGGACAACTATATGGGTTGTTATGAAGTAAATGTCAAAGTTATTGGCATGTAACTATCAATCTTGGATGTCTCGTATCAAAAAGGTCCTCTAAAGTGGCCTCTGGGCTTGTTAACCATGTTTTGAAACTTCTCTACTGCAGTCCCTATGGGAAATCTGGGTTGTGGAGTATCAGCATTAGGGGAGATGGGTATGTCAGGACCCCCCATTTTCTGGCAATTGTATTTCAGAACTTCAGTTTTATACTCATGGAGTATATTACAGAGCTACCTCTTTGTCCTATTGGTAGTCAGTATAGGCCGTATATGAAGGTAGATGAGGTTGTCATTTCTGCTTGGACCGAGACTGGGTGGAGATGTAAGATCTATTAACCCCTTCCACACTCATGACGAGCTGGGCTCGTCATGGTGTAGCCTCCTCGCACACTGATGACGAGCCCAGCTCGTCATGAAACTATGTAAATCTGAAAAGTTCAGCACTGGGGGGGAATGGGTGCAGCGGCGATGGTGTTAAGGGTCGTAGTTTTGTGGCCTGAACATAGTCTTCAATATGTGGGAAACGCAGACCATAATCATGGATAGACCTGGACATTGATTTTAGAGACTCTATGCACCTTATTGACTGAAAAGAACAGTAACGTATCCTTGATCCTCCTTTTGATGCCACCTGGGAAAGGTAGTGGACCATGTGCAAGCGGCATGAGTGAAAATTCATTTTAATTAATGATATTCTTCTAAACCTGGATATATCCAACTTGTCCCAATGGTAGAAGTGCTCAAAAAGGATATCCAATGTTGACACAACATTTTGGTCTCGTATTCCAGTGTAACCAAGGACGTAGTGAGCCAATTAGTAAGCATATACCTTGCAGCTTCTGGAGAAGCTGCTGAAACTGCTAGGCCTGTGATTTTGAGCAATTCATTTTTCACCCTGATGCTGTGAAGAAAGAATCTAAGAAATATTGTAAATCTTCTACTAGATGTGGTGGTGTATGTGGTGGGATTGTTATGAAACAGACTATAAAACAGCCAAACAATGCACCTGGGTAGTGTTTCAAGGGATCTAGAACACTATTAAAATCACTTCATAATATGATCTCTCCAACTATGAAGTTTGATAACAGAGGAAATGTCTGCATAAGAAACTTCATTGTTAAATTTTGGAGCATGGATATATGGCAGGGTAAATCGCCTATCTTCTATCTTGCCATTGACTAGTAATATCTGGTCCTCCCCTGACAATGACTATGGACCCTACAGAACACTGCAGCCAAACTCGTCTTGGATCTCCCTTGATAAACCTATATCACCTCCTACCTCAGGGAACTCCATTGGCTCCGTTTACAGAAAATAGATCACTTTAAGCTCCTGATCCGTGCATACAAGGCCCTACACAACTGTGGACTCGCCTACTTGAACCACTGACTGAACTTCCATTAGCCCACCAGCCATGTCTGCTCCACATCCCTTTCTATAACCCTCATTCCCTGCATTGATATAGCAGATACATAGGTTGCTTCTTCTCCTACCTAGCAGCGCAGACTTGAGATGAGCTACCCTTTCATTTACAGAACTTCCTATCTCTTCCAGAGTTCAGAAAGTCCCTGAAGACCTGTATATTCAGCTAATCAACTGGACACTGCCAGCACCTGGATTTCCTCATGGGTGACCAGGCACTCTACAAAGTGACTGATTGGTTGATTTTAAAAGAAAAGGTTTTTTTGAGAAAACATTTTTGAGCGAGTTGGCAGTGATCTCATCTACCACTACCTACTTCCTAATAAACCTTAACATTCACAAAGGGTAACAGTTCCCAGGAGACCCCTTCCCTTTTGTAAATGGGCTAACACCTACTTTGAGGTGCAGTAACATTTCAGTGTTTTGCAAAGAGATATACTTCTCTGCTAGGTTTTTTGTCATTTTCTGTGCCAGATAATTTGGCATTTTGTTTACATGGCACTGTGAGTTATTATCTATGAGGTCCTCTGAGTAATCCACTCCCATGTTATTTTGCAAACTGAATCATGTGTCTGTGGAATCAATGGCCTCTTACTTCCCTGATGTTGTTGGCTTATCTACATCTGAAATTACAGTATTAACAGCCTCAGACTCTTCTAAAGTAATCAAAACTGGGCAACGGTTTATTTAATAAAGAGTTGTTTCAAATGTGCCAAAACATCCCTAACTTGAATACCGTTGGTGCTGTGATTGTTCCCCTGCAAACAAACGTAGGGTCTGAATTTGACCCAATCGGGTAGCCTGCTATCAATCAGGGTAGCAGAAGTCCTCTCCTCCGCCATGCTAGCTGAACTATCACCTGCAAAAATATGATATCATTGCCACCCCCACAGTGATCTTTTTTGAGTTCAAAATATTTTATTGAGGTTTTTATCATAAGTAACAATAAACAAGACATACAGAAAACTATAATAAATTCATGGTTCCAAGTGAAGTACAAGTAATGCAATGAAACAACGAAAAGAAAAGGGAGGGAGGGGAGGGGATGGGAAGGAAACATATAATATCAGATAAATAATAGGCAATAAATTGAGCTACTATATACAATAACCAAGTATAAACTAAAATCATAACATACAGCACTTGAAATAATTTGATAAATAAATATCGATAGGAACCCAAAATAAATGATAAGAAGATGAGTTTTGACAGACCCCGGATAAAGTTAATTGTGCTCCTCTTCTCGCAAAAATAACCCAGGACCTCCATGCATGAACCGATAACTTTGAAACATCTTTCCAACAACATGTAATGGATTTTAATGCAGCTGAAATTAGGAAATTAAAAAGTTTACATTCAAGATTATTTAAATCATGAGACAGGTGTATGGATTTGCAAATCAACAGATTATATGTTAAATCCTCTTGAATATGAAGAATCTTCTTAATAATGTCCCAAACATCTGTTCAAAATTTAGAAACTAAAGGACAAGTAAAAAGCATATGTTGTAGTGAACCAGAGTGTCAATTACAATGCCAACATGTATCAGATTGAAGTCATTTAGCTTTGAATAATCGCAAAGGTGTCCACAAGCAATTAAATAGAATATAAGAATTAGTTTGAAATAAAGAAACAGGTAACCAACCAGATATATTGGTAAGCCAAATAGTTTCCCATGAATTAATAGATAGAGAAAGAGATAGTTCAATGTTCCAAAACTGTGCAATCACATTAATATTCAAACCTAAATTATTAGATAATTTTTTATATAAAATAGAAAGACAATGAGGATTTGATGATACAGTTTGAATATAAGTGAATAAATCAGCATGAACAACAGAGGGAATGGTTTGTGAAAACGAGTCCAATATAGAATTATTGAAACATTCATATTTACTAAAATCTGAATTCGCCAATTTGAATGTAGTTTGTAACATTTGAAATGATATGAACATATTTGCCATATAAATATCCTTAAAATAAAAAATTCCAGCTTTAATCCATGAAGACCAAAAACTAATATGTCTATTCAATTTAATAACAGAACTATACTATAGTGATAAATCACTAGTAACAGACATGGGGTGTTCAAAAATAGAATCAAGATCATTAAAAACAAGTTTAGTGGATTTAATGATATGAGATTTATGAACATATGAAGATTTAGGTGACATGGTCATTAGAGTGGGAAGTGGAAAGGGATTAAAAATAGATTTTTCAATAAGGAACCAAATGGCAGGGTTATGTATAGAGGAGTGGTAGACCAAATAGCACTTTGTTTCATAATAAAAGCTTTATGCTAAAGAGGAAAATCTGGAATGCCGAAACCAGCATTACTTTTGAACATCTTCAATTTGTTATACTTAATGTGTTTTGCTTTTTTATTCCAAAGAAAGTTGGAAAGAAGGTTATCAATATCTTTATAAAATTTCAATGGGAATTGAATGGGGATCATAGTTAATGTGTAAAAGATTTTAGGAGCAATATTCATTTTAATGCATTCCATTCGTCCCCACCATGAAAGATGCAATGAAGACCATTTAGAAGATTTATCTTTAATATAATTTAAAACAAAATCAGTATTTAAAGTCATTGTTGATTTAATACAAGAGGAAAATAAGGTACCCAAATACTTCAACTTTTTCTTCTGCCAAATAATGTCACGCATGGGTACCATATCAGGAGTACAATATACATTTTAGGGAAAAAATTCAGTTTTATTGGAATTTAATTTGTAACCGGAAACTAAAGAATATTTAGAGATTATTTCTAATAAGGAAGGAAACGAGGACATGGGATCACTGATAAACAAAAGCACATCATCAGCATACGCCAATGTTTTAACCACTATATCTTTAACTTTAATTCTTTAATAGAATCGCACTGTCAGATAGAAGAAAGAAAGGGTTCAATACCCAATAAAAATAACAGAGGAGAAAGGGGACAACCCTAACGTGTACCTCTGTAAAGGGAAAATTGAGTAGAGACTTGGCCAATAATAAATAATCTAGCTGTAGGGGCAGAATATAGGGCTGAAACCACATGGATATAATTATCACCAAAATTAAACGCACCCAAGGTACGAAATAAAAAATGACAATGAAGCTTATCAAAGGCTTTTTCAGCATTTAAAGCCATAACACCAGATGGAGTATGTAATGTTTGCGCTTGTCAATGACATGTAATAACGTTCTTGTGTTATTAGCTGAATACCTATTTTTCAAAAACCCTGATTGACCAGAATGTATGATAGAATCTACTATAGGGGAGAAACGTGACGCTAATATTTTTGCATATAATTTGCAATCTTGATTTATTAAAGAAATGGGGCGGTAATTAGAAACAAGGGTGGGGTCTTTATCTGGTTTAGGAAGAACAATAATTAAGGCTTCTGAAAAGGACCCCGACATAGTTCCTGAAGAGCTAGAAAAAGTAAATAGTTGGAGTAAAAAGGGCGAGAGCTGGGATTGAAATTCTTTATAAAATTCAGCAGGTAAGTCATCAGGACCTGGGGATTTATTTTGTTTGAGGGATTTTCTAGTAGATAAAATGTCATCTATTGTAATGGGTAAATCTAGGCCAAGTTTATATGTTTGAGATAGTTTGAGTAAGTCACAGGAAGAAAGGAAAGAGTCAACTATAGAATCATCGTTAAAAACAGGCTTATTATATAATGTAGAGTAAAATTCTAAAAATTCATTAACAATATCTACGTGTGAGGTCGCAACTTTACCAGTAGGATTACGAATTGAAGTTATCTGTGTTTTGTCTTTTTTAATACGAAGATAATGAGCTAAAAGCCTACCAGATTTATTTGTGTTGAAACTAAATTTAGCTTTGGCTCTGGAAAGTTGGACCCCAGCTCTTTTACAAAGAATAGTATTGAATTCATAACATAGTTTTTGCAATATATCTCTATATTTCAAATCATTGGAGGTAATAAAAAGTCTTTCATATTTCGCAATTTGTTTCTGCAGCCGATCAACGTTAGCATTAAAAGTTTTATTTTCATGTGCCATAATAGAAATCTTAGTCCCTCTAATATAAGCTTTAAACGCATTCCATTGAGTAATCAAAGATGTTGAGCCTTCAGGGTTAAGCTGAAAGTAATCTGAAATAGCAGATAAAAGTCTATTCCGTTCATTGAGAGCAATGCTAGAATTCATTCTCCATCTAGATTGTTTAGGGAGTATTGTCTGGAGATTTAAAATACAGGAAATCATGGCATGGTCAGAGATATCAATATTTCCAATACCAGGGTTCACGATAGATCAAATGAATTGTCGTGAGACTAAAATATAATCAATACTAGAATGTGAATTGTGTGGATTAGAAAAGAAAGTAACATTTTTGTCAGTAGGGAAATGGAGGCGCCAAATAGCGACTAAATTTGTGGTTTGGAGAAATTGTTTAAAAGCAAAATAAACTTTAGAGGCGTGAAATTTTGTGTGAGACAATCTATCCAATAAAGGGTCAGCTACTACATTAAAATCACCTGCAAAATCAAAGGAACATTTCCAATTTTAATAACCTCAGTAGTAAGAGAAGACCAAAACGTAGGTTCATCTGGAGTAGGACCATAAACATTTATCAAAAAGATAATGGTGTCATGAACTTTAACTTTTACAATTAAGTACCTCCCTTCAGCACCAGCAACTTTGCTCAAAATTTGGCAATGAGACTTTTTTGCAATAAGTATTGCTACACCATTTTTTTTACCAATAACAGGAGATGAAACTATACAGTCAACCCATTTCTTTTTCATATAATCCAAGATGTTATCATCCACATGAGTCTCTTGAAGAAAACTAAAATCAGCCTTGGAACAACCTAAATAATCTAAAATCTTAGTTCTTTTAACTGAGTGACGCAAACCTTTTACATTTAATGAAACTACTTTAACATTAGCCATAGTGAAGAGTTAAGGAAGAGAAAAAGAAGAAGAGGATGATAGAAAAAAGAAGAAATAAAAGAGTATAAGTAGCTCGAAGGATTATGAAAAGTGAAAGAAAGGAGAAAACATAAAACAAAAAATCAAAACAGAGTCAAAACAGTACACATAAATAAGATAAAACAAAAAAAACAAAACAGAGTCAAAACAGTACACATAAATAAGACCCCCACATTGATCTATGTGCCTTCAGAGGAGCCGCCACCATAACAGCTCCACCGAAAGCACTGGAAATATGAATGTGGTGCATGGCCACTATCTTTTAAGTGGCTAGCACCAAATATTTTTTGTTTTTTTTTCCTAAACAAGCTTCCAGCGCAGGAGTTTGTTCATGAAAAACAAATACATGATTACCCTGATATCCTGGGAGTTTATGCCCAAGGTGTAGGGCTCCTTGCAATTTTTTTCTGTTTGTCGCTGCAGGTTTTCCATGGTGGCGATGGACAGAATAAAAGGACATTAGGCATTCCACTGCAAATAGTGCGGGCAGTTTGATGTCCTTATTCTTATGGTCTCTACTGTGGTGTGCCATTGGATTAAGCTTTACAAAGGCCGAGTTAGTGTCTGTACCAGAGTTAGAGAGATGTCAGTCCTCCTGATTCTTAACTGAGTATGTTTTTCAAAGGTTTGGAGGAAAGGGCCTTTTATAACATTTGTGACCAACGGCCACATGCATCATTATTGCCGTTTGCGATTTCTTAATTGCGAAAATTAAGGAATCGTAATTAAGAAATCGCAAAAGGCTATTGGGCACATGCATCATTGTCAATTGCATTCGCAAACGGTGCGAATAACAATTTTCGGCCGTTTGCGAATGCAATTGACAAAATTAGGATGCAACATGTTTTTCGCAATTTTAGAAATCGCAATCACGTTGTGAATTCTAAAATTGCTATTGCATTTAAGAAATCCCAATTTGAGATTTCTTAAAGGCAATGCATGAACATTTTAAATTTGCAAATTCGCATATAGGGAGAGGTAAATTACCATGAAGTTGACCTTCATGGTAATTTGCGAAAACTTTCAAAAATGCACAAAAGTGAATTTTTGAAAGTTTCATTTTACACACACACATGCCCTTGGGGCATGTGTGTGTGAAAAATGAACTTAAAGTTATACTTCAGGGGTGCAGGGGGGGTCCTTTGGACCCCCCGCACCCTTGAAATTGCATTTTCAATTTGCGTTTCGCAAATTGCTAATCGCAAATTTAAAATGACTTCCCATTTATTCCTATGGGCCTCTAGGCCTATAGGAATCAATGGGAAGGGATTCCTTAATTGTGATTCGCAAATTGTGAATCGCAATTAAGCAAATGTAAGAAATCGCAAAAAAAATTGCGATTTCTTGGTGCATAGCCGTTTGCGATTTCTTAATTGCGATTCCTTAATTTTTGCAATTAAGAAATCGTAAACGGCAGCAATGATGCATGTGGCTGCATGCATCAAGAAATCACAATTTTTATGCGATTTCTAAAAATTCCTTAATTGCGATTCACAATTTGTGAATCGCAATTTGCGAATCGTAAATTGAGAATGCAATTTTAAGGGTGCAGGGGGGGTCCGACCCCCCCTGCACCCTTGAAATATCACTTTAACTGCATTTTTCACACACACATGTCCCAGGGGCATGTGAGTGTGTAAAATGAAACTTTCAAAAATGCACTTTTGTGCATTTTTGAAAGTTTTCGCAAATTACCATGAAGGTCAACTTCATGGTAAATTACCTCTCTCTATTTGCGAATTCGCAAATTTAAAATGTTCATGCATTGCATTTAAGAAATCTCAAATTGCGATTTCTTAAATGCAATCGCAATTTTAGAATTCGCAACGTGATTGCGATTTCTAAAATTGCGAAAAACATGATGTATCCCAATTTTGTCAATTGCATTCGCAAACGGCCGAAAATTGTTATTCGCACCATTTGCGAATGCAATTGACAATGATGCATGTGCCCGCAAATGTTCATAAATGACAAGTATTTTGTTAAGATTATACATTCTCCATTTAAGCAATTAAATAAGAATTCTACCATTCAAAACGCTCTACTTGTCCTAAAATGACGTCTGCCATTTTTGCTGTTATTCAGGTGCATTGAGAGTCTCCTACATCTACCAAAACCATAGGTGCTGTCTAGAGGAATAATGTGTTTGCAGATTTCTTTGGCCTTAATATCTCAGTGAATAAATCTAGGTTAGAGGAGCAGAAAGCGAATCTTTCACCCACACACTTCTTCTGATTAAGCCCACATAGTTGCTCACTCATCTTTCCATTCTTGTATTTAAGGACTCTGCTTCTTTGGTGAACAAAAGTAGGTCTTCTAGGTCATCAGCTGATATTCTTCCAATTAGATTGCATAAAGATCAAATGCTGCTGCAAAATAATTTGGTGAGGTCTTGTTGAACACCTCCTTAATCACTGGCATCATTACTGCATATTTTAAGATGGCTCATCTTATAACACTATAGAAAAAACATACGTTGGACCCGGAAAAGTTTCCTAATTATTGGGCGATCTCTTAACTCCCTCATCTAGTTAAACTACTGGAGCTTCAACCTCAGTCCAGTGCTGAATCAGTTGTGTTAAACTAACTTGATGAATTACATCAGTATACCAAGAATGATGTCCCAGCTGCTTTGATTCTGTTGGATATCTGTGCACCCTTTGACACTGTGGCCCACACGAGCTGGTTCATCGTCTGAGAGTTGTTCTTGCCTACCATAGCAATTTCTTAATGACAGCAATTCAGCAGGTGTTTCTCTCATGATTTTCTTCTATGGTAGCTTGGTTGTGGAGTCACCTAGGGCTTACTTCTGTCACATTTACTTTTCAATGTCTATATAATTTTAATGGCTGATAGCTGTCTACACTGGAAATCATGTGCGTCATTCATTCTTTTAATTTCTCTTTGTTCATCCATGCAGATAACACACAAATATTTCTGAAGATATCTGGTGATGCTAAATATTGTGCCACTAATTTACATTATTGTTTTGAGAAGGTTGAGACTTTGATGTGTCTTATTCATTTGAAGTTGAAAGTGGGCAACACTAAGAATACTTCCATCATGCAGATCCTTTTCATTCTGGGAGCTTCACTTCATGATGTCCTGCCTTGGAGGAAAACTGTTGCCTGTGGTCTGTATGAAAAATCTAGGAGTTGAATTTGATTCAGTTCTAATGTGAATCATTAAGATAAATTCCACTGCAATTTTTTTCATGTTTTAACTCCAGACCCTGAAATGCATTTTCTGTCTATTTTCTTTTTATCACGAAATCCATACCATGAATACATTTCTTGAATATTGCATCGACTATTGCAATGCACTCTATCTTGATCTGCATGCCTATTTATTACACAAAACCCATTCTGTTTCCCCGGCTCGGCTCTCTCTGTATTGATTACATGTAAATGAAGGAATGCATTTCAAATCTCTCAGTATGGTACATAAAGCTTGGTGCAACTCTCAACAAACCCATTTGTCACAATGATTCATTTGTGTAAACTAAGGTTTTGTTTGAAATCTAAAGATGCATTCCTCTTGCAAGTTCCTAAATTCTGTCACTACAATTGGGTGAAGAATTTTCTCAATGGAGGATGCCATCGAATGGAATCTGCTACCCTAAAATCACAATCATCTCTACTGCAAATAATAAACATTTTGAATACCTGACTATTTCCCCCATCCTTCAGATCAATAAGTGATTGTGATACTATTGCATTTTGCTAGCATTGGTTACTATATTGCCAACATACCAGTGTGATGAAGGCAGTGTGATCAGAGAGGCACATGAGAAGAAACGTGTCTACAGGTCGGCCACAAAGATTTATAAACTAGAAGTTAGGAAAGCCCAATCCCCATATTACACAACTAGGATTTCCTCAGCTTCTCATTCCCTTCGCAAAATGTTTAAAATTGCTAAATCCCTAATTAACCCCCGGCCTCCCGCTTCACTCGCTGTCGATACCTTAGGACGTTGCAATAACATAGCAGAGTTTTTCTTTAAAACAATTCAATCTATCTAGTCAGCATTTCCGTCAGTAACTACCCCTTTGATAGACGTCCCACTGGAAAATAAGTTGAAAGCACCTGTTATTACGTTGGACGTACTACCTCCTTTGGACATAAAATCCCTAAAAATCTATTTTAATTAATTAAAATCAGGTTCCCCTAGGGCCTTGGCCCCTCCCATCGTTCTGAACCAAGTTTTTGACATAGTTGCTCCCACCATCCTAGAACTTATCAATCTTTCTTTTGCATCCGGTATAATCCCCTCTTTATGTAAAGAGTTATGGTGAGAGCACGGTGTAAGAAATTAGGTGCAGACCCTGAAGTTTTTTCTAATTACTGGCCAATCTCGTTGCTTCCAGGGATTGCAAAAATTGCGGAAAAGCATGTCAACTCCATTTTGTCCACCTTTTTGGAGGAAAATGACTGCTTCCATCCAACGCAAACTCAGTTCAGACCCCATCAGGGCACAGAGACTGCTCTGATTGTAGTTATGGAGGAAGCTAGGAAAATTTTGGATGACGGAGGCTCAGCCCCAATTGTCCTCTTAGATCTAAGTGTGGTTTTTAATACTGTTAACTATCAACTGCTGATCTCTAGAATTAGAGATACAGGGGTATCTGGAACTGCACTAATGAGGCTGGAATCTTTTTTAAACAAACGCTCATTTTAGGTCTTTGAGGACAATTCCATTTCCAAGAGTATGTTGTTGAGCTGTGGGTACCTCAGGGCTCGTCCCTGAGCCTCACCCTCTTTAACATTTATATGAGCCCTCTGGCCGAGATTGTCAAACCTTTTGGCATTAAGTCAATCACATATGCGGATGATACCCAATTGATTGTCTCCATTAATAAATCTTGGAACAGGGATAACAATTTGGTTGAATGCTTGGAAAAAGTTTCAGCATGGATGGAGGGCTCTTATCTACAACTGAATGGAGCAAAAACTGATCTGATGTTTTTGGGTAAACCCTTCCCACTAAGTCCAAGCTCTCTATGGCCTAATTTTCTGGATAGTATGACCACCCCATAATAACAAATGAAAAGCCTTGGAGTCTGGCTTGATAATAAGCTAGACATGAAGGATCAATAACGAAAGGTAGCAGGAACCTGTTACGGAATTCTTAAGATGGTGAGGAAAATATTCCTCCTGTTGCCGTTCAATGCCAGGAAACTGCTGGTCCAAACCTTAATTCTCTCTCGTTTAGACTACGCAAATGCCCTTTATCTGGGCACCCCGCGATCAACAATAAAGAAGCTTCAGACTGTGCAGAACTGTGCAGCTTGACTCCTCTTACAGACCCCCTACAGATAATCTGTGCAAGCTTCTATAGCCTCCCTACACTGGCACCCAGTTGCGGAGCGGATCCAGTTAATATCCATATGCATCACCCACAAGATTCTATCCTCCAAGGGTCCACCTATTCTACGCTCCATCATTACCCCGCACTGCCCCAGCAAAGCCTTGCTCTCGGGAAATAAACACATGACAGTCGTCCCCAGAATACATAGGTACAGGAGTGGGGGAAGACGATTCAACTTCCTTGCCTCCAAGAGCTGGAATGCTCTCCCAAATCACATTTATTTGAAGGATGACTATATGTCCTTCCGCAGACAACTCAAAACGTTCTTGCTCTCTGCAAATCAAGAACATTTAGCACAGAATCAGAAGGAATTTCAATGAATGAAAAAAATCCTACTTTTAACTTCAACTGTGAAGTGTATAAGAAGTGAGAACAACCAACAGTATATTTGAAAAGGGATGTATGAGGAATCTGAGGAAATCAGGTGAAGATAAATCAGGGTTTGAATACATTTAGACTAAGGAAAAGGTAGATGAAAAAGTGGTAGAATCCAATTCAAATGGTGGGAGCCTGCATTCAGTGTGAAGGAAAGATCAGTTATCAGAATGGCATCTGCAAACCTAAACAACTGGAGAAGAGAAATACTTGCACTGCACCATGTTTGATATGCCAAAGCAGTCTGTTTTGTTTTTCAACCAATTGGAGTAAGTTGGGGGCAGTGGTGGAGGCATCTTCATGGAACTCTGGAGACTTGAAGGATTTGAAGGGTCCACAACGCCCACCCTTGCCACCTTATTGTGTCCGACCAATGGGACAGATAAAAGGATGCGCTCAGGAGTCACCCTCTACTGTGGATTCATGGATGTTGGCACTGCACCCGGTGGATACTTGTGGCTTGGTGAATCATCCAGTGGTGGCCACAAGTGATCTTTTTGATGCTCACTGTTTTTAACCTTGTCCAAGACCTTATTCATTAAATCATAATTAAACATCTATGAGGCAATTTTATGTCACTCATGAAATCCTTTGCCTTTCACCTTCTATGCCCTCTTCTTACATACGTGTAGAGACTACCTACTCACACTACGTGATGTGGGTTCAATGATGAAGCAGGCCACAAGTGGTGCCTGGGGGTGAGTACCCAACTAATATATCCAAAAAAATGTGGAGAAAGCACTAACTTACATGGGTGCTTACCACTAACTCACTTGAGATATTGGAAAGGTCACACATACAACTCAGTACAAGAGGGGATTTTTGAGAGAGTTGGTTCAACCCTCCGTTTTGTATTTTCAAAAAACTATTTCATGCAATTCTTATGCAGCTCTTTTTTAAGTTCTATGTCTTTTTCAGTTTTTAATATATCTAGGATTTATAATTTTTATTCACATTTTCATTCTTTTTAGTTTATTTTGTTTTGTATTTGAGCACTGCAATGTATGCAATTTTCTCAATGTTTCTGGATTAAGGAGCAGATTACGATGGCGGACGGACTGGAGTCTGTCTGCCATTGTGGTGGTGATCGGGACCATCCTCAATGCATGCGGCGGTTTGCACACCAAATTAGGATGCCACCCCCACCATGGGAGTCGCATCTTGCATTTTAACATTGCGGCAGGTGCTACTGACAGCAGCACCCACTACAATGTGGAAAATGCATGTTGTGCATTTCACTGCAATACGTGGTAGGCACCACACGGTTCCTGCCACTTAGTGCACTGAAATGTAGGGGGGAACCATGTGTACCCTAGTGCACAAACTCCTCCCCCAACACATTGAGGGCAGACAACAGGCCCCCAAAACCAATACCGCCAGCTTTTAATGACGGTTTTTCCATCATGGAAATGCTGGATGTTGCCTGCATCATAGACACAGCCACCATTTTACGTATGCAGACCGCTCCTCCAGGCAATCAGTATGATTGCCTCTGGCGGTTCCATGGTGGAAGGTCTTTACCTCCAACCACACCCACAGTGAAAAAGTTACCAGCCTGGGCTGAACATGAACAAAGAGGGCACAGAGTGATGAGCTACCACCTTCCAAATAGGTACATGCTATTGGCAAATCAAGGTTACTGTGCTGAGCCTCAGCGTCACCTAACATGGGAGCAGAACTACAGACTCGGATAGGTATGCAAGGGTAAAATGGCCTATTCATTAGTAAGTCGAGAAACAGCCTTGAGCAGAAGAGAAAATAATAATGAAATACAGTGTTCTGCTGAGGCAAGCAATACGAGTAATGAGGCATAGCTCAGGCACAGTCTAAGCAGCCTAATAGGGATAACGCAATACAAAATGGACTCACACTCGCTAACTGAATCCTGCACATTACGGGAATAACTCAGTGGGTTGCAAAATATGAAACAAAGGGCGTCTATTTAGCCACACACTGCTAACCCAATATAGTATGAAACAAGTGCTTTGCAGTAATGGGATTTTCAAACCTAACACCAGAGCCCCTGCCCTGGGAACACCACCTCCCCAGGCCTAAAACAAACATTAGAGGGGAGCACACAGCCCCCAACGCGGAACTATAGATGGACCTGGGGACCACCACCCCACAACGCTGGCTCCTGCTACCTCCCGAGGTGCCCACTCTCTGGAAGTAGATGTTTGCTTTTGTTGGTGGAAGCTGAAATCTCTGACAAGGCACAAGCAAACATAACTATTCTTTCTGCAAGACGTAGCTGCCAAACAGCTCAGACTTGCAGAAAGAAGAGTTTTCATTTGTTTCCTTGTATGCAAATATGCATAAAGGGAAACAAAATAAATTATTGCTCCTGCAAGAGAAGAGCTGCCATTTAAAGCAACTCTCTGTGTGTGGTAGCAATTCCAGTAACCACAGGGGCATTGAGGCTCCCGTCACAGTTCCCAAAGGGGGAGAGGGAGGTGAAATCAGTAAAGAAGAGAGGGAAAATAAAGGTGAGAAACCAGCAGAAAGTGGCAGAATTAAGGTCAGCAACAAGCAGACAGAGGCAAAATAAAGGTGAGAAAGAAGCAGAAAGAGGCAAAATAAAGGTCATAAATGAGCGGAGATCAGAAACGAGCAGAAAAGGGAAAATAAAGGACAGAAACTAGCAGAAAGAGGCGAAATAGGGATGAGAAATGAGCAGAAAGAAGCTAAATAAAGGTCAGAAACTAGCAGAAAGAGAAAAAATAGAGATCAGAAATGAGCAGCAAGGCAAAAAATGGTTAGAAATAAGCAGGAAGAAGAAAATAGAGATAAAAGACGAGCAGATAGAGTTCAGAAACTAAAGGAAAGAGGCAAAATAAAGGTCAGCAATTAGCAAAAAGAGGCACAATAGAGATCAGAAGTTAGCAGACAGAGGCACAATAAAGGTAAAAAACAAGCAGAAAGGTACAAAAAAAAGGTCAGAAACGAGACGAAAGAGACAAAATAAAAGTTGGAATTGAGGAGACAGAGACAAAACAGAGATCAGAAAGTAACAGAAAGAGGCAAAATAAAGATCAGAAATTAGCAAAAAGAGTCAAAATAAAGGTAGGAAAGCACAAAAAGGCAAAAAAAAGTTAGGAACAAGCAGAAAGGGCAGGATAATGGTCACAAACTAGCATAACAATACTAAATAATTGTCAAAAACAAGCAGAAAGAGAAGAATACAGGTAAAATCAAGCAGAAAGAGGAAAAATAAAGGTCAGCAATGAGCAGAAGGAGGAAAAATAAAGGTCTGAAGTGAGCAGAAAAAAGGCCTAAAATTGGCAGCACCCACAGAGGCACTCATGCACCCACTCACAGAACAACTCAAACACTCTCAGAGCCACCCACAGACCATCTACTCATGTACCCACTCACAGATGAACTCAGACACGTACATTCACTCACAGACATAGTCACCAACTTACAGAATCACTCATACTTTCTCTCACCCACTACAAGTTCTACTCACAGATTCATGCACCAACTCACAGACCCTCTCAGAGACTCACGCACCTACTCACAAAACCACTCAGATACACATATACCCACCTCCAGCCCCACTCATACTCACACCCTTTACAAAGCTACTCAGACACTCATATACCTACTTAGATACTCATGCACTAACTCGCATACTCAATGTCAAAGTTAGTGATTACAATTAGGAAACAACATTTAAAAAATCTTACAAATTCACTTAAAAAGCCAAAGGTTACAGCGACGTTATAGTAAAGAACTAGAATTTTTAAAAATGTAGAAATTCACTGAAATAGCAAAAGTTACAAGGGCGTTATATTCGGGAAAAAGAATTTAAAACACTTAGAAATTCAAAGAAAAACCAAAGGTTACAAGGGACATTATAGTTAGACTCAGTTTTAACTTTTTACAAAACCAGTGAAATTCTGCAGTTATAGTTACCTGAGCTAACTATAGCTGATATCCCCGCAATGCACTGCTCATGACCTTACATATTACATCACTCAAGGCATGGTGAGTGACATCACTAATGATATCTGAAATGACATCACTGATGACAATATCCACAGAACCATTCACACACCCATGCACACCCCATTAGAACCTCTCATATGCCCACTCACACACCTACCCAAGCACTCACATACCAATTCACAGACTCCTTCAATTATGCACACAACTTACCTATCCACAGAGCTGCTCACACACCCACCCACTCACTCACTCACTCACTCACAGAGCCTGTTCATCATCTTACAACTGGTCACTAACACATACAACCACTCATACAGCCACAGACCCACCCATACAGTTACTGACACACATAGTTATTCACCTATACAGGTACTCATACACGCACTCACTCATCCATATAGCCTCTCAGCAGAGACCCTCACTCACACAAACAGCCACTCACACAGTCATTCACAAACCCACACAGCCAATTGCATGCCATTCACAGATCCATACAACCACTTACACAGCCACTCACCCAACCATACAGACAATCTCACAACCACTCACCCTTCCATACAGCCACTAGGGAAACAGCCTTTAAAACTCAACCATTACAATGCATGCCATTACATTGCATGCCGTTGCAACGAAAAAGGTATGCAGCAGTGGGTAGAAGGTGTTTAATTTAACTCCAACACCTTCCCTACTGTTGCACACACTGGAGTTGGAATAGAAAATTCATCTATTTCAATTTCCAGCGCTTACCCGACAGAAAGTCAGGGTAAAGGTTGGCATTGCAATGGCCTGCAAATTAGTGGCATGCGTTGAAATGTCACATATCCAGCCACTCATACACCAACTCATTCAACTAAACACTCACTCAAACAACCACTCACTCACCCATACAGCAACTTACATACCCAGTCACTCACTCCTACAGCTAGCTATTCAGATGTCCACTCACTTACCCATACAGTCACTGATACACCCACTCACCCACCCATAGAGCCACTAGCACAACCACTCACACACATTAACCCACTCATGCAGCCACTGACACACCCACTCACTCAGTCACCAATACAGGCACTTAAAATGCCACTAAGTTACCCATCCGGCTACTCACACACTCACTTAAACACCCACACAGCCACTCAGACACCCAGTCACACACAGATATACAAAGTCTCACATAAACTATGTTAAAAAAGCAATCACTCATTAGTAGTACATAAAGTATACACATGTAACTTTTGTGGTAGCTTAGTATATACATTTAACACACAAACAAATGTAGATAACACTTACATTCGCTGGATGATGTCACCAGTGATGTCATCAGTGACATAACTTTAGGAGGTCGGTTTGTGAATACCACATTTTTATATAATTTATTTTTAAAGTCGGTGTTGTAAATCAACGGCGATTAGGTTAAGCATTAGCAGAAGACATGCTGTATTCAGCAACTATTGTAACATCGTGCTGAACTCCATTTTATATGTGTGGCAGCCATTTTGTCTGCCACATGTTGCCATGTGCTCATCATGTGCTTTGTCCTACCTCCTTGTTAACTGCGCCTGTAATCTGCCCAGCAACAGGCTATATTTAGCCTCCCCCACTTTCAGCATTCCCAGGCATGCCCAGTAGGGTCTGCAGCTGTTACTAATTAGTTCCAGATAGGAATGTGTGTACTAGTTTCTGAAAACGGTTAACTCCGCCCACTCATCGATTGTGCCTTCCAATATGCCCTTATATGTACATAAAACTTGCTCTTGTATATTTTACCGCCTTCTTTTGAGCCCCCTCATTGTGTATTAAAGGGGCCATGTGCTTTAGTTCGGTATGCTACTCTATATAATACTGAAGGGTGTTGTGTGGACTGTAGTACCACCTTTAAAGGTTTAATAAACTATGCTTTTGTATTTTCCAGTTTCTGTGCCAACTTCTTCCTATGGGCTGAGGACTCTGTGCAGAGAAGGGAGAACCCCTTGCACTGGTAGGCCTAGCTGATGCTTGCTTACTTCAATTGGCACCCACTGTGGGGCTCATCGGCGACTCGGATGCCCGAAGGAGTGGTCGTGATGAAGGATTGGACTCTCGCCACGGACGTTATCACTGCAAGAAGAGACCTGAGTCTTGACATCCAAGGCATTGTTCCTTTCTTTCCGATCTGACCATCCAGGTGGTGCTGGTCCTCGACTGGGATCTCTTCTGTAGGCTTGCCGTGCAGTGGCCGTTTGGTCGAATGTAGAACTTGGCAGTTGGAATCTGGATGTCCTGTGATTGGTAAGAACCGTTGTACGGTACTTGCTGTGGGTTTTGGAAGCCTGGGATTGGCAAGGCAGTTTTAGAATACGCTTGCTGTGGCAATTTTGGTTTGTTATGACTAGTCATGATGTGTATGTGAAAGTGAAATATATGCGTTGCAACACATATAGGCAGGTAATGAGGAGATTTTTCTCTAAAATTGTGATTTTGATTTGAACGGCACAACGTATTACAGATACTTTAAGTGCTACCCCTCTATTATTAAAAACAAAAGCGTCCCAGCTATTTTGCTTTTGATTTTTGATCCTGCAGGATCACGGCAGACACTACCAATTTTTTTTAATTGTGTCCAAAGGCTTTGTGCAGCTGAGGTTTGCAGCACATGATGGGGTTGGGATCAGCACCTGGCAGCAGGACCGTCCGTGAGTCCAACCCCATGATGTTCACAAGCAAAGGCCATGTGCACGGGTAAAGAGAAATTACATTGTAAAAAACAAAGGTTAAAGAGACATTCAGGTCGACCCTAGGTTAGTGGGAGGTCATTAATAGGGCAGGAGAAATTGTGGTAAAACACTTAAATATGGGACAGGACTCCTGCTGAGTATTAGTACTGAGAATGGAACCTACAGGAGAGATGTGAGCAAATCCGAACTTCTAGGAAAGTAGGTGGGAGTTCCTAATAAGCAATTTCTCCAAACATGGTGAGACCAGAGAGGCAAGGGTAAGCCACTCTCAAAATCCAGTCAGGGGGACTCCAGACGGATCCAGTTGGATCATGGACGCTCGATGCCCGAGAGTAAACCAGTAGAACATAGGATGCCAATGGGGCAGTTCATTGCCCAAGAGTGCCTGTATTACTGCTGCAAATTCTGCATCTGCTTTGTGTAATGACAAAGCGTGTGCTGCTGCTCCCTTTGCTTTGCCATTTGTTGGCCCGTGCTGTTAATGATGACTGCTTGAGGGAAGTTCAAATTTGCAATAGTATTTTTGAGTGAACATCTGGGCAGTGTTGTATTTGAGGCTTCTATTGGGCCACAGATGGGAGCAGTTTAAATAGTTTTTATGTGGCAACTAAAATTAATGTAAGTGGTTTGATTTAGCCATTGTTTGTTATGCTTTTAATTGAACTCACTATTTAGTTGTGTACTTATTCATGTTTTCTTTGGAACTGCGGGTCTTGCTAGTCAATATCGAAGATGGACCATGAAAATAGTTACACTGTGGCATCATTAAGAATTATGACCTCTGAACATAGCCGCCTCAGGAGTGACCTAAAAATTACAGTCACTATGGTATAGAATTGATGTGCTAGTTGTGTACTAATTCCCACTTGAATATTCGAAGGAATAAACAGCTGCACCCGACTATAGCAATGTTCTATGCTTTATTCTTTTTGTCGAAACTGAGGAGTGGCAACTTAAGTTCCTACTATTACGGCTAGTCAAGTATAAACAAATTGTTCTGTGAAAGAGAAGTGATGAGGAGGGAGGCTAAAGCTGTCATTTTTGTCTTTAATTCTATTTTTCCAAGAATCGCCATAAATCAGTACATCAAGCGGTACACAGACAAAATATCGAGATTTAAATTTCGAAATACAATTATATCGAAGTTTAAATATCGATGGGACATTGTAATATCGACAGTCTTAATATCGATATTAGTATGATATCAGTAATTTCGAAGTTTGAAATATCGATGTCAATAATATCGAAATCAATAATTTCGATGTTACTAATATCGATTTTTAAATGCATTTTGTGTATATTATAATGTATTTATTATGTTTTATTATGTAATTTTTAATGTAATTTAATTAAATATTGTCTTTTAGTACTGTAGCGGGTTGTGGGTTTATAGGGGAATAGGGTAGGAAGTAATTTAATAATAATCAATTAATTAATATATGTTTGTAAATAATTAATTGGTAAATAATTAATATTAATTAGTTAATTACATTAATTAAAGTAATTTTTTATATATATAATTTTTTGTTATTGTTAATTAATTAATTGGGAAAAAATAATATTAATTATTAAATTTAATTAATTACAGGTAATGTGCTAATATATTTACTTTATTGTTATTGTTAATTAATAATTAATTGGTAATTAAATAATATTAATTAATTTTGGGTGAAGGAGTATTTTTAGGGTTCAGGGTCAGTTTGGGGTTTTTGGGTAAAGGGGTATTTTTAGGGTTCAGGCTCGGTTTTGGGTTTTTGGGTAAAGGGGTATTTTTAGGGTTCAGGGTCAGTTTTGGGTTTTTGGGTAAAGGGGTATTTTTAGGGTTCAGGGTCAGTTTTCAGTTCTTGGGTAAAGGGGTATTTTTAGGGTTCAGGGTCAGTTTTCAGTTCTTGGGTAAAGGGGTATTTTTAGGGTTCAGGGTCAGTTTTCAGTTTTTGGGTAAAGGGGTATTTTTAGGGTTCAGGGTCAGTTTTCAGTTTTTGGGTAAAGGGGTATTTTTTGGGTTCAGGGTCAGTTTTCAGTTTTTGGGTAAAGGGGTATTTTTAGGGTTCAGGGTCAGTTTTCAGTTTTTGGGTAAAGGGGTATTTTTAGGGTTCAGGGTCAGTTTTCAGTTTTTGGGTAAAGGGGTATTTTTAGGGTTCAGGGTCAGTTTTGGGTTTTTGGGTAAAGGGGTATTTTTAGGGTTCAGGGTCAGTTTTGGGTTTTTGGGGTACAGTCGTACAGGGAAAAAATAACATAAATTTAAATTAAATCAATTAAATGAAATTAAAAAATATAAAATTACATTAAATTATTAAGTTTTTAATTTATTTTAAATGTATATGTATTAGTTTTAATTTTTTAATTATGTTTTAATATTTTTATTTAATATTTGTAACATTATATGTATTTTATATTTATTTTTACATTATTATTAATACATTTAAAAAAACGATATTTTTAATTTCGATATTTTTGTACTACGATATTAATTTTTCGATATTTTTGTGCTTACCTTGTTAGGGATAGGATTCCTATATTTTTGACTTCGATATTTTTGTTCCGATATTTTTGTATTTCGATATTTTTGATTTCGATATTTTGTCAGACATTATGTACAGGCATTTATATAGCGCACTACTTACCCGTAGGGTCCCAAGGTGCTTCGACCGCTGCGAAACCCTTCCTGGCTTCCCTGAGAGATGGTCCCTTAATGGGTATCTCCAGGGTGAGACCAGGCATCCCCGGCGGTCTGGTGGGGCCGTTAGTGAAGATGAGGCAAGCTAATGCCCAGAGTTGCCGAGTGTGATCGCTGATCAGAGTGGGCACCGAGGCGAGAGAATTATCGAGTCCGCTGACCCTGGTCCAGAAACCTGCCGCGCCGGGAATCGAACCCTGGTCCCGGGCCGTCCTCTGCTCTCGGGTCTGCCGCCTCTAACCAGCGAGCCACACTACTTCACTTTGTCCAAGTGAAATGTTTCTATCCTTGACCAACATTTTCAAATGGTAAACGTATTATGTGCCTTTAAAATAGGTCAATACATTTGTTTTCGTTGCTAGATGAACATTATTTTCTGTTTTATTCCTCCTTGATTGCTGTTATTGTATTGGGCTTTCCTTGATGACAGATGATCTACAGCGCTCTTGGTAATATCAGCTCTTGAAGTAGCTTGCAAAGGCTTTTGAACAATGTATAGGAAGAACGTGTACATTAATTTAAAATAAAGATAGCACTATACTGACAAGAAAAAAAGAAAAATTGACCCATAGTCCTACTAGCCCTACTCAAGGGAATGCATCTTAGGCAGCCAGCAAAACTACCCAGATCGGGTAAAATAACATCTCAATAGTCAGGAAGAATAGCATATTGGAGGCTTTACAACTGGTTGTTTTCTGATGGTATGACAGAACAACAAAATCCCTAACCTCTTATGCCTAAACAACGTGATCTGAATAACAACTGGGTCTTACCATGCATTGCTTTACCACGCATGCCTCATGGTAAAGGCAGGCCTGGTAAAGGGGCATGCGTGACTAAGGTTGCCACCTCCTCCCCACTGCCCTAAGGCACAAACTCACTCCCCGCCCTGAGGTGCAAATACCCCTACCCCCTCCTAACCCCCACACTGTGCACGCCCCCTGCCCTAATGCCTAAAATCCTGTCCCTTAACCCTGTCCCTCAACCTGACCCTGGCCAGCCCTCCCCCAGCCCTAACAACTACTCCGACTGCCCGAGCCCTGAAAACTACCCCTGACCCCCCAACCCTGAAAATGTGCCCTACCCCCTGCCTTGAAAAAAGCCCCACCCCAGCCTTGAAAACAAGCCACAATTCCCCCAGCCCTGAATATTACCTCCACCGCCAAGCTCGGAAGACTAGCCCAAACCCCTAGCCCAGAAAACTACCCCTGACTCACCCCAGCCCAGAAAATTACCCTGACCACAAAACTACCCCAACCAAATCCCAAGCCCACAAACTACCCCCGACCCACCCCCAGCCCGCAAAACTACCACAACTCATCCCACAGCCCATCTTAAAACAACCCCAACCAACCCACAGCACACAAAGCAACCCCGACCCCCAGCTCACAAAAATACACCGACTCACCCCTCAGCCCCACTTACCTCACCGCATATCTCTCCCTGCTTCTGGCTTACGTCTGTCCATAGCTAGACTGCCCCCGACCCACCTCCCGGCCCACAAAAATGCCCGGAGCCACCCACAAAATATTCCATAAAACACCCCCAGCCCACAAAACATTCCCTACCCACCCCTCAGCCCACAAAACAAACAACGACTCCCCACTCCACAAAATTACCCCGACCACCCCCCTGCCCCACATAAAACAACCCTGACTCACCCCAGCCCCACTTACCTATTCATGAAGCACTACCTGCTTCCGTCTGTCCACAAGCTCTACTGCACATTGCCTTAACCATGCACATAAGCATATGCGTGGTTAAGGCCCTTCTGGGAATAATCCTGAGTATGTGGAAACACAAGTTCAAATTCATACAGTTATGACTGATTTCAAAATACTAATTGAAAATGCCTTTAATGTAGTCACCTATCGTGTGAATGAGACGTAACATTACATGGCAATAACTGCACGGAAAGCATCCGTAAAATATTAACACTCAGTCTGACATGATCCAACATAGTGTGATGCTTAATCTTGTCAAAAAGCATTGCACAATGCATAACTCACAGTTATATACAAAATTTCTACATCTCTGAAATAAATTTGATAGCTTAGAGGTAGCCTGCATTTTCTCAAGGTATTTTTTTAAACTTTGAAAGCCTCGGGAAGTGTGAATCTTGCGCATTTGTTTCAAACGACCTCTGTGCGTGTACTTTCCATCTATTTATTTATTTATTTATTTATTCATTTATAAAGCGCGCTGTTACCAACCGGTGTTCATCAGTTCTCTGAAGACCGCTACCATTCACCCTCTCCCTCAGCAAATGATATCTGCAATTATTGCAAATAGTATTGAAAAAAAGCATCTCAACTGGTCCTCATTTAAAAAACATTCTACATCTAAAAAACCGAGAGAGGTGAGAAAGGAATACAAGGAAACAAATGCAACTTCCACGCATTGACTGGATTTAGATGTTCCTCTCATTGTCCACTCTTCTGTAGTTTTTATCTTCAATTCAAAAATTTTCAATAATAACTATAGCACTTAATAAAGCAACAAGGGTTGTGAATGATGTATACAACAGGTCATACAATGAACTTGCACTGTTGATAAATGTGTGAGTCCTGCATTCTCATTTAGTGTGTATTGCATGACCAGATAGGTCTAGACAAGGAACGTTCTGCTCAACATACTCCTTCATACACTTAACTAAAATATTATTTTACCTAGAACTCTTTTTCCAGATTGTCTGCCTTAAATTGGTGAGTACTGAAAGCCAGGTACATTCTTGCCGATTTTATATAAGCATAGGAAAGTGCATTTTTGCATAATTCCCTACATTTTTCTACATAGGTTTACTCCCTTTTTTTAATCTGGAGACTGGGAGGCTGCTAAATACCTTTCAGTGTGTGTGCCCTGTCTCATAATTCTGCTAAATAATTAGCTAATCCCAATCTTTGACACTGAGTTAAGACCACAGTACAATGGCATGACAATTGCATCAGTGGCATAAATGATGTATGCCAAATGTGGGCTGCTGAGTGCATTCTACCATTTACATGAGTGATTTAAAAAGGCAGGGCTTCAAGAGGACTACCATTGGAGACTGAATCTACTGTAGTCTAAAGCTGCAGCCAGCACATTTAAAAGTGAAACCTTCTGACATGCTGAAAAGCCTACTTTTAACAATACGTAAGTCACTTGCAATTAATTGAAGGGTATATAATCAGCCACATTCCGTGCAGGTAGCAGCTGTGGGGCAGTGGGACCAGGTGGGGGGATTTCGATATACGATCAGGAGGGAAAATTAATAATTTATTTAATTTTCCCTCTGCATCGTCCCTCGAAATGCTCCCCCCCACCCCCAAATCGGCCCCACTGCTGTTAGCTGCACAGACTGTGGCTGGATATAATGTGTAAAAGTGAGCTATGCTGAATATAGAATCAGCATTTCTTTGGCTCGAGCAGCCATTTTTAGTGCTTTCCAGTTAAATGACATACTCCATAAACTGAACTAAAATTAAGAACTAGTTGAATAATTTTTCAGCATTATGATATTCAGCAAATATCATCAAAATCAAACTCAATGGTGAATATGGATTTTTAGTTGATATGTCCCATAGATAATGACTGTTTATCTCTGTCTGAAGCCTGTCTATTCCACAAACTGATACTGGGCTTCCTCACTCACAACTACATTGATTAGATTTCCTCAGTTCTGCTAAAACGTATGAAATGGCTCCAATTGAAAAGATACTGTTATGAGCATTTGTCCTTCTTGCAGATATTTGGCTGGAAGGTTTATTAACCCTTTCCCTGCTCGTGACGGAACGGTGCTACTGACAGAACGGTTCTGTCACGGCCTGCTCGCCGCGCCTGCGCGGCGTGAATTCCACGCCTGCGCTGACTTTCTAAAGAGCGGGTGGGGCCGTGACGGAACCGTTCCTTCACAAGCACAGCCCACCCGAGGGCCTTGACGGAGTGGTTCCGTCATGAGTACGGGAGTGCCACGCGGTCCCGCCTCCCCCTTAGCGCTGCAGCGGAATAGCTGCCGCAGCTAAGGGGTTAAAGGAGCACCCTCCAACAATGATCTATGAATTTCAGGAGAGGGAAAACATGGAGAACTTGGGATGGACAACAGGAACTCTGATAAAAACATGTTCTTGCGAAACAAGGCTCTAGTGTGAGCTTGCAGTGGAAGCCTGTCTTCCTTATAGGCAGGCTAGCCCCTGTCAACCTAGGAGGTATCATAGGCCATCAAGTCGAGGGAGAGGTTCTCATTTAAAAAGGCTAACTAATGCCAGAGTTTGCACAGCTTCGGACAGTTGTCCAGGGACCATACCGTTTTTTAAGTTCTAATTTGCTGTAAAATGGAGGAAGTGTTGCAAAGAGGAATTCTTGGACTTTTTCTTTTAATGTGGCTCTTTACCACATCAAAATCACCTGCTAGCGACCATTATAAAATGGTTTGCACTCCAGAGACTTCAGAACATAACAGAACTTGTAAAAGAGCATAGATTTAGAACCTGCTGTCTATGTCTAACCGTCTGTGTTTACCCGAGGATTAGACTGAGGTATTGAAACCTGCCATTGTATCCAACCTTTGGACGAACTTCTCATGGGTTAAGTTATAAAGGGCACAAGGGGCATATTACAAGAAAAACTGGTTGACAAATGTACTTGATATTGGGTGGTCAATAGATGAAGAGAGTGATTGAGTATGCGTCCCACTACAGCCTGTGCCCTGGTAACTAACCTTGGGTGGAACACTACTCTAAGCTTGCGGAGTGTGCATAGATTGCGCAACTACGTGCTACGCGAATTGCACGTAGCACAGTGCAAAAAAGCGTAGCGTAGTGGGCATTTTTTGCTCGCTCATGGTCCTCAACGTCAAGTTGACGACCGCGAGCAAGCAAAATCACCATTTCTCGTGCGCGATCAGCAACATCAAGTTGCCGATCGCGTGGAAAATAAACCTCCCGGCGAGATTCTCAACGTGGGGAGGTCAGGTTTCTCATTGCGAATGGTCGTGTATGCTCATGCCGCTCACGATGAGAAACTACCAGTCCGCGTTGAGAAAAGCTGCAGCTTGAGTACAAATTGACTCGAGCAGCAGAAAATGACCGCTTGCACTGTGGATGATGCCGTTTGCAATGTGTGCACAGTGCGGACAAGCATCCGGCACTAGGCAATCAGTGCAAACAGCATTTTCCCTACCGCACTATGCAGATCGGGTAGCTATGCATAGCGTGCGAAGTACAAAGTGCACTTCGCGTAGCTATGCGTAGCACTACTACGCGAACTACGGCCAGGGCTACAGTGGTAACTTAAAAACTATCTCTTGCAATTTGGAAGCTTTGGAAGTAGTCAACAAGAGGCACTTTAGCAGTTTTATTCTGTGGAGGGTTGGGGGCAGTGTCCAAGGACAATATATTGTTACATGACCTTGTCAGGTAATATTTTTGGGATCACCCTGATTAGCGCTTTCTATTATGACGTTTGAAGCTTTATAAAGACAGTGGAATCCAGCCATCTGCATTACTGAGAACAGCCTGGGTATGGTTATAAGCCTTGTCCCAACAGAGTTCTGAAGCTCCAAAAAATGACAAATGTATAACACAGAGAGCATGTCTGGCTATATCTTCAGCCTATCAGCTCAGACCTTTTTGTGTAAAAAAGAAATTGCCAGTGGGACTATAAATTAATTGAATCTGCCTTTGTGGCTCCTGCACTAACCATATAGTCTATGCCTTGCTCCAGTGGAGGATTTTGACTTCCACTTTAAAGGTTAAATGAATTATTTATAGAGGTGGGTAGAACTAGCAGAGTTTCACTCCATGCAATTCTGAAGAGTTACAGAAAAACTCAGTGAAATACCATGAAATTCTGCCAATAAGTGGAAAATATGCAGCTTGCGCTGCTTGAACTCCAATTTAGCGCTGGTAGAGCCAGCAGCATAGAAAATCAGTGCAAATGACACTATGTGCAAGAGTGGGTGGTCACCCCACCCTGAATATAGTGGAATTTCTTTTGTTATGACCCGAGCACTTTGTGGCAGACGGATCATCTGGCCAGAAGTTTCAATAGAAGAGGAAGCCGAGGCTTTGTTCGCTGTCAGAAATCAATCATTTTCCCGGACCGTAAATACACCAGGGAAACTACAAGTTTGGAGAGGCGGGAAAGTGGCCAATTTAGGGCATTGCTGCTATTCTACCAAACTCTAATTGATGTCATAAGACACTATTTTAATTGCAATTAAAGAGCGAACCTTAAAAACAAAGATACAAAATGCAAAATGAAAACATAAAATAAACATTCTTCATGTAAGTAGAAGTCTACAATTTCGATCAATGATATACATATTCAAGAAATACCTCTCGGGTTGCATTCCACAGCTTAACAGAAGCACATAAAAAGTGACTCACAGCATAACGTAGTAATGATGCTTATCCATGCAGAAGATAGAGAAAAGCTATTATACAACTCCCCAAATTCTCACATTGTAGCACAGGTTTAATAAATTGATTAAAAAGTGTAACATATTAGCAGCAGAACAATACAAACTATATTGTTGATTGGGATGAGGTGCTATCACATGGAGAGAGCTAAGGTCATTTTGAAGAAAGCCCTGCCCGTAAGAAGAAATAGTATATGATGTACAATACACATTCTTACTCTTGCTAGAAGATTTCACTCAGATGAAGACAAACTGAGTTTAAATATGTTTCTAGCTTGTAATTCTGTCTACCTGAATGAGTGCTTCATTCATTTGTTTCCATGATCTGCTGCCTCCAATTTAAAAACGCGTTCTTAGCTTAGATCTTATCTGTCCTAACAGTAACCCAATGTTAGTGTTATAAGGAAGGGCGTGCCCATTCAACACACGTGTTCTTGATATAATGTAGTAATTGAAATGTGTGTCTAGCTTCAATATTAATGCACTCTTATTTTGTAATAAAGGCGTGGAATGTTTTGAACTGACAGAAATCGGCAAAATATATATATTATATATATATAAATCCAACATACAATACAATACAATACAATACAATACAAAAGGCATATCTTAATTTCTTCATCAGGCTGCTAAGAGCCAAACCTCTCATGGCAAGGGTAATGGGGAGAGCCCTCGAGTAAACCCAGGAGCTGCCTAAAAATCTATCCTCTCCATTCTGCTAGGAAAACACACAACAAATGCTCTAAACTCTGACATTATACATTAATTTTGGAACACACTTTCTGTTATATATGGTTACCATATTGGCAAAACATTTGAAGCTCAAATTGAGCTAAAACCAAAATCTGGACACAAAGACCACTGCTTGCCGATTTTAAAGAACCCTCCTCAATAGGGAAAGGCCCTTACTCAGTCTAGTGATTTATTCTTCGCATACAAATGAAAATGCTTTTGGACTTTGAACTCAGAGTAAGCATTACAGTTGTGGCAAGCCTGTTATATATGTGGACAGGGGAATTCAACTTTTTTTAATTGAAATTAATTATTCACAAACTGACATCCATCCTAGGTTTAAGCACTAGAGCTTGAAAAATGTATGTATCACATTTTGTTTCACAATTGAGTAGAACATTATCAAAGATAAAGTCATTTGTAGCTCTTCCCTAAAATTAGGGGGTGCAAGGAAATGCAACGGAGATATATATTCCCATGAAGTTGTGGACCTTTAGTAGCAAATGTGTCCTGCATTGAAATGATAACAAAGTGTTTTATGAATTCTATATACTTTGCATTGTCAGCAGAAATAAAGCGCTCATTTAGAATTTGGGGCGTGGATCAACAACCATAAATAGGCAATGTATTTGCCCTATTAACCTCACTTAAAAGTGGGGGGAATTGCATGGTTTCAAATGTTGAACCGTCAGTTGGCTCCACCAAAGGACAGCAGGTCATAGTGATGGTCACCCCTCCAACTTCAGTCAACTTAATTTCCCGGGTCTACCAGTATTGGTTAATTTGGGAATGTGCAAAAATTCATCGGTGGATGCGTGGGAGCACTCACGCTTCACCCAGAGAATGCCTCCCTGAAGCAGTGACTTGCGCTGCATTGTGTTACTCCACACTTACCAAGCCACACATGGCCATTAAAGGTGGCCTTGCATAGCTTGGTAAATATCATTCAATTGTGTCAATCTTGCACCCCCTTGCGTGGCGCAAGGGCGTCCCAAAATCCATAATAAATATACCTCAATTTAAAATCCGATTTATGAGTGCCAACAACATATTTGTTTACTTGATGTAGATCTTGTGAATTTATATTTGCCATGTGAATTAGTATGCCCGAATTCCCCCATTCTAGATACCCAGTAAACACAATGGTAAGTGAAAGGAGTCGGCTCCCTAAAACAAGTATTTTGCTTAAGCTAAACTGGGCAATGCTTTGCGTCATCTTGCCTGCAAGAGTGTCAGTCTCACTAGGAAACATGTCTCACATGCAGTGTAGCTAGCAGGCTCTTTACTATATACTTTCACATTTCAGAATATGTAATTTGCCCTCCCCGGGGCACTGTACTCGTGCCCACCCACACTCGTCACATGAAAAAAGAGAACCATGGGAGTAGGTTACAGCTGTTGGATTGCCAGTTGATAGATCAAATGATTTACAGCTGCGCCTATCAGCTCCATTGCTGCTGTGCTCATGACTACTGCCACTGTATCCAGCCCACTTGTGGAGACGGGTGGATATGGTATGGGAGGACAGCAGCCACAGGTGCTGAATTTGTGTTTTGCTGCAGTGAGGTAGCCTTGGGTCTACCTGCTTCAGGGGTACTGGATGCGGCTGTTGTTGTTAACATAAGATCATAGCCCTAGGGCCCAACCAACATAGCCAGCCTCGAACAATCGAACAGTAGGCCAACATTGGATCATCTGTACTGAGGCCAGAGTGCTTCTTTAGCTTCTATATAGCTTCTTAGCCTCAGCCACCATGTGTCATCTTCTATGGCCTTTGATAGTGTGGGTGGAGGTGGTGGCTTTAGCTAGACTAGGGGAAGGAGATAAGTGGACGGCCTCTGTAGCTGTTGCTGTGATGCTAGTTGGTTTTGCTTTTGCTACATTGCCACCTTGCCACATCGCCCAAGTGTCCAGCTGGACTTGTCTGGAATTGTCTCCATCGCTTACTACGATTACTTTTGCCTTATTCTTACCTATTCCCTATTCTTGTGAATACAACTCTCCCCCCCCCTCTCAGGAGGTGCACCAACATAGAAGGAGGGGACTACAAGTGCCAAGTGAACTTGGGCTACAGGAGGCGGCCCTCTGATCTTCCTAACATTTGTTTCCCCCATTGCCCGGCCTACACCTGTCAGTTCCAGGAAGCAGCAGCATTGATACACAATTTGTGGTCATTCTTACTTGGGCACTATTTTTCTGTGCACTGATAGGAGGAGACTAGGATCTTAACTGTATTGAGCTAGTGCCACTATTGTGGCACTGTGGTGGAACCCTGATAAACCTTGGTGTAAGCATGGGCGGAAAATCCGTTTCGCTCGCGGATTTTGCGGATTTTTGGGAAATTCGCAATCCGCGAGATTTGCGAATTTCCTGCAAAATCCGCAAATTCGCACGCAGCGGATTTTTTTTGCGGCGCGCGGCGTTGGTGATACAATTTTTGCGGCGCGCGGCGTTTATCATCGTTTGCCTGGTTGTTTTTCTCGATAGTTTGCGAATGCTGCGCCATTTTGGATCTTGCTGTGTGATCCCGCGGGAATTGGCGAGTGCGCAACGTCATCGCGGATTGCCAGCGAGAGTTTGTCAACGCGAGTACGGCGAGATCACGTCTCGCGGTACTTCGCAATTGCGAGATTTGAGATGCGGCGAGCGAAAATATAAAATGTGCAATTCTGCACAAGAAATCCACCAGCAAGCAGCATAAACCTTCTAGAAATGATGATTTTTATCTGAATAACTCCTTAGGTTGACATTTGCCTGCACTTTTTTAGCGAGGAGTCCATTTTGGGGAGGGGGGAGGGGGGTGGGAGGAAGGAAGTGCCCCACAGTCTTCAACTTCCTGTTCCTGTTCAGCAGGCTCCTCCCAGTGCTTTGTCCATCTCCTGGTCACTTTTCATTTGGATCTGGAGCTGGAAGGATTACTTTTTGTGGATGCTGCTGGATATTTGGATTTGAGGCCTTTTTGACTTTCTTTGGATCACTGTTGGATTAGAAATTTTACAAGTAAGTTTGTTTGGGGCATTACAGTTGCTGCAACTAAAATTTGGGAATTTTCGATTTTTGGGCTGTTTTGGGGCCTTTTGCCCAGGGGTACTCAGTGGTGGGTGGACTGAGTCTTTCTGTGGGTTGTCTTGAACTTAAACATCATGGAGGCCATGGATGGATTGGGATTGTGCTGATTTTTCAGTGATTTTCGTTTTTTGGGGCTGTACTTGTGGCCTTTTCACTAGGGGTATTTGAGTCTAGCATGGGCCTAGTCTTTCTGTAGGTTGTCTTGAATTTAAACATCATGGAGGGCATGGATGGATTGGGATTGTGCTGATTTTTCAGTCATTTTCGTTTTTTGGGGCTGTACTTGTGGCCTTTTCACCAGGGGTATTTGAGTCTAGCATGGGCCTAGTCTTTCTGTGGGCTAGTTTGAACTTAAACATCATGGATGGCATGGATGGAATGGGATTGTGCTGATTTTGCAGTGTTTTTCGATTTTTGGGGGTGTTCATGGGGAGGGACAGGCCATGTGGCTGGTGGCCATTTTGAGTGCAGCTACAGGCACTGGCCACGTGCTGGCAGGCAAGTGGCCATTTTGAATGCAGGCTTTGTTGTTAGGCCTACAACCATTTTGCCTACTTTTCAACCTTTATTTATGCCCAGGGGTAGTGAGTCTTGCATGGGCCTAGTCTTTCTGTGTGCTGTCTTGAACTTAAACATCATGGAGGGCATGGATGGAATGGGATTGTGCTGATTTTGCAGTGTTTTTCGATTTTTGGGGGTGTTCATGGGGAGGGACAGGCCATGTGACTGGTTTCCATTTTGAGTGCAGCTACAGGCACTGGCCATGTGCTGGCAGGCAAGTGGCCATTTTGAATGCAGGCTTTGTTGTTAGGCCTGCAACCATTTTGCCTACTTTTCAACCTTTATTTATGCCCAGGGGTAGTGAGTCTTGCATGGGCCTAGTCTTTCTGTGGGTTGTCTTGAATTTAAACATCATGGAGGCCATGGATGGAATGGGATTGTGCTGATTTTTCAGTGATTTTCGTTTTTTGGGCCTGTACTTGTGGCCTTTTCACCAGGGGTATTTGAGTCTAGCATGGGCCTAGTCTTTCTGTGGGCTGTCTTGAACTTAAACATCATGGAGGGCATGGATGGAATGGGATTGTGCTGATTTTGCAGTGTTTTTCGATTTTTGGGGGTGTTCATGGGGAGGGACAGGCCATGTGGCTGGTGGCCATTTTGAGTGCAGCTACAGGCACTGGCCATGTGCTGGCAGGCAAGTGGCCATTTTGAATGCAGGCTTTGTTGTTAGGCCTGCAACCATTTTGCCTACTTTTCAACCTTTATTTATGCCCAGGGGTAGTGAGTCTTGCATGGGCCTAGTCTTTCTGTGGGCTGTCTTGAACTTAAACATCATGGAGGGCATGGATGGAATGGGATTGTGCTGATTTTGCAGTGTTTTTCGATTTTTGGGGATGTTCATGGGGAGGGACAGGCCATGTGGCTGGTTTCCATTTTGAGTGCAGCTACAGGCACTGGCCATGTGCTGGCAGGCAAGTGGCCATTTTGAATGCAGGCTTTGTTGTTAGGCCTGCAACCATTTTGCCTACTTTTCAACCTTTATTTATGCCCAGGGGTAGTGAGTCTTGCATGGGCCTAGTCTTTCTGTGGGCTGTCTTGAACTTAAACATCATGGAGGGCATGGATGGAATGGGATTGTGCTGATTTTGCAGTGTTTTTCGATTTTTGGGGGTGTTCATGGGGAGGGACAGGCCATGTGGCTGGTTTCCATTTTGAGTGCAGCTACAGGCACTGGCCATGTGCTGGCAGGCAAGTGGCCATTTTGAATGCAGGCTTTGTTGTTAGACCTGCAACCATTTTGCCTACTTTTCAACCTTTATTTATGCCCAGGGGTAGTGAGTCTTGCATGGGCCTAGTCTTTCTGTGGGTTGTCTTGAATTTAAACATCATGGAGGCCATGGATGGAATGGGATTGTGCTGATTTTTCAGTGGTTTTCGTTTTTTGGGCCTGTACTTGTGGCCTTTTCACCAGGGGTATTTGAGTCTAGCATGGGCCTAGTCTTTCTGTGGGCTGTCTTGAACTTAAACATCATGGAGGGCATGGATGGAATGGGATTGTGCTGATTTTGCAGTGTTTTTCGATTTTTGGGGGTGTTCATGGGGAGGGACAGGCCATGTGGCTGGTGGCCATTTTGAGTGCAGCTACAGGCACTGGCCATGTGCTGGGAGGCAAGTGGCCATTTTGAATGCAGGCTTTGTTGTTAGGCCTGCAACCATTTTGCCTACTTTTCAACCTTTATTTATGCCCAGGGGTAGTGAGTCTTGCATGGGCCTAGTCTTTCTGTGGGTTGTCTTGAATTTAAACATCATGGAGGCCATGGATGGAATGGGATTGTGCTGATTTTTCAGTGATTTTCGTTTTTTGGGCCTGTACTTGTGGCCTTTTCACCAGGGGTATTTGAGTCTAGCATGGGCCTAGTCTTTCTGTGGGCTGTCTTGAACTTAAACATCATGGAGGGCATGGATGGAATGGGATTGTGCTGATTTTGCAGTGTTTTACGATTTTTGGGTGTGTTCATGGGGAGGGACAGGCCATGTGGCTGGTGGCCATTTTGAGTGCAGCTACAGCCACTGGCCATGTGCTTGCAGGCAAGTGGCCATTTTGAATGCAGTCTTTGTTGTTAGGCCTGCAACCATTTTGCCTACTTTTCAACCTTTATTTATGCCCAGGGGTAGTGAGTCTTGCATGGGCCTAGTCTGTCTGTGGGTTGTCTTGAATTTAAACATCATGGAGGCCATGGATGGAATGGGATTGTGCTGATTTTTCAGTGATTTTCGTTTTTTGGGCCTGTACTTGTGGCCTTTTCACCAGGGGTATTTGAGTCTAGCATGGGCCTAGTCTTTCTGTGGGCTGTCTTGAACTTAAACATCATGGAGGGCATGGATGGAATGGGATTGTGCTGATTTTGCAGTGTTTTTCGATTTTTGGGGGTGTTCATGGGGAGGGACAGGCCATGTGGCTGGTGGCCATTTTGAGTGCAGCTACAGGCACTGGCCATGTGCTGGCAGGCAAGTGGCCATTTTGAATGCAGGCTTTGTTGTTAGGCCTGCAACCATTCTGCCTACTTTTCAACCTTTATTTATGCCCAGGGGTAGTGAGTCTTGCCTGGGCCTAGTCTTTCTGTGGGTTGTCTTGAATTTAAACATCATGGAGGCCATGGATGGAATGGGATTGTGCTGATTTTTCAGTGATTTTCGTTTTTTGGGCCTGTACTTGTGGCCTTTTCACCTGGGTATTTGAGTCTAGCATGGGCCTAGTCTTTCTGTGGGCTGTCTTGAACTTAAACATCATGGAGGGCATGGATGGAATGGGATTGTGCTGATTTTGCAGTGTTTTTCGATTTTTGGGGGTGTTCATGGGGAGGGACAGGCCATGTGGCTGGTGGCCATTTTGAGTGCAGCTACAGGCACTGGCCATGTGCTCGCAGGCAAGTGGCCATTTTGAATGCAGGCTTTGTTGTTAGGCCTGCAACCATTTTGCCTACTTTTCAACCTTTATTTATGCCCAGGGGTAGTGAGTCTTGCATGGGCCTAGTCTTTCTGTGGGTTGTCTTGAATTTAAACATCATGGAGGCCATGGATGGAATGGGATTGTGCTGATTTTTCAGTGATTTTCGTTTTTTGGGCCTGTACTTGTGGCCTTTTCACCAGGGGTATTTGAGTCTAGCATGGGCCTAGTCTTTCTGTGGGCTGTCTTGAACTTAAACATCATGGAGGGCATGGATGGAATGGGATTGTGCTGATTTTGCAGTGTTTTTCGATTTTTGGGGGTGTTCATGGGGAGGGACAGGCCATGTGGCTGGTGGCCATTTTGAGTGCAGCTACAGGCACTGGCCATGTGCTGGCAGGCAAGTGGCCATTGTGAATGCAGGCTTTGTTGTTAGGCCTGCAACCATTTTGCCTACTTTTCAACCTTTATTTATGCCCAGGGGTAGTGAATCTTGCATGGGCCTAGTCTTTCTGTGGGTTGTCTTGAATTTAAACATTATGGAGGGCATGGATGGATTGGGATTGTGCTGATTTTGCAGTGTTTTTCGATTTTTTTGTGCTGTATAACTGAACTGATGTTCCTCTGTCTTCCATTGTTTTTAGGTGCACAAGACTCAAGAGAACCACCAGTGCCAGGAAGAAGTCCTGCAGCGGTGTGTGTGTGCAGCATAACGTCACGCGACGTCACGTCTGGCCTCAGACAACTCTACAATTCGTGCAACTGCGGCCTGCTGTCTGACCTGCTCTGAAGAAGATGGCCCCAATAAAAGGTCTCCGTAGCTCCTCTAGCAAGAAAGTTGCTAGTAAGGAGCAGAAGAAGCAAGTTACCAAGGAGGCTGGTGTGCCACCCGCCACGTTTTTTGGGAGAAAAAAAAAAAGTACGCCTGCAGCAGCAGGATCTGCTGGGGACCAAGCTGGGAGCAGCACCCCTGCTCCATTGGGTTCAGTGCCTCCACCACCACGCCAACTTAAGTCAAAGCCCTTGAGTGCTTCAGAGGCAGTCAGTGTACTTCTCCAATCACCATCGACCAGTGATGTTGGCTCATCGCAAGAAAGTAGCAGCAATGTCCCTGAATCAACACAGGTTGTTGTAACTCATCTGACAAGTGTTGAACAACCACAGCCGCAACAACAACACCATGTGCAAGTACACGCCCAAGTACATGTGGAAGGAGAGGCAGCAAAAGGAGATGCGCAAGCAAAGGTGCATGGAGGTTCACAAGTGCCCACAATAGTTGTTCCTCCCGAAGTAGGGGCACATCAGGAAATCGACAATGAAGCCGAGGTATCATTGGAAGCCACTCCTCCTGATGATCATTCATTGTCTTCCACATCCCTAGCAAGGAAAAGATCAAGGGGGGTGTCTACATCTTCTTCAAGCCCACCTCCTTCTGATGATACATATCCAGCTTGGGAAGCACAACTGCGGTCTGACAGTGAGGCACACCATGATCTGACACCGGTACCTAAGCGTAAAAGGAAGGTCGTCGAAAAACTCATACCTATGGAGTGTGATGAGGCTCAACAAGAAGTGACAGATACTGCTGGTGATGAAGCCTCTCACGATGACGACGAGCCAGTCATCACATTAGTCACTGCAGCCCCACCGGGCATGCAGCAAAGAGACATTTTGACCCTATCCCGAGAAGCTGCTGAGCGTGATGATGATGTTGACGAGGAGGCAATGGAAATGGAATCATTAGATTTGGAGTTAAGTAGTACACCAAAACCTACCGCTTCCATATTTCTTCTTCGCAAGAAGGTACCCACCTTGACCTCAATTCGTGGTGGTGAAAGTGCAAAACGTACTGAAGTTCGGCAATCCACATCCTCCACTTCATCTGGCATTAGCAGCAGGACCACCACCACCAGTATCGCCGCCTCCTCCGGCCCCCAAAGACATTTCAAGTCTCCAGTTTGGGACTTCTTTAGTGTTTGCCCAAAAATGGAAAACGTAGCCATTTGTAGCCTTTGTAAGGTTCGAGTTGGTCGTGGTAAGCTTGGTTCTAACTATGGTACCAGAGGCCAGAGAGGTCATCTTAAGAGAGCGCACCCTGTCCAATGGTTTCCGCACCTAGAGGCGTTTATGCAAGCCAGAATTGCACGTAATGAAAGCGTTGATTTTTCATCTGATGATGACGAGGAGGAAGAAGACGATTCAAACACTTCACTTACACCCAGTACCCCTGTCAGCAGCACACCCCATGTGAGGCACACTAAGAGTGTGGGAGAGAGTGAGACATCAATGCGGAAAAGTTCATCAGCAAACATAACTGGGTCGAAGATATCATCATCATCCCATAAATCCTTGGTCCAGGGCAACATTAAAAAGATGTTGTTTACAGAAACGCAATATGAACGCAACCACCCACTGACGCGTCTGTGTAACACTAAGCTGGATAAAATGCTAGCTCTGGACCTTCTCCCTTTTTCTTTTGTAGAAGGGGTTGGTTTTCTAGAATTAGTGGCAGCGCTCTGCCCTAAATGGAAGGTTCCTAGCGGTTCTATTTTGCCCGAGTTGCGGTTCCAGCACTACATGAAGATGTTCTGAAGGTGATTGGGGCAGCTTTGCAGAAGAGTGCTGTTCACACTATACATCTGACAACAGACATGTGGACCAGTGGCGCAGGCGCTGATTACATGTGCATCACTGCACACTGGGTCTCTTTTTCAGGGGCTAAAGCAAAGCTAAACGCAGGTGTTGACACGGACATTGTTTTTAAAGCTGCTCGGAAACATGCAACAATAGCCATGTTTGGTTTGGAGAAACGTCACACAGCAGAAAACATTTTGGATGTCTTTAACACAAAGGTCCTTAACTGGCTGTCCCCACTAAAACGCCGGGTTGGTTATGTTTCCACGGACAATGGCGCCAATATAGTTAAGGCCATGAGGGACGGTTACTATTTCAGAGTGCCGTGTTTGGCGTACTGTATAAACCTGGTTGTCCAAAAATTCTTGGCTAATAAAGCCAGTGCAGCGTACAGTGTATTGGACACCTGCCGAAAAATGTGCAAGCATTTCAGCCATTCTTTTAAGGCCCGGAAGCAGCTGAGGAGCCTGCTATATCAACGTAAAATGCCAGTGAAAGCACCCATCCAGGAGGTGGTAACACGTTGGAACTCAACCTTCTACATGCTTGAGCGTCTGTATGAGCAGTATATGGAACTCGATCAATATTTCCTTACAGAGGGTACAGAGGAGCTGAGGATGGGTGGGCCGCAATGGAACATAGTTCAAAGCCTGACACGCATGCTTCGTCCTTTTGAGTTCTTCACGCGTGCAGTCAGCAAGGAGGACTCTAATTTGGGAAGAGCTATCTCGCTCCTTCCTCACGGGCTGAGAGGTCGCTCCCAGTGTCCCTCCAGACATCTGGTATCACAGCGTTTGTTGCCCTCTTACTGACTGCATTGCTCTGTGTTTGTGCTCAAATTATTGGCGCTCTGTGTTTATGCTCATTTGCTTAATTGTACTGGCGCTCTGTGTTTGTGCTCAAATTATTGGCGCTCTGTGTTTATGCTCATTTGCTTAATTGTACTGGCGCTCTGTGTTTATGCTCAAATTATTGGCGCTCTGTGTTTATGCTCATTTGCTTAAATTGTACTGGCGCTCTGTGTTTGTGTTCATTTGCTTAATTACATTAGCGCTCTGTGTTTGCGCTCGATCGCTGCTTTTTTAACTCCTGTCCGCCTGCTTGTGCCATTTAATTCCAGTCCGCTCCCCTAGAGTTACCAGCGCGTTTACCTGAAGCGCTCCGCTGTGCCTCCCCCCTCCGCCTCCATTTTGTTTGTTGTTCTCGTCGTCGTCCTCGTGTGCCCGCCCCGCCTCCCAGCTGAGACGCCCTCCCACAGTCTTAAAATACCTCTTCTCCCCCTGCAAGCGCCGTGACTCGCTCCTTCCTCACGGGCTGAGAGGTCGCTCCCAGTGTCCCTCCAGACATCTGGTATCACAGCGTTTGTTGCCCTCTTACTGACTGCATTGCTCTGTGTTTGTGCTCAAATTATTGGAGCTCTGTGTTTATGCTCATTTGCTTAATTGTACTGGCGCTCTGTGTTTGTGCTCAAATTATTGGCGCTCTGTGTTTATGCTCATTTGCTTAATTGTACTGGCGCTCTGTGTTTATGCTCAAATTATTGGCGCTCTGTGTTTATGCTCATTTGCTTAAATTGTACTGGCGCTCTGTGTTTGTGTTCATTTGCTTAATTACATTAGTGCTCTGTGTTTGCGCTCGATCGCTGCTTTTTTAACTCCTGTCCGCCTGCTTGTGCCATTTAATTCCAGTCCGCTCCCCTAGAGTTACCAGCGCGTTTACCTGAAGCGCTCCGCTGTGCCTCCCCCCTCCGCCTCCATTTTGTTTGTTGTTCTCGTCGTCGTCCTCGTGTGCCCGCCCCGCCTCCCAGCTGAGACGCCCTCGCCCCTCCCCCTTCCCACCATCCATATATGACAGCAGCCCAAGCGCGCAGCGTCCACGCGCAGCGTCCGCGCCCAATCCGCGCCGAAGGTGCGCCAAAGGTAAGCCCGTCTACGCCCGTCCGCGCCTGGACCGCGCCCAGCGCCAGACCCCCTGCCCCTCGCGCTGCCCAGCCCCCCCGCGTCACCTACGATGCCGCCACCCTCCTAGCCCTTAACCCCGGTCGCGCCCCAAACTGCTTCCAAGCCGCTCCTGGACACACCCATGGACCTTTCTCCTGCTACTCCTGCAAATTTAGCGGCACCGACAACATCTCCGCTACGACCACACCACAGATTCCCGACCCCAACCACCTAGAATGCATCCTTCTCAACACCCGATCGGTCCACAGGCACGCCATTGACCTATGGGATCTACTAGACACCATCTCTCCAGACGTCGCCTTCCTAACAGAAACATGGATGAACGCTTCCTCCGCCCCTGACATCGCCATCGCTATCCCTGATGACTATAAGATCACACGCAAGGACCGCACTGACCATACAGGAGGTGGAATCGCCATCGTCCATAAGAAAACTATCCGCATCTCAACCAGCTCTGGCGCCAACCTCGCCAACTCCGAACACCTTCACTTCCAGATCCACATCGACCCCAAGACCACACTCAGAGGCACCCTCCTCTACAGACCACCAGGACCGCGCGCAAAATTCAGTGAAGACATCACGGACTTCATCACCCCACACGCGCTCCCCTCCAAAGACTACATCCTTCTGGGAGACCTCAACTTCCACCTTGAAAAGAGCAACGACCGCAACACCGCCACCCTCTTGGACAACCTCGCCAACCTCGGACTTAAACAACTGGTCACTTCCCCCACCCACATCGCAGGTCACACACTAGACCCCATCTTCACCTCCAGCAACCATGTCTCCTTCAGCCACACTACGGATCTCCTCTGGACCGACCACAGCTGCGTTCATTTCACCTACAACAAGCCGAAACCCACCATCCACCTCCAACCAACTCTACAAAGAAACTGGAAGAAAATCACCACAGAACAGATCTCCACATCGCTCCTTCAAACCTCCCCAGCCCTCTCTTCTAACGCCAACGAAGCCGCCTCCAACCTCACCCTTTGGTTATCCAACACCGCCGACAACTTAGCACCACTGAAAAAACGTCAACACAAACCTGGCATCAAAAAGGCCTCATGGTTCAACGACGACCTCAAGAAGTCCAAGAAACTGTGCCGCTCCCTTGAGAAGACCTGGAAAAAAGACCCATCCACCAGCAACAAGGACGCCTTCAAAAGCGCCATCCGTACTCACCACCAACTGATCCGAAAAGCCAAGAAAACAGCATTCAAAGATCGACTTGACAACAACGCCCACAACAGTAAGGAACTTTTCAACATCGTCAAGGAATTTTCCAACCCCTCGGCCAACTCCAACGACATCACCCCCTCTCAAACCCTCTGCGATTCCCTAGCCTCTTTTTTCCACAACAAGATTGCTGACATCCACAATAGCTTTGACAACCAACCCGGAAGCCAACCCACCCTACCATCAGCTGACCATCTCCCCCCCGTCAACACCCTTAACGCCTGGAACCCAATCTCCACTGAGGACACCATCCGCCTGATGAACTCCATCCACTCTGGTTCCCCCACAGACCCATGCCCTCACCACATCTTTAACAAAGCAGACTCCGTCATAGCTCCACACCTCCGAGACGTCATCAACTGCTCCTTCAACTCCGCTACCTTCCCAGAAGACTGGAAACACGCTGAACTCACCGCCCTTCTGAAAAAACCAACACCAGACCCCACCGAACTCAAAAACTACCGCCCCATCTCGCTTCTTCCATTCCCGGCAAAAGTCATCGAGAAAGCTGTCAACATCCAGCTCGCCGCCTTCCTCGAAGCCAACAAATCACTCGACCCCTCACAATCTGGCTTCCGAGCCAAACACAGCACTGAGACCGCCCTCATCGCAGCAACAGACGACATTCGAACTCTACTGGACAATGGAGACACAGTCGCCCTCATCCTCCTCGACCTCTCTGCAGCCTTCGACACAGTCTGCCACAGCACCCTTTTGCAACGCCTCAGAAATATCGGAATCCAAGGAAAGGCACTGGAATGGATCACCTCGTTCCTCACCGGAAGAACCCAGAGAGTTCGCCTCCCACCATTCAAGTCCGAGGCCTCTGAAATCATCTGCGGCGTACCCCAAGGATCCTCACTCAGTCCCACCCTCTTCAACGTATACATGAGCCCCCTCGCGGCCATCCCCCGCCAACACAACCTCAACATCATCTCTTACGCGGATGACACTCAACTGATCCTATCCCTCACCAAGGACCCCAGCACCGCCAAAACTAACCTACACGAGGGAATGAAAGAAGTCGCTGAATGGATGAAACAAAGCCGTCTGAAACTGAACTCAGACAAAACAGAAGTCCTCATCTTAGGTAAATCCCCCTCTGCATGGGACGACTCTTGGTGGCCGGAAGCCCTCGGAAAAGCACCCATCCCGACAGACCACGCACGGATCCTAGGCGTCATCCTGGATTCTTCACTCTCTATGAACAGACAAGTCAGCGCCGTATCCTCTTCCTGCTTTAACATTCTTCGCATGCTCAGAAAAACATTTCGCTGGATCCCCTCCGAAACAAGGAAAACAGTCACCTACGCTCTGGTCACGAGCCGACTGGACTACGGAAACACCCTCTACGCAGGTACTACCGCAAAACTCCAGAAGAAACTACAACGAATCCAAAACGCCTCAGCTAGGCTCATATTAGACATCCCACGCAACGAACACATCTCTGGTCACCTTAAAGACCTCCATTGGCTACCCGTCAATAAGAGGATCACTTTTAGACTGCTCACCCACGCATACAAATCACTCTACAACATCGGACCAGAGTGCCTCAACTCTCGACTGTCCTTTTATACCCCCTCCCGCCAACTTCGCTCCTCCAGCCAAGCCTTCGCCACTGTACCTCGCATCAACAAGACCACCATGGGAGGCAGATCCTTCTCATACCTGGCTGCCAAAACATGGAACTCTCTCCCCGATTACCTTCGCCTCACCCAGAACCACCTAGCGTTCAGAAAGCAGCTTAAAACGTGGATATTTGACAAATAATCCTCCTCCCCTTCCTAAGCGCCTTGAAACCCTCTGGGTATGTAGTGCGCTATATAAATGTTATGACTTGACTATGACTTGACATTGTTGTACATGCTGGAGGACCAACTGAAGGAGGTGTGTTCTGTGTTTGAAAAAGATGACAAAAACCAAGACTCTTTGCTTCTGGCTGAGCAATTATTAGAGCTCCTACAAGGTGATGAACGTCTTAAAAAGATCCACTCAGAAGAGCATTACATTTGTGCTACTATTCTGGATCCACACTACAAAAAGGCGCTGGCAGGCCAAGCATTCTTTCCTTTTGATGATCAACATGTTCCAAAGTACAAACGTTGGCTAGCCTTGTCAGCCAAGAGGTTTGAAAGAGAACTGCTGGAAATTGAAGGAAATGGCAGTACATCAGCAGGCCATCCCCAGTCAAAACAATCCACTTCTGCACCTGTGGCTGTGGCACAAGTGACCTCTCAGCCGTTAAAGTCACCGGCAACCGGATCATCTGCATGAGACACAACAGAAAATTGGAGGCTGAAGAGGATTGGCTAGCTCTGCGTGGGTTTGGTTCTCAAAAGGTCAGAGGCACAGCAAGAGCTAAGCAAAGTGGAGGAACCTTGGAAGAGGACCTTGAGTCGATGGTGAAGGACTATCTGAATGACTCAACAGAGGTCTATGTTAATTCTGACCCATTGGCGTATTGGCATGGGAAAAAAGAATTGTGGCCACAGCTCACCAACCTGGCTTTATACTACTTGTCTTGCCCACTCGCAAGCGTGTCTTCTGAACGGGTTTTCAGTGCTGCTGGTGGCATTGTAACTCCCAAACGGAGCCGCCTCTCGCCCAAAAATGTGGAGAGGTTAACAATGATCAAGATGAATCAGCACCTCATACCACCAGATTTCAGAGTACGAGAAAGCGTGCCGGATGAAGAGGAGGTGGCCAGCAACATAGATGAGGGAATTTCTACTCTGTCAGGTGACACTGAGCTCACCCTGCCTGAATTCGCAGAGTATGATGACGAAGCCTTATTCTTATTCCTGGACCGTGATACCGAGCCCTGAAAATGAGACAACGAATCAATAACTTTCTTTTTCGTCCCTATTCACTTTTATTCCTGTCTGTCTGTCTTTCTTTGTTGTGCACAGTTAATATATTTCAAACTTTAATCAGATAATCACAAAATCAAGCCCATCAGCAGAACTGTCTTCACTGGTTTGCTAATTGATTTGAAGTTGCCGCAGTCTGCATTCCTCAGGTTCAAAATTTCAGAAGAACATGCTCCTCTATCCTCCTCCTCCAGACTCCTATTTCCATCAAACCAGAGGGCTGGTTTACGCCCAATGAAGAAAGACTCAGCACCTGTGGGGGTGTTGTTGTACCTCTTTGCAGGTGAGTTGACGGCTCTGGGACCATTGTTGGGAAGCACTAATACCGGATAAAAGTGGTTTGGACCAAATCCCAGGAAGAATTTTGTTTGTGTTTTTGATGACTTCCTTGCATTTTAGGTGCTCTTAGGGAAGGTTCCGTCTGTTTGTGGGTGAGTTTCGTGGTCTGGGAGCATTGCTGGGACACTCTAACCTTGATTGCATTTGCTTTTCAGGAAATCCGTCGTGGCAACCCCGACTTATGGCCTAGCTACGCAGCGCGTTTGGACCGAAGGCCGAGAAATATTGCAAGCATGAGATTTTACTTTTGGCCTGTTTGGGGGTGTTATGCTTCTTGGCGGGTGGGTTGGCGGGTCTTGGGGCATTCCTGGGAAGGTCTAATACCGGGTAGAAGTGGTTGGGACAAAATCCAGGCCGATTTTTTTTTTGGCTATTTCGGACATTTTGCTCAATGTAGCGTTTTCGGGGGCCTGTTTGGGGGGCTTCCTGGTGTTTGTGGGTGAGTTTCGTGGTCTGGGAGCACTGCTGGGACACTCTAATCTTGATTGCATTTGCTTTTCAGGAAATCCGTCGTGGCAACCCTGACTTATGGCCTAGCTACGCAGCGCGTTTGGACCGAAGGCCGAGAAATATTGCAAGTATGAGATTTTGCTTTTGGCCTGTTTGGGGGTGTTATGCTTCTTGGCGGGTGGGTTGGCGGGTCTTGGGGCATTCCTGGGAAGGTCTAATACCGGGTAGAAGTGGTTGGGACAAAATCCAGGCCGATTTTTTTTTGGCTATTTCTGACATTTTGCTCAATGAAGCGTTTTCGGGGGCCTGTTTGGGGGGCTTCCTGGTGTTTGTGGGTGGGTTTCGGGGTCTGGGCGCACTGCTGGCTATATATACTTTACTTTGCAAGAGGTTTGAAGCAAATCCATGGTGGCAGAGGGGAGTTAGGGCCTAGCTGCAGAGCGCGCGCGGAGTGATTTGGGAAATTTGTGAAAAATTGACGAAGTCCCCGTTTTTGTACTTTTGCTCTTTGGCTGTTTGGGGGTTTTCTACTCCTTTTCTCCTGGGTTGACGGCTCTGGGGCCATTGCTGGGAAGCTCTAATACCGGATAAAAGTGTTTTGGACCGAATCCCAGGCGGAAAATTATTTGTGTTTTTGATGACTTGCTTGCCTTTGAGGTGCTCTTAGGGGGGCTTCCTGGTGTTTGCGGGTGAGTTTCGTGGTCTGGGAGCACTGCTGGGACACTCTAATCTTGATTGCATTTGCTTTTCAGGAAATCCGTCGTGGCAACCCCGACTTATGGCCTAGCTACGCAGCGCGTTTGGACCGAAGGCCGAGAAATATTGCAAGTATGAGATTTTGCTTTTGGCCTGTTTGGGGGTGTTATGCTTCTTGGCGGGTGGGTTGGCGGGTCTTGGGGCATTCCTGGGAAGGTCTAATACCGGGTAGAAGTGGTTGGGACAAAATCCAGGCCGATTTTCTTTTGGCTATTTCTGACATTTTGCTCAATGAAGCGTTTTCGGGGGCCTGTTTGGGGGGCTTCCTGGTGTTTGTGGGTGGGTTTCGGGGTCTGGGCGCACTGCTGGCTATATATACTTTACTTTGCAAGAGGTTTGAAGCAAATCCATGGTGGCAGAGGGGAGTTAGGGCCTAGCTGCAGAGCGCGCGCGGAGTGATTTGGGAAATTTGTGAAAAATTGACTAAGTCCCCGTTTTTGTACTTTTGCTCTTTGGCTGTCTGGGGGTCTTCTACTCCTTTTCTCCTGGGTTGACGGCTCTGGGGCCATTGCTGGGAAGCTCTAATACCGGACAAAATTGTTTTGGACCAAATCCCAGGCGGAAAATTATTTGTGTTTTTGATGACTTGCTTGCCTTTGAGGTGCTCCTAGGGGGGCTTCCTGGTGTTTGCGGGTGAGTTTCGTGGTCTGGGAGCACTGCTGGGACACTCTAATCTTGATTGCATTTGCTTTTCAGGAAATCCGTTGTGGCAACCCCGACTTATGGCCTAGCTACGCAGCGCGTTTGGACCGAAGGCCGAGAAATATTGCAAGTATGAGATTTTGCTTTTGGCCTGTTTGGGGGTGTTATGCTTCTTGGCGGGTGGGTTGGCGGGTCTTGGGGCATTCCTGGGAAGGTCTAATACCGGGTAGAAGTGGTTGGGACAAAATCCAGGCCGATTCTTTTTGGCTATTTCTGACATTTTGCTCAATGTAGCGTTTTTGGGGGCCTGTTTGGGGGGCTTCCTGGTGTTTGTGGGTGAGTTTCGTGGTCTGGGAGCACTGCTGGGACACTCTAATCTTGATTGCATTTGCTTTTCAGGAAATCCGTCGTGGCAACCCCGACTTATGGCCTAGCTACGGAGCGCGTTTGGACCGAAGGCAGAGAAATATTGCAAGTATGAGATTTTGCTTTTGGCCTGTTTGGGGGTGTTATGCTTCTTGGCGGGTGGGTTGGCGGGTCTTGGGGCATTCCTGGGAAGGTCAAATACCGGGTAGAAGTGGTTGGGACAAAATCCAGGCCGATTTTTTTTTGGCTATTTCTGACATTTTGCTCAATGAAGCGTTTTCGGGGGCCTGTTTGGGGGGCTTCCTGGTGTTTGTGGGTGGGTTTCGGGGTCTGGGCGCACTGCTGGCTATATATACTTTACTTTGCAAGAGGTTTGAAGCAAATCCATGGTGGCAGAGGGGAGTTAGGGCCTAGCTGCAGAGCGCGCGCGGAGTGATTTGGGAAATTTGTGAAAAATTCCCCGTTTTTGTACTTTTGCTCTTTGGCTGTCTGGGGGTCTTCTACTCCTTTTCTCCTGGGTTGACGGCTCTGGGGCCATTGCTGGGAAGCTCTAATACCGGATAAAAGTGTTTTGGACCAAATCCCAGGCGGAAAATTATTTGTGTTTTTGATGACTTGCTTGCCTTTGAGGTGTCTTAGGGGGGCTTCCTGGTGTTTGCGGGTGAGTTTCGTGGTCTGGGAGCACTGCTGGGACACTCTAATCTTGATTGCATTTGCTTTTCCGGAAATCCGTCGTGGCAACCCCGACTTATGGCCTAGCTACGCAGCGCGTTTGGACCGAAGGCCGAGAAATATTGCAAGTATGAGATTTTGCTTTTGGCCTGTTTGGGGGTGTTATGCTTCTTGGCGGGTGGGTTGGCGGGTCTTGGGGCATTCCTGGGAAGGTCTAATACCGGGTAGAAGTGGTTGGGACAAAATCCAGGCCGATTTCTTTTTGGCTATTTCGGACATTTTGATCAATGTAGCGTTTTTGGGGGCCTGTTTGGGGGGCTTCCTGGTGTTTGTGGGTGAGTTTCGTGGTCTGGGAGCACTGCTGGGACACTCTAATCTTGATTGCATTTGCTTTTCAGGAAATCCGTCGTGGCAACCCCGACTTATGGCCTAGCTACGCAGCCCGTTTGGACCGAAGGCCGAGAAATATTGCAAGTATGAGATTTTGCTTTTGGCCTGTTTGGGGGTGTTATGCTTCTTGGCGGGTGGGTTGGCGTGTCTTGGGGCATTCCTGGGAAGGTCTAATACCGGGTCGAAGTGGTTGGGACAAAATCCTCACGGAAAAGCCTTTTGGCACTTTTTGTAACTTAGGGTTCGTTAGGGTTAGCCCTAGCAGCAGGATTGCATGTGTTTCGGGGTGTTCTAGATTTTTGCAACTGAGTTCTGGGGTCTTAGAGCACTCGTGAGAATGTGTAATTTTGGTTGCAAGTCATTTGAAGAAAATCCATGGTGGGAAAGGGGGGATTTGGCATAGTTAAAGAAAGCCTTTGCCACTATTCTTAACTTAGGGTTCGTTAGGGTTAGCAGTATTTCTATTGCATGTGTTTGAGTGGGGAGGATTTCGAGTCTTGGAGCGATGCTGGCTATGGCTACTTTTGCTTGGTTGCTTGCAAGTGGTTTGAATGCAATCCACGGTGGGTAAGGGGTAATTAGGAAGGGGGTACTTCGGCCTACTTTTACTTTCAAAGTAAGTTTTGTCACCAGTTTTCTGCTAGGCCTCGTTTTTTGAGATTTGATTGGGGGTCTTCTACATTTTTGCGACTGGCTTTAGTAAGGGTCTGGGTGGGAGCACTGCTAGGAAGATCTAATTTTGTTCTAAAACACAGTTTACAGTACACCTAGCTTGAGGGGCAAGATCCGCTACATTAATTTGCCCATACTTATTTATCCTTCAAAAGGTGACTCAGAGTACGCACTTTCAAAAATATTGTACTGTCTACTAGGAAAATCAAATTGTGACTTTTTGCACTCCACAGCCTACATACCTTATATTTATTTATCAGTGGTATTGTAATATTATATCACTTCCTGTTTTTCGTTGAATAATTACAGGCCGGGTTTCAGTCTCTGCAATGGGGAAAAAAGGATGGAGTCAGGCTTCACAGTAGCGAGCCACAATTCAGCATCAGGCAGGCAGTGGACAGGGTGTCTTCTGGTGACCAACATCGATGGACGAAGCGTCGGCTGCAATGGAGGAGTGCCGCTAATAAGAGGATTTTTTTTCTGCAGGCAACTTACTTACCACTTCCAACAGGACCACTACAACCACATAGATACAGTATCCCTTGCCTTTTTCTCTGACTGTGACTGCATTTCTTGGATCTCTCTCTGCTTCTAAATTGATCCCTTAACACATCACTTAGTCCACTCCACTATCACATCTGCACCACACATAGTCATTTGTAAGTGCTCCTACGTAATTCGCAAGTCGCAGCACGCTCCAGGCCGTAGAGGACTGGGATGGCCCCAATGATGAAGCATGTCACCAAGGGGCAACCCTGGTGAGTGAGGGGACACCTAGAAAAAAAGCAATTTCTCCTTTTCTATCTACTATACCTTCCAGACCAACCCCACTGAGTGTTGTTGTGAATGGATTTATAGTGACCAGCAAGGCTCTCGGGTATCTGGCTACAGAGACCTTATGTTGAATATCGTTATCAATAATTCCACACAGGCCCTGTACTGTCGCATTCTTTCTTCCACAGTTGTCGAATGTACTACTTACTTTTCACTGACATGCATTCAGTAGTGCATGCACTTTCAAAGATTGATGGATAGGTTTGTACCCAAAGAATTGTTTATGTTCAATTGTTTGTCTATGCTGTGCTTTTTTTTACAGGGTGTCTTCTGGTGACCAACATCGATGGACGAAGCGCGGCTGCAATGGAGGAGTGCCGCTAATAGGAGGATTTTTTTTCTGCAGGCAACTTACTTACCACTTCCAACAGGACCACTACAACCACATAGATACAGTATCCCTTGCCTTTTTCTCTGACTGTGACTGCATTTCTTGGATCTCTCTCTGCTTCTAAATTTATCCCTTAACACATCACTTAGTCCACTCCACTATCACATCTGCACCACACATAGTCATTTGTAAGTGCTCCTACGTAATTCGCAAGTCGCAGCACGCCCCAGGCCATAGAGGACTGGGATGGCCCCAATGATGAAGCATGTCACCAAGGGGCAACCCTGGTGAGTGAGGGGACACCTAGAAAAAAAGCAATTTCTCCTTTTCTATCTACTATACCTTCCAGACCAACCCCACTGAGTGTTGTTGTGAATGGATTTATAGTGACCAGCAAGGCTCTCGGGTATCTGGCTACAGAGACCTTATGTTGAATATCGTTATCAATAATTCCACACAGGCCCTGTACTGTCGCATTCTTTCTTCCACAGTTGTCGAATGTACTACTTACTTTTCACTGACATGCATGCAGTAGTGCATGCACTTTCAAAGATTGATGGATAGGTTTGTACCCAAAGAATTGTTTATGTTCAATTGTTTGTCTATGCTGTGCTTTTTTTTACAGGGTTTCTTCTGGTGACCAACATCGATGGACGAAGCGTCGGCTGCAATGGAGGAGTGCCGCTAATAGGAGGATTTTTTTTCTGCAGGCAACTTACTTACCACTTCCAACAGGACCACTACAACCACATAGATACAGTATCCCTTGCCTTTTTCTCTGACTGTGACTGCATTTCTTGGATCTCTCTATGCTTCTAAATTGATCCCTTAACACATCACTTAGTCCACTCCACTATCACATCTGCACCACACATAGTCATTTGTAAGTGCTCCTACGTAATTCGCAAGTCGCAGCACGCCCCAGGCCGTAGAGGACAGGGATGGCCCCAATGATGAAGCATGTCACCAAGGGGCAACCCTGGTGAGTGAGGGGACACCTAGAAAAAAAGCAATTTCTCCTTTTCTATCTACTATACCTTCCAGACCAACCCCACTGAGTGTTGTTGTGAATGGATTTATAGTGACCAGCAAGGCTCTCGGGTATCTGGCTACAGAGACCTTATGTTGAATATCGTTATCAATAATTCCACACAGGCCCTGTACTGTCGCATTCTTTCTTCCACAGCTGTCGAATGCACTACTTACTTTTCACTGACATGCATGCAGTAGTGCATGCACTTTCAAAGATTGATGGATAGGTTTGTACCCAAAGAATTGTTTATGTTCAATTGTTTGTCTATGCTGTGCTTTTTTTTACAGGGTGTCTTCTGGTGACCAACATCGATGGACGAAGCGTCGGCTGCAATGGAGGAGTGCCGCTAATAGGAGGATTTTTTTTCTGCAGGCAACTTACTTACCACTTCCAACAGGACCACTACAACTACATAGATACAGTATCCCTTGCCTTTTTCTCTGACTGTGACTGCATTTCTTGGATCTCTCTCTGCTTCTAAATTGATCCCTTAACACATCACTTAGTCCACTCCACTATCACATCTGCATCACACATACACACATAGTCATTTGTAAGTGCTCCGACGTAATTCGCAAGTCGCAGCTACGCCCCAGGCCGTAGAGGACTGGGATGGCCCCAATGATGAAGCATGTCACCAAGGGGCAACCCTGGTGAGTGAGGGGACACCTAGAAAAAAAGCAATTTCTCCTTTTCTATCTACTATACCTTCCAGATCAACCCCATTGAGTGTTGTTGTGAATGGATTTATAGTGACCAGCAAGGCTCTCGGGTATCTGGCTACAGAGACCTTATGTTGAATATCGTTATCAATAATTCCACACAGGCCCTGTACTGTCGCATTCTTTCTTCCACAGTTGTAGAATGTACTACTTACTTTTCACTGACATGCATGCAGTGGTGCATGCACTTTCAAAGATTGATGGATAGGTTTGTACCCAAAGATTTGTTTATGTTCACAATTGTTTGTCTATGCTGTGCTACTTTTTTCTTGTCTCCCAAAACCTTTCCCAAAAACCCCCGTACCCATCCATTTTTCAAACCCTAACCCTCTTCCCCCGGGCTGTGTGGTTTTGATTGATGTGTGACTAAATTACAGCAATAAATCCACACACTTGCTGGGGAGGATAAGGTGATAGCAACAGGCTGGTGAAGAAATCCGAGGATATATTCTTACTCTGCTTGACAAAGAACCATTGCTAATGTGAAAGAACTTCAACCGAATTAGTAGTTATACTTTACCATTTGTTAGGCTACAATGTGGCACTGTTCTACTGTACTTCTGTCACCTGCTATATTCTCAGTTGTACCGTTGAATTGCTCAGGAGGACAAACCAGATTTCATTTTCTTTTTTTTCATAGGAATGCAACTGCCACTGTGTCACACCACTAGTACCACCGCTATGAGGAAATTTTATCCGACCAAGATTGCCAACCTTATTCGCTGTTTCCCGTGGAGCCAGCCCTGGGTCTAGCCCTACTTTCAAACACAAACTACAGGTAAGATAAGCGTTTGGTGGTTTGGGGGTATAATGGAGTATTAGTACGAGAGACGAGAGACTGAAGGTAGTACTACTAAAGTCCTAGGACTCTTGGATTCACTTCACTTAGTCTGTGAGAGGCACTTAGTGTTGAAAACATTTGGGCATTTACACTTAAAGGAAGAAAATGGAACTAAACTTTCAGGAAAACAAAGTCACTGTTAAACCCCCACCCACCAGGCAAGCAGTAAGAAACGGGTATGCTCAGATAAAGTTTGAAAAAGTATATTTATATCCCTAACAAAATAATCTCCTGCAAGACCCTCCCTAACCCCAACGATTGTCCTTCAAAAGTCCCCAAAAACCCAACTCCCAATTCCCACCCCCCAAAAGTCTCTAAAAAAGGGGCAAGGGACACTATGGGTGGATGCTGTCAACTTTTTGGGCCAGGGCATCATGCTCCTGGCGGAGCAAGGCGTGCTCTACGCGGAGCCCTTCCAACTCCTTTGAAAAGTGGTGGAGCTCCTGCTGGAGGCGGGACACCATCAGGGTACTGCGGCGCAGGCGTGCCTTAAATGCCTTGTAGGTGCAACGGCTGTGAGAGGAAGCTGTTGTCCTTGCTACTCGGCGGTGGCGTTTGGCTTTGGCAGCCCGGCTCAGTCTGGGTGGAGCACTGTGCTGGGTGGCACTGGCAGCTCGTGGGGGAACGGAGGCCGATGCAGACGACGTAGTTGTTGTGGTCGACTGCACACTTTCTTCGTCCTCCAGGGCCACCAGCCACCGATATTCGGCCACAATGGCATCGATCCTGCGTTGCCGGGCCGCTCTAGCCAGCTCCTTCCTTCTTGTTCGTTTGGAAGGAGAACCTATATGAAGAAAGAAAGACATAGTCTGTAACCAATGCTCTTTAAGATTAACTCAATCATTCAGCAGAAATTTGTGTTGCACTACAACTAGCAACTTGCAAGCGCATTACATAACTATTGAGGCCAGTATCTATCTAACCTCACACTTCTTCATCCTTGCTCTAACATTAGTCGGAGTTTAAGGAACAAATTCTACGAGCACTATGGACTTCCATTGGAGTCGACTATGAAAGTACACCAGTCTTATTCTTCTTCTTGTCTCTTGTTTAGGAAAATTGGTACGTTATCTTCTGCAAGCCGGCATAATGCCAGCGCAGTAAACTTGCACCCGAGAAAAAGAGACGCACGCCATGAGGAGTGACCTAGACTTGCGTTGCGTTACTGTACCCGTCCAGTACATGCAGGTGGTGAAGCTCTTACTTTTCTATTACGGGTGGCACTGAGAATACTCTGTTACAACTCAAGGGCTACTGCTTAATTAATTTAACTTTCACCCTACAGTGGAAATGAGTACTAGAAATGGAAAATTGAAGAAGATAAATAATCTGATTATCTATCACTTTACATGGGATGTTTCTGCTTATATATGGGATGACTTTAGGTGCTTTGCTTTTTATTGAGTGACCAGTGATACATCCACACATGAATGACTGAGTACTACTAAACTTATTAAGAGAGGTAGGGAGTGGCCACCGTAATAACCGGATCTATGCTGTGCTTGCAATACAAACTACTGCTACTATTGATGGTAGTATTTGGACAAAATTAAAACTTCTTTTCCTTGCCTTTCCTACACTGGAACGGACGTGCGGGTGCAGTGTTACATGCTCTTCAAAGTTACACTTAGTTCATCCACTGACCGTCTACTCTCTCTAGATCATGGGTTTTCACAAACTTTCTGTCAGGGGCTAAATTTACAGTGTAGTTTGTGGCCGAGGGCCGCACTGGTGGGGGCGGAGTCAGAGGGGGCGGGGCTAAAGCAAAACAATAACTTGTGACCATGAGGTTGCACACAGGTCCCTGCAGCAGATGCCCTCATCCACTGAGCCACCAGACCCAGCATTTACATACATCTCTCTCCCTCCTGCTCTCCCTCCTGCCCTCCCTCTCCATCTCTCTCTCCCTCCTGCCCTCCCTCTCCCTCCACCTCTGTCATCTCACTGTGTGTGTGTCTATCTGTGTCAGCCTTCAGCCCGGGTTGAGACCGCTTCCTCAACGCGCACACACAGACAACAACACCAAAGTACTTAACAGGTCTTTAAAAGACCATTAACATATTATTGAGGCTTTGTTTGTTGTAGCGCCCCTGCTTCTCCACCCTGACAATCACTGCTTGCCCGGCCCCACAGAGCAGAGTCTTTGTTCTATTTCACCTCTTTGTGGCCTTGCATCTCCACTCTGCTCTGTGGGGGCCGGGGGAGCAGTGATTGTCAGAGTGGAGATGCAGGGGCGCTAACAGGTGAAATACAAAAAAGCCTCTGCTCTGTGGGGGCCGGGGGAGCAGTGATTGTCTGCAAGGTCTGCGCACCGCCAAGGAAGGCTTGCCGGGCCACCACCGGCCCGCGGGCCGTACTATGAGTACCCCTGCTCTAGATACACATATGCTATCTAAGAGTCAGATAGTAGCATGATCCAGGTATATGGACACATACAGTTTCTGTGTCACCCACCCAGGCTGTTGTCGTACCACCCATCATTGCTTCATCATTCACCCAGCCATGCATCTCATATTCTTGCCTTCCCAGCTAGTCTCCAATCTCAATAAGTAAGGAATATATAAGAGCTTACCTCCGGCCGCCACCACCACCGTCTCAACTCTCACAGCCGCCGCCTCCTCCCCTGAAGAATCGCCCTCCGCCTCCGTGTCGAGCACCACCACCTTCACACTGGCCCCGCCACCAGATGTTCCACCTACAAAGTACATTTAAGAATGTTAGAATAAAGCACTCACTAGTCTTTGGTCTAGGAATGAAGACATGTGAAAACAATGTAATTTGTGACTGTCTACTTTAAAGTTAAAAAAAAATGTCCCTTTTTCCAGGGAAGGTTGTCTTGCTGCACTTTTTGGCACAACTGATGAAGGCTGTTTTTTTAACACGCACCATTTTTCTCCACACAGACAGAAGATGGACTTCTAACAACAAGATCAAGTTGAAACCAGATGAGAGCTCGGCTCGACCACAAGAAATGTCTTCAATTAATCGTCAGCACTAACCACTTTTCCATTATCAGTTAAACGTTTAGTTTTATTATGACTTCATTTTAATAAATGTGTTTACTTTTAATAAAGCTTTTAAACTTAAATACAATCTGTGTTTTTTGGTCCAGACTAGAGTGACTGAGCGAAAGGTTTTGCAATTTTTGCAAGCATGAGTCCAGATAGAACACTTCAAAAGACATTATGGACAATCCCAGAGGACTGCACTAAGTTGATAGAGCTATTGCTGACTAGAATCATGGGAGTTTCGCCAACCGTGCAATCTTAGTTAGCTACACAGACAGACTAATAAGAATAATCTAGTAATACCACAGGGAGTCATAGTAGAGGCAGGATAAGAATTTAGATACAGTCTACAAGAAGATCAAAGACAATTTTGAAAAAAGTCAAATGAGGAACGCTAGGAAAAATAGGCACTAGTCTAAAATGAAAACTTACTGGGGCCAGCAGAGGAGCCCTCGCCTGCCCGATCCTGGCCCTGTTGAACAGCATCCGCCGCCTGCTGCTCCTGTGTCCTCCTCTCGCCCCTGGAGGGAGCTGACGTACAACATGAAAGAAAGAACAGAAAACATGGATGATTGTTGCTTGTCAATGTCAACCAAATCAAACATTTCAAAAGAACAATAACAAAATATTTCCGCGAAATTATATTGATTAGGGTTAGTTTTCATTTATTTGCGGACCTGTGACTTCGAAAGTCACGTAACTCACTAAACAAAGTACTGAAACGTTCACCTAGGACTGGCAGGCAGCAGTCCGCAGGCAAGACGCAAAGTGACAGACAAACTCCATTGTGATTTCAGTCAGATCAGTGACAACACTAACAGTTGCCTGCTACATTACCAGTCATTTAAATAGTCAAACTATCAATCCACCGCCACTATTTTTCTTATTGTCAGGGGTACAAAGGAAGGGGCAGATTTAAGCCCCTTGCGGCTCTTTTGCGCCGTTCTTGCGTGACTTTTGTGACGCAGCAGCTAAACAAAAAAGGGCGCCATGGTGCGGCGTATAAAATTATAACAACGTGACGCATTTGGGAGATGCATCCCGTTATAAAGCCCTGCGCCATCAGGGGGCGTTCCGGCGCAAGGGAGGGCATTCCTGCGCTGGAACACATCCTAAAAGTGGCTGAGGGAAATCTACAAAATTTCAATCAGTCACCTTTAGGACAATGATGCGTCACACAAACCCTGCACCTGCTTGAAGCAGACGTACGGCTTGACCCAGCATTGGGGAGATAGGGTACCCCAGAGCATTGCTGGAGCTGCGCCATCGTTGCGACGCAACTCCAGCAGTAAAGCTTCGGTGACGTTTTGGGCCCATGGTGTGCCGCATTGCAAATACGGCGCACCATGTTTGGTGGTGGTAGCGGGCCGCACAATTAATGGCGCATCCCTGCTACTTTGCAGGGATGCGACGGTAATTGCAATTCTGCCCCTTAGGGGCATACTTACTTACGCGTTCTGGCGCATCTCCAGAGATGCGCCAGATCAAATGCGTCACGCAAAACTACCCTTGCGACACGGCAGATGCGCCTCATTTACAATGCGGCGCGCCCTGGCGCAAGGGTAGGCACTTGCGTGACGCATCTCGTCACGTAAGAGCGGCGCATCGCTGGAGTCACGTCGCCAACGCAATGCAACTCCAGTAATGCTCAGGGCCACCCAATACTTAAGATGCTGTGTCAGTCCTTTCGCCTGCTTCGAGCAGACATAAGGAATTGAATTGACGTAGCAGCGTCGCAGAAGTGCCTGGGTTAAAACTTGTAGATTTCACGCAGGCAATTTTGCGAGGCGCACAGCCGCCGGACCGCCCACCCTGCGTACTAGGAACGCACCCATTGTGGTGCAGGCCCATGGCTTTATAACGTGACGCATCTCCCTAGATGCGTCATGCTGTAAATGACTCGCAGGGATGCGGCACGTTTACGCCGCTGTTGCGTCACACAAGGCAATGTAAACGTGGCGCAAGGGGCTTGTAAATGTAATCTGCCCCCTAGTGTCTAGCATTACGCAGTTCTGTAAAGTACACTCATACATAATAGTTACTCAGGCCAATGAGACCACGAAATAGAAAACAAATAAGCATAGTAGCAACGCCACTGAGAAGGAGAGCAGTGCACCTGAAATGCACAGAAGATTTTGAAATATAATTTAACTACAATGTAATCGTCATCAGCGGCATTATTGGCTTGCTCCATGTAAAAAACAAATATTTGCAATACAACAACTAAGAGCAGGAGAAAACATCATAGTAGTAAGTGATTAAATGGCTACTACTACTCACCAAGCCCGGGGATCTCCAAGCCGAGCTGGTCCAGCAGGTCGCGCTCGCGGTCCAGGAGGTCCGTCTAGCGATGGGTGACCTGGCTGTAGGTGCGCTGGACCCCGTAGAGGTGGGATATGGCCCAGCACACCTTCTCCCACCGCTTCCGGCGCTCCCGCATGTTGTAGCCGCCGGCCGCGATCCTGCCGCCTCCCGCAATGGTCCTGGGCAGGCGGCGCTGGACGAAGTAGACCAGCGCGCCCACTTCCTCCGGGCTGAATATCTCCCGTCACGTCACCTGCTCCCCCCTCAATCTCCCGCATGCTGTCCTGGCACTGGGTCCAGCACTACTCCCCGCCGCCGCTGCGGCCCTCAAGTGCCTGGGCAGCTTCACGGCGCCTGGCTTGACCATGGTCTGGGCAGGTAAGGTAGGAAGAAGTAGAAAATTAAGAAAGAATAGGATAGGGAAGAAGAAAAGAAAAGAGTTTAAAAAAGTAGTTTAAAAGTAAAGAAAAATAGCAGAAAAGACAAAAATATACAGCTAGGAAAAGAGAGGGATAGATAAGAAGCAAAATCGTAAATAAAAAACTGAAAACAAGCAAAGGATGGCAAAGATACCAAGAGGATTAAACACCATGCCCAGACACAGGAAATGAATGAGAAACAAGATGGCCGGCGCCCGTTCACGAGCGCGAAAGTAAGTTTGCGCGAGATTTTCCTCGCGATCTCGTGCGAACCTCTAGATTTCCCGTGCGATCTCGTGCGAACCTCTACTCGCAATGCGCTTACTGCGCAAGATTATACATAGCGGGCGGAAATGGAAATACGTCACGCAAACAAAATGGCCGCGCCCGTACTCGACCTTGGGGTAAATTCGCGTGTTGCGCTGCAAGCGGCTAGCGAATACTGCAAAAAAACTCGCGAAACAACAAGCCGCAAAAAAAAAAAAAATGCTCATTCGCACGAATGGGCGGCTTCCGCGGTCGGTTTCGCACGACGCCGCGCACCGCGATTAGCGCGAAAAAGCTGAAAAACGATTTTAGCAAAAGCAAAAGCAATGAGCAGGTGCAAAAGGTCAACCTCATGATTTGTAACGATTCTCTGTAGTGCTTCCTGAGGGGGCCCTCCAGAAGTCGGTTGCCTGCTTGCAACTATTGTGTGACCCTGCTCTGACCTTAACTGTATGCCACAAAGGTCCTGATTTACAGCTAAAGGAGCAGACAAGCAGGTGCCAGGCTGGAACTTGAAATTCTTTCAGTGACACATTAATTAGCCCCTAATTCATTATTGTCAGTTGGGGCAGGGCAGGTGTTGTTAATAAACTAACCCCAAATTAATTCATGTCAGTTCAAGCAGGGCAGGTGGGCTTGCTTTTCCCCCCATCTTCTACAGTGATGATGAACCAGAGGGTGGCATTGATGTAACAGAGGGTGGCATGGGTCAAAGAGAGGGTGCCAGTGGTGAAACAGAGGGTGCTGGGAGGCTGTGATGATGAACCAGACGTAGAAACAACATAGTCGCGACCGTTGCGAGCCGACAAGTAAGTTCGCAATTGCGAACTAGTACCAAATCCTCGCGAACTGGGAGAACCACTTGCGAACACAAAAAAAAAAAATCCGCAAATTCGCGAGAATTCGCGGATTTTGCGGATTGTGAATTCGCAAATCCGCAAAATTCGCGAACGCGAGATTCGCAAAATTCGCCCATGCTTACCTTGGTGCGATTTGAAAATGGACAAAAGGAAGGCTGGGGGCTCGGCTGTCTTTGAAAGCTAAAGAGAAGTCCTTTTCTTCGGCTGCTGGGGACTATGCATTGGACCAAATGGACAGTCTCTTCCCTAGTGTGTGTACATGTCAAATCCAACCCTCTTACCAAGAGGCAATGATATAGAATTTCCCCCAGCTGTGGCATCAATGCGCAAACCTCAGATGTTTCATAAAACCTCAGATGTTTCAAAAATCTTACAGAGATATTGGGGAACCTGCTGTGAAAAACCATTCAGAACCCCCAGTGTTGGGTGAGCCTGAGAAACTATCGTCAGTATGTAATAAAGACCTAATTGAGTGCCGAAATCAGTTCTCGATCCCTGCCCTAATGTTGATGTAAATGTAGGGTCTCGCACCGATGTTCCCTAAGCTCCCACCCACGAGTGCTATTTAATGCTCTGTTGTTAATGGGAGTAATTGTGAAGTTAAAGAAATAGATAGTGACCTTGACGAGGGTGGTTTAGAGTTTTGAGGAGAAGGAAAATAAATCAAAGCCCCCTTGGCACTGTAGTGGTGGGTTACAAACTGGTGGGAACAAATGTGACTGCCAGCCATTGGAATCCTCCCTCTATGTTACACACTGAACAGGTGTCCAGGGAATTTTCCCCCAACTTTCCCCCATAGCTCCATCCCCCATCTACACCCTAGGACCAGCCATCGCCAATGTGTTTCCAGCTAGGTGGCACTGGGTTGGAACGCCCAAGGAGGGAGCTGGTAGTTGTTCCCGGGCAAGGACTGCGGGCCCAGAGGCTGTGGGATCCTTCTGCAGAGAGCCCCTACATATCTTGATCCAGAGGGGAGGTGAAAAGTGTGCATCATATACCCAAATAGCTAGGGAATCAGCAGGCCCAAATCTATCTTACACCAATCCTTAGGTTCTTAGGGGGTGTTAGCGAAGATCAAGAATCACTTATCAATAAAGGTGCAGATTGGTTTTGGGATGTCTGTCACTGCCTTTCTATTATAAGGAGTGACATAGTGGGTGGTGAAAGGCTATCTTATCCTGAGGAAAATTATGGTACGGTGAAGGTCCAATGTTCCCATAGACACAAAGTTGTCGGTCTTATGGCAGTCAATGCTAGAACTACCCCTGAATCCAATACCCCACTGTGATAAAGTATCGAGTTCTGGCAATGGATGTCAGTAGCTCTCCAGGTGATACAGCCCAGGCTGTGGGGACATCAGCCATGTGTCAAATAGTCCTTAACCTTAATTAACAATGGCTGTTCAGGAAATCAGCTCTGATTTAGTAAGCCACGTTGCCAAATCATGCTTAAAAAGGCCCCAGACACCTACTTGTTATGTAGCTTGCCTCCTGAAGCAAGGGTAAAACCACATAGTCCTATTGCAATTGGTCTTGGGTCAGACATTCCCCTACTTCTAAGGAGCAAGTCGTATAGGATCTCACACACCCAATAGTGGAGCTGGTAGTTGGTGACCTTCCATCCCAATTCCAGCCAGTCGCCCCTCAAGAAAAAATGTTGTCATGGAACGTAGCAGGGATTACAAAACTGCTCTCCTAGGTGGATTGTGGAAATGTTATAGATTCCCATTATGTCTGTCTCTTTCAAGGGACCTGGTCTTAGTCTCCATTCCACAGAAGTGGGTTTACTTCCTTCAGTGTAAATTCAGTCCAAAGTGGAAGGGGAGGACATATGGGGGGTTAGAGATTTGCGTTAAAACATCTCTACAGAGCAAAATTAGGAAAAGCTATATTGACTTGCTTGAAGTAATGGAAGTTGTGCTTGTATTACCTTCAGGTATGGTTCTAAAACAATTTATGTTTGTAATTGAGCTGGAACCCGATTTGCAGAGTCTGTGGTTTTAAACACACTTGAGGTAGCACTTTCTGAACAAACAGGGTAGGGTTACCTTTTGGTGGCAGATTATTTCAATACCATGTTTGAAAACTTTAATTGACGATCCCTTTGAATTGTCAGCAGCCTGAATTAATCAGTAGGGTATTCCACAGTTTGATTTGCCATGTGTGAGATGGTCCCTGAAAGCAGGACAGGCATTGGTCCAAATCCTTAATTTTGACTTTAGAGCCGCAAATGGTCGAACTGCATCTAATTGCCAGGGAAAAATCGCATTCAACAGACCTGGGTATCAACTTAGGTTTGACTATTTGTTTGGTAGATGTAAAGTTATGGCCAGCTGTGCTACATATGGAAGTGATGGATAGACCAGATAGTGATCATCATGCACTAAACTTAACTCTATCTCATAATTTCAGGTTAAAAGCCATTTTGCAGGGCCCGGTGATCTGGGTGGCCGTTCATCAACCAATAATCAGAAGAATATTGCATGGGTTGAAACCCTAGCCCGAGAGGCTGCTTTTGCTAGAGTGGGACAAGATGTAGACTATTTATCATCCCTCCCAGGGCATCCAAGGAGAAAGGTGTTGAGTGTAACCCCTGCTCAACTTTTTGCACAGGTGGGGGACTTTTTAGGTAAAACTTAGAAATGGGGTTGAGGATGCCCAAACACTTTCCTCGGTTTAATAGCAACTCAAGGCTAGCAAAGAGTAAACCTCTATCAACAGTTAAATCTGTCACATGCTACAACATAATAAACTTTACAGCCTGGTATATGCAGGCTTTTTAAAGGGTCAAAAAGGAGTGTGAATATTCATTGTTGTCCACTCTCCACAAAGCCCTGACCTCTAAAGAAAGCCATTCCTTTTGGTGTATGGCATCAAAATTCCTAAATGGTACCGAAACTGTGATAGATTTTTGTGTACAACCTGACGATTGGATGACCCACTTCTGTAATTTGTACATAAATGGAGGTGCTATAGAGGAAGATGATAAAGTGATCCACTATGTGGCTGCCCAAGAAGATGTAAACACCCTTGCTTTCACCCTTAATGAGACCTTGATGGCTGTTATCTCCTATAATCCAGCTCATGCCCCAGGAACAGATGGGATCCCAAATGATTTGTACAAAGTGAATCTAGAGGTGTGCGGTCCTGATATCAACATCCTATCCAATGCTATTTTGTTGGACCTTGAGGTCCCCTCCTTTTGGAAGCTAGTGGAGATCCTGTCTACTTACAAGAAGGGGGATCGGGCCAGCCCAGGAACTGTTTCCCTAATAGTCTAATTGACTCTATTAAAAAAGAAATTTGCAAGCAAGTGTTGATCCACCTCCAGGACTGGCTTACTGAGGAGGGTATCCTATCTGATTTACAGGTAGGTTTTAGAGCAAGCATTAGTACACTAGACCAGACCTTCTGGTTTGCTTGTATATACCGACGTGAGGTACTATTTAATGGGGGAAAGCTGCCTGTTGCCTTCGAGGACTTACACACAGCATTTGATCTGATTCTGCAAGGGAAATGGTAAAAAGTATTGGACAACATGGTTATCCCCCCTTCACTTTTGAATATCATGGTGAGGCTCCATGAGGGAAATTTTCTGCAACTGACCAAACCCTTTAGAGTAGTTCCGGGAGTCAGACAGGGTTGTGTTTTAGCCCTCACCCTGTTCTCCTTTGTATACAAATGGGGTGATTGATCACCCCAGCAAGGACAGGTGTGATGCATCCCAAATTGGGGTCCTAGCCCTCCTCCTTGCCGATGATACCCTATTGATTTCAAAGTGTCTCTAAAGGCTACATTAACTGCTGTTAGATATTTTTCTTCCTTTTGTGTTGAGTGGGCCCTATAGCGTAATAGTGCTAAGACCAAATATATGCTTTTCTCTAAAAACAGGGCGATCTAGTGTAATAGGCAGATACTGGTGGGTAATGCATGCACTGATGGGGTTGCTACATTTGACTATCTAGGTATCCGAATGACACCCAACCTGAGCTGGGCCCTCCAGATGGAAAACTTTGGGTTGTATCACTCTGATGAGTAATAGAAATATAAAGGCTATTTAGCTTGAAATGCTAAGGCTTTGATTATGGTGGGGCCACCAAGTGTCGTTTCAGGCCTCAGGGTGTGGACCCATGATGAATACTTCTGTTTTGTCGGTGTTGAGTTGTAGGCAGCTGCTTTTCAGCCATTTGGCGACAGCTTCCATGCTTTCTTGTGTTTGGCTGCGTTAGATAGGGAGAGGATGAGTTGGGTGTTGTCTGCGTATGAAACAATGTTGAGTCAGTGGATTCTGATGGTGTGGGCGAGCGGAGCCATGTAGACATTGAAGAGTGTGCTCTTCGATGACCGTGGTGAGTTAGCTGTTGATGGCATTCTTGATGACTTTCGCAGGGAACGGGAGCAGGTAGATGGGTCTGTAGTTTTTGAGGTCGGTGGGGCCCGCCGAGGGCTTCTTCAGAAGTGGGTTGACTTTGGCGTGTTTCCAGACGTCAGGAAAGGACGCCGTCACCAGGGAGCGGTTGATGATGTGACGAAGCATGGGTGCGATGGTGTCGTGGCTCTGATGAAGATGTGGTGGGGACAGGGTTCTGTGGGGGCCCCGGAGTGGATTGACTTAATTGCCTCCAGTGTGTCTTCGGTGGTGAGGGCTGTCCAGCTGCCAATCATTGGTTCCAGGGTGTCGGTGTGACTGGTGAGGGTTCAGTGTGTTGGTTGTCTTCGTCGAAGTTGTCATTAATGTTCTTAATTTTTGTGGTGCATGTGAGGATAGATTTGGCAAGTCATTAATTCGTAGATTGCTGCTTTTAGACTGTAGGAAGTGTTGCCTATCTTTAATCTTCATGTTTTTATCTATTGGTATTGTTTTACATTTTTTATTTTCCTACGTTTCTCTTGGATATTCATGTTTTTATCCACCGGTATGTTTTAACTTCTGTATTTCCCTATTTGTCATGTGTTGGTTCGATTTTATAGTGTGTATTTTGGTTTTAATTTTTTGTATGCTTTGATGATCTTTGTATCGAAATTAAGAATTTGTATGGTATGGAAATGATGTAAAGGTTTGAATTCATCCATTGTGACCCTGAAATATTCTTACTAGTGTCACCTAAAAAGACTCACTTAAATTGGTCTGCAGCTGTCTGCAATTATCAAAGCAAATGTTTTTCTTCGCAACAGCTAATAAAGAGAAGCATAAGATTAGGGCCTATAAAATATTTCATCTTTTAGAGAAACAGTATCATTTCCTGAGGATAGCAATCTAAGATTTACATTTCCAAATACATTATAAGTATAAAGTGGAAGGAACAGCATAATTGTGTAACTCTATTCAATGGCCCAGCTGTCTTTTGCATGTATTTCAGCATGGGTCTTATTTTGTATGGATTGAATCCAATGTTCCTACTAAAATAAATCTTAAGTCACTTGTCACAAAAATTGTACCAAGAGATGCACAATGGGAGGAAAGCCATTACTCAGAGGAGTCTTTATAGAAGGGTTCACAGTCCAGTGTTAACTGCATTGCTTCCATCACATGTGTAAGTGTGCACCTCTGAGCCAATGCAAACAGAAAGTGCTACAATAACAAGATGACTGTCAGCAGCTCATATGTGTGACTCATTTAAGCATTAGAAACATCCTCAGGAACAGATTGAGAAAACTCAGTTGGGACTGTTACTGTCTATAGTGATGTGCCATGTGAAATAGAAGACTTTAGGATGTATTACTCTGATGAGTAATAGAAATTAAAATGCTATTTAGCTTGAAATGCTAAGGCTTTGCTTATGGTAGACCGCATCATTCCAAAAATAATGATTGAATTATGGCCACGATTGGCTCAAGCAAAATGTTCAAATGGAAAACAAAACAAAAAAAATCCAGTCAGAGTTCACTGAGAAAATGTCAGTTCTAAAATGTATTTAACATGCATTGGAAACGATCCCTATATTCAAATACAACTGTATATGAAGAGAAAACAATTGGGTTCAGAAAATGAACAGAAACATTAGAATGTAACTAAAATGCTTAGTTTTTCATATTTGTGAGTTAGACTGGTGCAAAACAAAAAAATTGTTTTACTTATATCTGTTTGATTGCAAAACATTTCGGGCCTTATTCATGAAGGTCTTGCGCCGCCGGTGCGTCACTTTTAAAATGGGAAAAAGTGACGCACCAGTGGAGCAAGGCCTTCATAAATGAGGCCCCTCGAATTAATGCTGTGCATTTAGGGCCTCATTTGCAAAAAAAATGGCAAAGGGCAGTGCTGCAAGTTTTTTTGCTGCACTGCCTTATGCCAATCTGAAAGGGCAGGAATGCACCTTATTTATGAGATACCGTGCATTCATGTCCTTTCAATCAAGCCTGTGCATAATTTGGTGCCTGGCACCAACGCAGGCCCCATAGCACCATGGTGCAAGGCAGTATGCCTTGTTGGTAGGATTGTTTTTTTAAAGGAAGAGGCGCCTGCCTGCACAAAGACAATCCTTGAACATGTTTTCCATGTGTTATGTGTTGCAGAATGAAGCACACATGGAAAAAAGAAAAAACGAGAAAAAATGAAAACATCTCCTTTTAATGCCTGCTTTGGGGAGGTGTAAGTTTTTGACACAAACTCAGATCTATGCGCTTTTGTACATATGGGGAAGCAATCAAAATTCATAGGTGTATCATGGAATACCAACTGCAACGGCCATCAAACGCCTCCTTGACGCAGAGTTAGGCAACACAACGCTTTGCACTGCTTTGCCTTGTTCTACATCTATGAGGCAATGCAACGCCATGCAGGGTAGATTTGTGTCACCTTATAGATATGACTGAGAGACCTGCATCACAGTAGCATCAAAAAATGTGATTCTCAGGTGGCGCAGGTCTCTTGTAAATAGGGCTGTTAATGTGTTGTGATATTTCCTTAAATGCTCTCACAGTAGGAAGATAGCATGTAATTGAGAGCAAAAATCCTCAATTAGGGTTTAATATTAAGGTGTTGTGTTAGGCTGGGATTGTCTTATTTATTTGAGCATTTCCTCAGTTAGCTGGAACCATTGGAAACCAGTTTTGAACGCCCAGGGTCACTTCTGATGCCTCTGCAACTTTACCCAGCTCTACGTGGTTAACGGCAGCAGGCACAGGAGCCTTCAAGAAAGAGAAGGGGAGGGGAGAAGTAGAGAGCAAGGAGAGAGAAAGGAAGAGAGAGACTGTATGGATGGAAACTGAGAGAGCAGGGAGAAGAAGCATTAGGGCTGGTTTGAGCATTTTTGCCAGGGCTGCTTTGGTTCCACGTCCTGTTTAGTGTAATTTGATGTGTTTACACATTTAACAAACATATGATTCAGCCGCACCCCATGTAGGTAAGAGCAGTGGGGCCGGGTGAGGGGAATTTTGACAGACAAACACGAGGGAAAATTAAATATTTATTTAATTTTCCCTCCTGGTCGTCTGTCGAATCCACCCCACCCCCCAACCCAGACCCACTGCCCTACCGTTCTTACCTGCATGGGCCACAGCCGATATGATTGTATGCTGTCACGTTACTTTTACTTTAAAAAAGCTTACATTTACAAATGCGGCTTGCTTGTGACAATGGTTAGACTCGGAAACGTGTAAAATTATTGAAGAGCTACGTTTGATGACTATTCATAGGAGAAAACAAGAAAGAGTATTCTCCAATGTACTTTGGAAGAATTGTTGGAAGTGTAGATATCAGCTTATCCAAAAAGTAAGAGTCCTGCTGAAGCATGTCAAGCATCAGACACCTTGACCAATACAAATAATTTCTGATTTACCAGAGTTGCATGAAGTGGCACAGTACCACCCTAACAGCACTGTTCGATTGATATTTCGTGATAGGAAAGATGCCAGTAGAGGCGCAGCCGCATTCCAAACTATTTGGAGCAATGAGAGTGTTCCTACGGCACTCAAGAAAGCAGAGGGAATAATGAAACAATATTAAAATGCCTTGGTATGCGTGTGCCAATTCCAGAACATTGCATTTGTTTTCTCGTCAATCAGGGAAAATCAATAAAACAGCGAAATGTATGACAGACTGGTGAGATTCGTTATAGTAGGCATTATCAAAACGTGTTATATCCTTTCATGCAAAATACTTGTATACAAGAAGAAAAGGACTTTAGGATTGGGTCGCAGCAGATAACCTCAATGAAATTCTGGATCAGGGATATATTGCAGGAGTAAAGGTACATTGAGAAGGCACAGAGAAATAGATGGCAACAAATAAAGGGGCATATTAGCAAGAACCTCTGTACAATTATCACCATTTTAGCGGCAGGAAATTGCACTAAAACGGCGATAATGGAATTACAATCTAACCTGGATTTCCATTGGAAATCTATAACGCATATTAGCAGGCCCATTATCGCCGTTTAAGCAGCAGTTTCCTGCCACTAAAACGGCAATAAATTTACCGAGGTTCTTGCTAATATGCCCCTAAGGGTCTCGAGTGCTGGTCCTGTGCTGTCTGTGGTTCGATTAACTAAATTAGGGGCATATTATCAAGAATGTCTTTAAAATTATGGCCACTTTAGCGGCAGGAAACTGCCGCTAAAGCGGCGATAATGGGCTTCCTAATATGCCCTTGTGAATCCCCATAGCAGCCCAGGTTAACACCAGAACCTGGGCTTCTATGGCAATTCACAAGGGCATAATATCAAGCCATTATTGCCAGGCCCGGACTGGCCATAGCGGGCACCGGGCAGTCCCCCGGTGCGCTGCAAGGGTGGGGGCTGGTTTTGAGCCTCTGAGGGCCGATTTTGTTACTGGGCCGTTTTTGCAGCATAGCTGCAAAATCGGCCCTGCAACAAAATCGGCCGAAAACCGGCCCTAGCAAATTGCTCAGCGGCACCTCCAACACCCCCCCTCCCACCCTCTCGAGTGAGGAGGGGGGGGCGAGCACATTGCCAGGGCTGGTTTTGGTTCCTAGTCCGGCCCTGATTATCGCCGCTTTAGCTGCAGTTTCCTGACGCTAAAGCAGCGATAATTTTAACGCCATTCTTGATAATATGCCCCTTAGAGTTTATGAGTAAACTATACGTAGTGTAAGAAGATTAATAGCCTGTTTTAATGTTACAATAGAGAAAGAAATGGAAATGAATGGGCCAAAAATTAAGAGGTGTAATAAGAGATGGGGGTGACACTTTAATAGATTTTGAATTAAGGCTGTCAGATCAGATGACGGTAATTACAAGCAAATCCTATTTGATCATCGTCGTCTGCCCCTTTTTTTTCAGCGGACTTTAAACCAGTGGTTTGTCCTAAAAGACCATTCTTAGGTTAAAACATGGGTTTGATCCTAGATGCGTGCATGGAATATATAAGTCTGTCTAGAACTTCACAAAATGTAGTTTGAATGGTTACATTAATTGCACTTACACACAGGGCTAATGCATGTATATGTCTAGATCCTCGAATCATTGAGAAAAGGTACTATACATTTAACCGGTAATAAGACAGCATTGCTAAAATCAATAAAACCCTGTATTTCATTTGTACCAGAGACATGTGGCCATTTGGTTAGGGAAATATAAATATTTTTGGCTCAGATTATTTAAAAAAAATGCTAATAAAACTGTTATCATGTTACAATCAAGTGCTTCTTAATTACATCACCATACATAACTTAAGGCCAGTCATCTCTAATAAGCATTATTACTTATGTGAAATGGTTGAATTAGATGAGGTGGTTTGGCACTGTTCTTGAAGGCAACCAGATTGTTTAGCCATGTGCCAGATATGCCTCACCCTTAATACCAGTAGTGGCTCCTGGAGGGAGTGCTGCAGGACGGTGGGGCGGGGGAGGGTCAGGGTGGGGGTAGTAAACTCCGGCATACGGCCGATCAGAGTTAGGTAACGAAATTAATTAATTAATTAATTAAATTGCACGCGCTGCAATGCATTGGGTGTTGCAGGGTGCGCAATTTAATTTGTTTTATTTATTTATAACTCCGATCGGCCGTATGCTGGAGTTTACTACTTTCCACCCTGCCCCTCCCCCGCACCAGCCCACCGCCCCTTAGCACTCTCTACTGGAGCCGCTCCTGCAATACAAATGGTCTGAGTACCCACAAAGCTCATATAACTGCGTTATATTAAGGACATTGATTTCTGTGAGAAATACCTATATCATCCTTTTTAGTTGCTCATGTCACAAGCTGAAATGCATTCCTCTGAAAAAAAGGCATATGCAACATGTGCAAAACATAAAAACGTCATTGCATTTAGGATATAAAGAATTTCACATTCCCCAAACACGTGGTATTGACAGGGAATATTGTTAGTAATTTATAGACACATACATTAACAAAATACAGAGATCAGGAGTAATAGAAAAAAAAATATTTTTTAAAATATGAATGAAGCATAATTACCCTTCCCGACCAACTAGTGGTGGATTGTGGTTGGATACAAGTTGGAATCGTCTCACTGAGAAGATTTCTGGAATATTTGGAGGGCATACTTAGAAGCCTATTCTGTCCAGGCTCCTAGAGGCCTCAGAATATTTTTTAAAGTCATGTTGTAGTAGGCTTGAACTGCACGGTCAAAAAGTAGACAAGCTGCAAAAATGCAGAACATACAGCAAATTGTCACTTTTTCATAGTGCTTTCAACATGGCTTCAGTCCTCAGAGATGAACGGTTTCTGAAATGTGCATTTTACAAACCATTCTGTAACTGCTTTTAAGGAGCTCCAAATTCTCAAAACCTCGAAGAAATAGTTCATAGATTACAGATCATCGTTCACAGATGTAGTAAGAATCTACATACAACTAGTGCTTGTAAACAACAAAATGGGAGTTATAAACGTGTTATTCTACAGCAACTCCAACTTCCTAAATCCATGCAGCCTTATTTTCTCCTCAAACGCAGAAAAAGATTTTCAGACAGGTAGGTGAGATGTTCAGTATGTTACATCATTCCCATCAGACCAGCAACGCTACCAATTGTTGGATATGTGGCCGACTCCCTCCCTATCAGAAATACAAGGGTGTTCTGCCCCTCTTTCCGTACCCGTTCACACACAATGGTTCCTGTGGTGCATGGTTTAGTTTAATGAGCTCTTTAGATTCCAATTCTGTAGTTTACCAGGGTAATTGGGTATGGGGAAATCTGAATACCGTTCTGCATAAAGTATGTTTCCCTGACAAGGAGGGTCTTCCCCAAAGGACAGGGACTGACCTAGAAAACGAAGTATATGGATTAGGTAACTTTACGCTTAACCTCATGATTCTGAATGTCCAGTCCGAAGCCGAACCAGTCTTGCCTGCTATGTCCGTATTACCAGTCAAAGGTGAATTATGTGTTAGAAAGAATGGTTCAGTACACCTGGGTCATAGTAGATGTACTACTGTGATCGAATTCAGTGATAAAGGCAAGTCTACATTTAAAGCTTCCCGTCATTCCTATTTCATTTGTGGTCATACCGCATATATACGCTTACCTCTAGATTGGGATGGTACTTGTTACATTGCATTCCTTCTGCCACCTGTTTTCCTAGCCCCTCCTGATTATCATAGGGACTCCCATCTAGTACACATTAGACCCAAGAGAGATCTCCTGATTGTCGACTACACTGAAACGGCATGGGAACAGTATACAGACTTCAATAAAGGTTTCTTTCCCTATTTAGGTGCTGTCTTTAATAGTAAACTGATACGTAAATTAACCAGAACACTCGAAGCAGTAGTGAATGAAACTACTTCCGCCCTAGGCAACTTAACGGAGGAGCAGTCTGCTATGCGGATTGTTGTTCTTAAAAATCGTCTTGTCCTTGACATCATCCTGGCCGATAGGGGCGGAGCTTGTAGAGTTATCGGATCGAGTTGCTGTGTTTTCATTCCAGAAAACGCACCATCAGTATATAGAGCCATAACCCGTCTCCACAAGATTGCAAGTCAGATACATCAGAATCCAGGCACCTGGACTTGGTCCGGTTGGTTCTGGAGTGTACTATCAGCCTGGGGATGGAAGGTCCTATCCTTCCTCGGAATAGCCCTTCTCATAGTGTTCAGTTGTTGCCTATGTTTACAATGTGGGCCAGCGATTTGCGGCTTGTGCGCCACATCATGTATTCCCCATTCAAGTCCACGGTCAAAATCCTGCCAGAAAAAAGAAGAGCAAATGATGTTATATGAACAAATTGATAGACTAATGAAGATCGATATATCATGAAGGGTCCGTAGGGGACAAGGAGGGAATGAGGTAATATGAATTTTTATGGTCAATTGTGTCCCCTAACGTAAACCCCAACGGCTCCATGTACGTGCTTCAAGTACATGTATGTTCCCTCCACAACCAGCTATGAAGACGCAAATACATTTGCGTCCAACGTTAACATGTCCTCTTTTAGATCCACCATGAATGGGTCAAATATTCAGTTCCTAAGTATGCCTTGCCACCGTCTTTACATGGTGTACTTTCACGTTTTCCTGGCCCTGGCGAGTTAGGCCCTGATTCCTGCCATCGAGCCCTTTCTGCCTTCTGTCTCTGAAAGCTGCGGCCTTCCGCTTCCATGACCCTTGCCTTACTCCCTGTGCGACGAGCGGTGCCTGGCTCGACCTGCTTGCCTGCCAAGACTGTATTTTGCCTTCAAGTTATCTGCTCCGCTCCTCGAAAATACATTCCTGTCTAGTGATTTAGGAAAACATCTCCCCAGCTGCAGAGCAAAGGGCCCGGCCTTTCTGTCTCCGTGCAAGTAATTCATTGCTCCTGTTACCATGGTAGGCCCATGGCCCCTCGCATCTCACGTAGACACGTAGACACATATGCACGCACTAGCAGTCAGTATAGAATAGCCTCTGCCCGAGAGACCTTTCCTTCTATATAATACAGTTCCTCAAACACAAGATATTAGATAGGATTTGGGTTTAGGTTGTTCTGACACACCAGACTTCTGTCTCCTCATGTAGGGCTAAATGTCAAGTCCCCTTCACCCTCCAGTTCCACGTCAATCACACGTCATGCTGCTGCGCGCGCATCTCTGCCATGTATTTTTGCTGACACTGCAGGATTCCTCTATGGATCCACCTACCTGTGACACTTTCATATGACGTTGTCTAGCACACACCTCCATGTACGCCCTCATGCACGCCTTCTGTTACGTATATGTGTTCTTATCTCTTTTCTCTCAGCTGTTACGCCTTCTGTATCCATCGCCATTAAATGCATTTACTATATATATTGTAATCTGTTAATAAAGCATTGTCTATCCCTTCCTGAACCTTCGTGGTGATGGAACATGATACCTGGTTTGAACCAATTCCATTTTATGGAATAAAACCCTTATAAACTCAGATGCCATGGACTCTGCCTCTCATTTCTGATTGAGTTATTCTTATTGAACTTTACCGCATAGAAATTCCGTACAGGTAATTTTAATTTACCACACTCAGAATATTTTTTAAAGTCATTTTGTAGTAGGCTTGAACTGCACGGTCAAAAAGTAGACAAGCTGCAAAAATGCAGAACATACAGCAAATTGTCACTTTTTCATAGTGCTTTCAACATGGCTTCAGTCCTCAGAGATGAACGGTTTCTGAAATGTGCATTTTACAAACCATTCTGTAACTGCTTTTAAGGAGCTCCAAATTCTCAAAACCTCGAAGAAATAGTTCATAGATTACAGATCATCGTTCCCAGATGTAGTAAGAATCTACATACAACTAGTGCTTGTAAACAACAAAATGGCAGTTATAAACGTGTTGTTCTACAGCAACTCCAACTTCCTAAATCCATGCAGCCTTATTTTCTCCCCAAACGCAGAAAAAGATTTTCAGACAGGTAGGTGAGATGTTCAGTTAAACTACTGATTTTCACACAGCAGTCACAACATGCTCTCTCTCTAGTAACATCCCCGCCCTCCATCTGCAGGGAGGAGTTCCAAGTGTAAGTTGTCTTCCTGACAGAAATTATAACTCTTTGTCCTTGTAGGTCCACAAGACCTAGAAAAAAGTTGTGAATTTAAAGATTCGAGTGTAAAAATGAAAACACACATCTTCAACATTCAGACAGAAATATATCACAGTGAAAATGATGGAAATCTCCTTATTTTCGTCTGTTCACAACACTTTTCCCCTAGGTGACTATAACAGAGGACTTTAAGGAAGTTTAAAGACTAGACACAGGCTATGCTTGGTGAAGACCCCTGAGAAAAACAAAGTAATTACTCACACATTCTACAAACAATATGTCTGGCAAAGGGACCTGGTTCCTGTTTCAGGAATATGCTTTCTAGTAAGAGCCCTTAGGAGTTCATTTCACTGCAAAAAAAACAATATAGAGACTGCCTGGTTATGCTGTTCTCATCCCTCCAACACTCTAAAACCATCCCAATTCCCGAACAGTACTCTCACTACGGTTCCAAGAAAATACCCAGCCCTCTGATCCCATCTATCCTTACTCTCATATTATGGGTAACTCTAAGTTGCCAGAAAGGACTGCCACGAGCATGCAGATGTGAGTTTCCTTTCACTGAGGTATATACTTTGGGGTATATGACCGTTTTTCTTCATTCACTATTCCATAATGTGACTGGACTTTAAAGCCAGTCTGTTTACCACTTCAGCCCCAGGGTGGTTTTGCGTAAAAAGAGACAATGAGATGAGACGAGCAAGTGACCAGCTAAGTGTGTGAATTGTCTCTTTGATTTACATAAGTTTCAACCAGTTAGTATTACAAACTCTACACCATAGAAAAATAACATAGGTAATGAACATCTAATTAGTTTATTGAAGTTGTCACTTTATTTTACATACGGAATACAAATTTGAAATATGTGGAATCTTCATGAAGGGATCTAATCACATAAGGTGTTTCATAAATGTCACAAACTAAAAGAGTGGGTTTGCAGCCTGCTAAAAAAGACATAAGCTTGCCAAGAACATTTTATTTTCTGTATTGCATCCCATGAATGAACTTTGTGCAACTATACAAAGCCTTTGCGCTCAATTTCAGTTCCCTTAGCAAAATGTCATGTATGGCAACTTTAAAGCAACGTCGTTTTTCTTGTTTATGTGCTCTTGCGTGTGGTTAGGGCCTAGTTTGCAGGCCTCAACTCCCCAAAGGTTAAATAGCAGATGTCTACAATAAAAGAGATTAATACAAATTGGGGAACACAACAAATTAGTGTTTCAAAGTCCACAACGAGCAGTTGTCAAGGACATCAGAATTAATTCATATACTAATGTGCACACAAGAGGTAATCTGTTTGGTTGGTTGCCAAATCAACCCCTAACACAACGCTCAGAGCTCTATATTGCAAATTAAGCATTACTTTGTTCAATATGCAATCCCTCACCTTTACTATGACCTTCTACACTGCCCGTTAAATATATCCATATTTTAAAAACCTCCTTCAGAGGTATACATTATTTTGAAAGGGACTTAGGTGACCTTTCTACTCTAGATTTTAAAATTAGTACCACTTATCTATTGACTAACCAAATGGTTACAACCCGAAGTGAGATAATAAAGGAATCAAAATGAACATAGACATTGTTTAAAAGCTGCAGAAAGCTTTGCTAGCTGTGAATTCAAAGGAATTAACAAACGTGAGGGCTTAAAAGCAAGTGATACATAGACTGGTATGGTCAAATTGTACCACATATGTATGCAAGTTAGGCCCTTGTACATTTTTCGTTAACTTTGTAGTCTAGGTTTAATGGGCTTTCCCATACATAGTCAATCATCAGTCAGATACTTTATAGTGAAGATCAGGTTTAAAATTCCTAAATGTAATTCTTCTTTGAGTTTCAGATTTGGCAAATATTAAGATACTTTGGTGCCTGTGTTAGGGGGCTTGCCCAAAGACTTTAAGTGGAGCAATCAAACCCATCACTCTCTTAGATTATGCAGAAATCCCCCATCCAATCCTCATAGAATCTATGATGGTCCTTCCCTTTCTCCCAGAGAGAGGCTTCTGCAAAACTCATTCTATCCATTGAGGTTATTAGTATTCACACAGGTGCCCTCAGACTGTATCGGTCTTCTGAAGGAGTGCAGTTCAGATTGTAGCTGTCAGAATGGTCCCACAGACCTTATAGAAATTCTTAGAATTACTCCAAGAGCCCGCTTTGGTAGGAGTCAAATTTTATAGCAACTGAGAGCTGCAGTTCCTGTAGCATACATTGTAGAGTGTGTTGGCAGTTTGAAATTCAGATTCCCCTAACTGCATGAGAACAGCACTGTTTTCTTAATAATTTTGGAACCATTTGTCGAATCTTCACAAAACATTTCCCAAAAAAGTTCATTATCTTTGGCTCCTTCATGAAAAGTTTCACATTGATCCTACAACGGTGGTCAAGGAAAAGGTGGAGGTGCCAAAAGTGTGATTTCCCCAACTGGTACAGTTGAACTGAACGAGATTAAATGTGGCAAAACAGTATTGCTTATCTTAAAAAGTGTGCTTTTTGTGATTTGGGGTGGATCTTGTAGGAGGACAGCAACTTCAGAAAAATGTTTGTGGCCACCATAATAGAGTTTAGGGACTCAGTCCCAGAGTCCTTGGAAAGATTTAAGAAGGGCCCATAAGGGAATAGGGTAAGCACACCTTGAGCTCTTGGGCCATGTGTGGGTGGGGTGGGGGTGGATAGATGAGGCCCCCACCCATAATAAAGAATATAAAAAGCAGAATTTGTCACTTGTACCACAGAACTATTGTGGATCCTAATGTGGACCTCCATGTGGTTCTGCAGTAGTGCTGGTACTGTGGAATTCAAAATAATAATAACAATTGCTGTTCACACTGGGGCTTGGCCACTCCCAGTGGGTTTGGCCGAGGGCTTGTATTTTATGGAATAATACATTTCATAGGATAACCCACTTTTTAAAGATTGAATGCATGAATGCAGCAGGCAGCAGGTCAGCAGAGAAGAGCAGCAACACGTCAAAACACTAGTCCAGCATAGCAGCAGTGCTTTCAGCAGCACAGCAGTCCTTCTTCTTGGCAGAGTATCATCAGGTCCAGAAATGCACTGAAGATCAGGTGTCTGAGGTCCAGTATTTATACCCAGTTGTTCCTTTGTAGTGGGAAGAAGGTTCTAAGGTTTCTCTTTAAAGTCCCCAGGCACCCTGTTGACCCTGTCCTCGCTCCAGACTAACTACAGGGGTTATGCAGACCTCTGCATGGAGGCAGGACACAGCCCATTCAAGTGTAAGAAGGGCCACCTACTCCGCCCTCCCATCCTGCCAGTGATGCTTCATCCAGGCACACCTAAGCTCTTTATTTTTTGGAGGCTGTCTAGGAGGAGTACAAAAAACCCACCTGTCGACTGCACCCAGTAATGTGACCAAGAGACAGGCTACAGGCACTAAATGGCTAAAGGAGGAAAATGGCAGCTGTCTGAAAGTGTCAGCTTTAAATTGTAAAATGAAATGCTGTCTTCACCGTAAGCTAGGATTTCTCATTACAGTTCCAAAAATACCAAGCATAAACTGGTTACATGTTCCCAGTTGGAAACTGCAGCTTATTGAATGCAATAAGGTAACGCCAATGTTATCCTATGGGAGAGGTAGGCGTTGAGTAAGTAAGAGTTTTTCACCACCAAGACATGCAAAACTTAAAATTACATGCTGCACTTTTTAAATACACTGCACCCTGTCCACTGGGTTTTCTAGGGCCTACCATAGTTATAACATAAATGTATTAAAAAGGAAGGTTTGGGCCTGACAAAAAGTGTATATTGCCAGATCGAAAAGAAAGTTTAAAAGTGCAAACACAGGCTGCAATGGCAGTCTCGAGACATGCTTAAAGGGCTACTTAAGTGGGTTCCACAATAAGTGCTGCAGGCCCACTTGTAGACTTTAATTTGCAGGCCATGGATACATATAGTACCACTTTACTAGGGTCTTGCAGGTAAATTAAATACGCCAGTTGGGGATAAGCCAATGTTACCATGTTTTAAGGAGTGATCACATGCCTTTTAGCACTGGTCAACAGTGATAAAGTGCACAGAGTGCAAATGCCAGAAAAAAACGAGATAAGAAAAACGGAAGTGGAAGACAAAATGTTTGGGAAAAGACATTCCTAAGACTGGCAAGTCTAGAACTCCTTGCATGCCAATTTACACCCACAAGGCTGTAGTACTTTGACCTTACCTAAGACACTACCCCCTTGTATTGTAGGTACCTGAGATACTATTGTTACTGTTGATTTGCTGTTTGTATTTATTGCCTTTTGATTTTGATATCTTTGTTTTCATGAAAACATGTAAAGCTCGACCTTCCTAGCTAACAAATTAAAACGAACGAGTATAAAAAAGCAGAAAAGGAAACAAATGAAAAAAATCATTAAAACGGAGACTATATTATTATAGTTTGTGACCCTGCTGAGCTGGCATACAGATGTGAGTCTTAGCTCTTTCTTTACGAGTCACTGCTGAATAGAACTCTGTAATGAGCTGGCTTGTGAGAACCAGAAAGAACAAGTACTGTACAGTGCGGAAAGACTATACTCAAGTGTAACACAGCAGCTCTTGAGTAAAGTTGTGCAGATGTTAAAATATTTATCACGCTGATATTAAAATATTTAATATATAGCCTGAAATAAATGGAAAGGTTTGTATTATTATCCCCCAGAGACCCAATTTAGTATAGAACAACGTATATCCTTCGCTGAGAAATATGTATATATTTCCACAAAGCCGTATCGTAAGTTTCCATCAACAGGATTTTTTTGCATTCAAATGTTTACCACCAGCGATAAATCGAATTCATTTTTAACATAATTATAAACAATTAGATTCGAAGGATATAATGAAACTTCATTCTTTTGCAGAAATAAAGCCTGTACAGTTTTGGGGATGATCTAAATGGGAAAACATGTTCTCAGAGAAAGTTAAGTAAGATGAAATCGCAGGCTCCTGGCTCAAAGATAAAATGGAAAGGTTAGGTTGTCAGCAAATGTGTAAACTCGATGAAATTCCAGCCTGCCCACAATACCCTCAATGGGTAATTCAGCATAATTTAAGGATGGGAAATGCTTCTCGGTGATTTAATAAAACACTCATATTAAATCTTTTCTTTCTTGTCTCGATCTTCATCCAAGAGTCTCTAACTTTCTCAGAAGAATTAATTGCCAGATAAGTTAAATGTGATAAGGCATGTCAAAGTGCCTTAGCGGATTATGTGTGAGGTTACATTTAATGGCCATATATAATATTAAAATAAATTGGGAAGGTGAAAGCTCCTTTCGCACAAACAACCAAGTTCTTCTCCAAAGTCAAGGGTACACGAAATCAAAAATGCAAACCAAAAGTCTTTGTGTCTCAGACTTTGTTTTAGTATTTCGTAACTGATACGTTTAAAGTCTGTGAAAACGATTAACTCAAATAATAAAGCAACGCTGAATAGAATAACACCCTGAAACGTAATGTAAACTACACAGGCAAGCCAAGCCAAATGTATGACATTGGTTGATAAAACAGGAAGAATTACAGGCTGTAAATTCAGGTGGTAAAATATTTAAGCCGTTGCTGACTTTTGTGTCAAAAATAATCTAAATTTACTCGTAGCACTGTTGTTTTTCCTTCTATACGTGTTACTCAAATTTCTTTAGGACCAAATATAATTACAGTGCAGTGAAAATCTAGCTGCCTTAGCCAACACGCAATAACAGCTCAAGCCGTTCCATAAGCAAAAGGAAAACTTGTGTAAGATAACTGTCTGTTTCCACTCCATCCCTCACCACCGTCCACCCGCCATTTCATTGCGTGACATTGCGTCATCTTGGCGGTAGAGACCCCCCATTCACCCATCTCGTTTTCAATGTGAGTTATCCTTACTACAACCCCTGTATTGGTTAATAATGGCCCCATATCCCAATTATATTAGTATAGGAACAATATTACTCAGTTACCCATTATACTTCATCTATTTTTCAACACAGACAATAAATAGGTATAGTGAAGAGATATAGTAAAAATAAATATTAACTGAAAAGATGTTCTGGTTAAAATATTAGGACACACACAAAAATGAGGTTACTGTAAAAGAGGATTTGGAAGAGAAATTGTGGCCGATTGCATTTAGGAAAATGAATGTAACACGTACAACATGATCCATACCCTCCCTGATACATCTGGGGCCTCATTTATGACTTTTTGCCATAGGGAAGCGCAGCAGGCCTTCCTGCTGCGCTTCCCTACGGCAAAAGAAAAGGGCAGAAATGCGCCGTATCTATAAGATACGGCGCATTCCTGTCCTTTTCCCCTGCGCCGGCGCACAATGGGCTGCCTGCGTTGCGGGGAAGATTATTTTTGTACAGGAAGGGAAACCTTTCTGTACAAAAATAATCACAAGAGGCTTTTCCTCTTTCTATGTGTGCTGTAGAATGCAGCACACATAGAAAAAGGAAATACGAAGAGAAATAAAGACATTTCTCCCTGTTGCGCCTCCCTTACGCCTCCCCTGGGGAGGCGTAAGCTTTTGGCACTGCTTCAGAGTTACGATTTCTCGTAAATCTGGGGCAGTGACAAAAGGCCATGGATGTTGCTGGGAATGCCCTCAGCAACACCCATTGCACGCCCCTTTAACGCAGAACACTGCGTTAAAGGGACCAATATTTATCAGGCAGCAGTACGCCACAAAAACTGGCGTACTGCTGCCTGATAAATACCACGCAGGCTTCTGCGCCACGGAACTTCATGAAAAGTGAAGTTACGATGGCACAAGGGGCCTCATAAATGAGGCCCCTGGTATCTAAAGTTGGATTTAGTTTGGCAGTAAACGCATCACAATGGAACAGCTGTTTGAAAGTCAAGTGGAAGGACAGCAACTCTTGAAGAAGCAGAGAATTGATAGTCAGGTGACTCTGAACTGGCCTACAAAGCTGTCATGACACAGTACATCAAGACTCCAATGGATCTTTCATCTTGTTTATCAAATTGCTATTGAAATGTGTTGGCTATTTTATCAACTTTTTGTATTGATTTTTGGGTTTATAAAAACCGTACTGACTACTTAGTCAGACGTGAGACACACTAGTGGTTGTGCTCTGTAATTCATATTTTGCATGTATTATATTTAGGAAGGAAATTCTTTCATTTCATTTCTGTATATAGGACGAACAATATTAGATGGCACGGTGTTCTACATAGAGCACACCGAGAAATTATCTATTGTTATAATAATTGGATAAGACTGATACGGAGGTGCTGACTATTCTTAAAACTACTGCCATTTTCTCTTTTCTACAAATTATACTCAAAAACCGATCTTCCAGGTAGACTTCACCACTACATCCTCACTAGACCAACTTCAGGAGAGGAACCAATTTATGAGTTATTTTGAAGCTGAGAAATTGGACTTTTGGTTGAGTGCAGTGTTAACCCTTTTCCAGCTACAGCCACAAGTTCGCTTTATGTCACTTTACACCGTTTTTAAGGCCATTAATGGAACAGGACCCAACTTCCTTAGGCGTAAACTCCAATGGTACGTCCCAGGAAGAATGTTACACTCCACAGGAGCTAAATTTGCTCAAGTCCCCCCATTTAAAATAGTCAACTGGGGAGGCAGGAGCTTAATCAGTTGTGCTTACAGGGCATGGAACGAGTTTCCCTTCCATCTCAGGAATGCCCCGGATCTCTTTTCCTTTAGGAAGCGGTTGAAGACATGGCTCTTCTCTCAGTAGTACACATCCTTCTGTCCCTAGTAACCAGTGCTTAGCGCCAGGACACCCCAGGATAACCGTGCACTCTACAAGTACGATTAACATAACATAACATAACAATTCTTTTTAGGGCGAACTACAAAAGTCACTAAATTAACCTTTGCTTAACATTTTGGTAGCTTGGCACAATAGCAGTTAGGGTTAACTTAGAGGCAATGTGTAAAGTATTTAAACAGCACTTAAATCGTAATGAAATGAAAACACAAAAGACATTTTATCTCACACCAATTTGGAAACATAGAATCAATTATAATTAATTATTTGACACCAAAATGACAACAATCGAATTAGTAGAACCAGAGATATGCAATTTCAAAGACTTAAAAGTGTAGAGTCTAAAAGCACAAAGTGCCACTCCCAGTTATCAGGTAGTGTGAGACCAAGTGAAAGTCGCAAATCCAGGCCTACAATGATGGAGTGCTGGCTGAATACATGGACCAGGTTCGTCCTGCTGAAAGAGGTAACTTTTAAAGTCAAGCACAAAGACTACCCTTCGCAGTGGAGGAAGACATGTGGAGCAGGGAGAGCATCTCAGATAGTCGTTGCTGTAGCGAGACAAGGATGCTGGACTTGCACATGGACATCTCTGTAGCACTAATTGCAGATCTCGCACTGCAGGTCATCACTGGCTGTCACTGTAGTGCGAAGGGTCAAGTTCACAGGAGCTTCACAGTGGTGGTCGTTGCAGCAACACGATTTTGCCTAGAGCAGGCCCATTCGTAAGGAGCCCATAACTTTTGGATTTCTCCTTTTCTATTTGAGGAAAAGCTCAACCAATGCCACACTAAGGGTCCAGGACAAGGGAGGCCTCTCTTGGGGATCAGGAACTCTCTCCAGCAGAGGCTATCAGGGATACAGCAGGTCCAGTTGTAATATGTCAACTGGACAGTTGCAGAGATCCCTCTGTAGGTTGTTGTGTCCCTGTAGCTAAGCATGGGTGAATTTTGCGAATCTCGCGTTCGCGAATTTTGTGGATTTGCGAACTCGCAATCCGCAAAATCTGCAAATTCCCGCGAATTTGCGGATTTTTTTTTTGTGTTCGCGCGAGTTTCTGCCAGTTCGCAAGGGTTTTTACAATTTCGCAATTTGCGAACTTACCTGTCGGGTCGCAAGTTTTGCGAACTTGTTGTTTCTACGTGTCCAGCCTGTTTGGGACACTCTTCTTCATCACTGCCACTCTCTGTCACCACTGCCACTCTCTGACTACTCATGCCACCCTCTGGCCCACCCATGCCACCCTCTGTTTCATCACCACACCCTCTGGTTGTCCAGTGTACATTATTTTCGGCAAAGCAAAGCACACCTTCCCTGCCTCAAGTGACCTGAATTAATTTGGGGCTGATTAATGTGTCACAGAATATTTTTTTAGCTGGCACCTGCTTCCTTAGTGCTTCCTGATTAGTGATCTTTTGCACTTGCTAAGTGCTTTCATTGTTGCAAAATTAGTTACAACACCTGCCCTGCCCCAACTGACAATAATGAATTAGGGGCTGATTAATGGATTTTAACTTCCAGCCTGGCTCCTGCTTGTCTCCCTTAGCTGTAATTCAGGACCTTTGTGGCATATGTGTAACTATTCTGAGGTTCAGAGCAGGGTCACATAATAGTTGCAACTGGCAACTGAACTCTGGAGGGGCCCCTCAGGAAGCACTACAGGAAATAGCTACTAATGATGAGCCTGAACTTTTGAACCTGGTAAGTAGTTTCAGTTTTGCTAAGATCGTATTTCTGCAATTTAGCACTTACTCGCGGGGTGCGAAGTTGTACTGGCAAGCCGCGAACTCACGCGAACAGTGCGAGCAAGCCATAAAATACGCTGCTCGCGGATTTGCGGATTTTGCGGGAGATTCACGGATCTCGCGGATTGCGAATTTACCGAAAATCCGCAAAATCCGCGAGCGAAACGGATTTTCCGCCCATGCTTACCTGTAGCCCAGAACAGGTCAGTCAGTTGACCCTTGGAGTCACTTCAGTTTGGGATCAAGTGTGCAGGTCCAGTGTTCCTCCTCAGCAAGCAGGGCAGGCCTCAAGCAGCAGGGCAGCATGATGTACTTCATGTGCAGTGTCCACAGGTCCAGGAGTGCACTGAAGAATGGGTCTGAGGGCCCCATTTTTAGGTTGAGCCTGAGCCAGAGCACAAGTGCTGCTTTGGCGATCTGTTGTAGGCAGAGTACGGAGGAGAAGCCCCACCCACTACCCGCCTGTATTTTTCATTGGCTTGTATCTTTTTCTTTCATAAATGCAGGCTTCTGGTTAAGTAATCGGTTTGTTAGTCCCTCCTTTGTACGGCCATGTCGTCATTTGTATCCTCCCATGGCTACTGGCCCCTTTACTTCGGTTGTTAGACGGGACCTGTTATTTAGATGTAAGCACTATTTAATTTATTGAGTTTGCCATACTTCATGAGCAACAATGTGCTTTGTTTACATTCAGCACACTGTGCATGCTTTCACCTTCCAAGCTGCCAGGACAATTGCGACCACATGTTTAGCCACGCCATGGTCCTGCAAAGTGATAATGACCGCATTTTTCACCCACCGTCATGCTGCGCTTAAAACACTGCATTTTTGCGCTATGCTGGGCTTTCCTGTTTAATAAAGGTGACAAGCGCCTTTAATACACATCACATTTAATTTTATATTAGCTTTCGCCCGCGTGCCATAACATGCTTTCACTTTGATAAAAGCATCAGGCGCCTCTTATGCACATTTAATTTTTCACCCCCTGTCATGCTGTACTTTCAGTTTAATAAAGGTACACCGCATTTTTTAGCCACAGAGCGGTGCTGTAAAGTGTCAATGAAAAGATAAGCGCTTTGAAAGTTCAGGAGAATATATATAAAAATGTATAATCATAAAGTAGACGTTTATTAACTGCAGAAATCGGTGCACACACAGTGTCACAGTAATTAAGCTCCTTTGCCCGTCTATCGGTACTAAGACTTGCCTGCCTTCCGGTCCTACAAGTTGTCTGTCTTCTTGTCCCATGTGTAGTATGCCTTCCGTACCTACCCGCGCCACTCTTCCTGTCGCTCACGATGCCTGCCTTCGGTATTACCTGTCTTCCGATCCCTGCGTCACCACTTTCTCATTGCCTTTTTTCTGGTCCAACCTGTTGTTTGTCTAATGTCTTCATTTCTATTTTGATAATGTGGACCGGGGAGTGTCGGACTAAATTGTTTTTATGACTTGTGGGGGGAGTTGGAGTCCAAATTGTGAAAACGCACTACTTAAGCACTTAAATAATGATCTTTGAAGACAAGATGAAACCGTTGATCATTTACAGAACTTTCAGACACCTGAGGCTCCTCTCTTTATGTGCTTTGTCAGTGACATTTTTTAAAGAATTGAATGCATAGCGTATTAACAATCCCCTGTGTCCTTTTTTTAAGTTTGCATTCAAGTGATTATGAATTTTAGAGCACATTAAAGATATGACTGAGAAGTGCCCAACACCTGGAGCATGTGCTCTTCGCTGCAAGGGATTCTCAAATACGTTTGTAGTCAGGCGAGAAGCAAACTGCCCACCTCATTAATATTGACAGAGCTAGAATACTTTGTGCTTCATTGTGAACAGTACTGAAGGCTGAGACGGAAGGCTGCATTGGACATCAGACCTTTATTCCAGCAATTGCATTCCCAGTGTTCCTGCATCACCACCCCACCCCACCTTCTTCAGCGAAGATCTCTGCAATGACTGGATCACCAAGCAAGAAGCCGACTTCCTTGTGAAAGACAACCCAAGAACACTGAGATTTTACACTCTACCTAAAATTCACAAGGAGAGATTCCCACCGCCTGGCAGACCTATTGTGTCAGGCATGGGTTCTATCCTAGAACCTTTGTCACAATTTTGGGACTGGTTCTTAAACCATTAGTTCAGAAATCATGATCTTACCTTAGGGACACAAAAGATGTACTCTGCCTCCTGAGGGATCTAGACACTAACATCATGGAAGATATGTTAATCACAATGGACATTGAGGCGCTCTATACGAGCATTCCCCAACAACGCACCTTGGAAGTGGTAGAACAGATCCTTTGCAGCACATACTGGAATTTTCATACACCACAACAATTTGTTTTGGAATGTACAGAGATAGCCCTGACAGAAAATGTCTTTGAATTTGAGGATGCCCTATACCACCAAATCACTGGCACATCGATGGGCAGCACATTTGCCCCAAGCCTTGCATGTCTATATGTACACCAGTTCGATGAAGACTACATCTTCCATGAGAGTAACCCTTTCTTCACCAACCTGAGGACATGAAAACGCTTTATTGGTGACGTTTTAATCATCTGGCAGGGTGACCAGACCACAGCTGAATCTTTTGTAGAGTGGATCAATACGAAAGATAGACATTTAAGATTCACCAACTCAATGAGCAAGAATCACACAGTATTCCTAGACCTTGACATCACAATGGAAATAGAGGGCATCAGCACCAAAGTCCACAATAAAGCAACCAACAAGAACAGCTTATTGCTTTACAGGAGCTATCATCCCAAAGCCCTGAGGGACAACCTGCCGATCGGACAGTTTCTTAGGATACGTAGAAACTGTTCAAAAACCAATACCTTCCAAACACAAATGGAGGAGCTGGAATCCAAATTACAGGATCGACACTACCCTAAAAAACTGATCAGAAGGGCAAAGAAAAGAGCAAGAAATGTCAATTGCGACGCTCTCCTCGAAACAATCACTAAAGAAAAGTCAGATAGAATGGTGTGTGTCACAACATTTACTCCAGCCTCAAAGAATGTACAGAGAATCATTAGAAAGAACTGTCATATCCTTCAAGCGGCAGAAAAGCACTGGGAACCTCCCCTTTTCGCATTCAAAAGAAGTAAAAACTTGTGGGATGAGCTTGTACGGGCCAAAGACCCGGAACCCCAAGAGGATAATCAAATGACATTGTGGAACACTCAGAGACCCACTGGACTTTTGTCCTGCGGCGGCTGTGTCACATGCCCCCTCACAACAACCACGAAAACTGTTGACATTGGAACCACACGACCGTGGGTACTGAACCATTTCAGCAACTCGAACACGGAGAACGTGGTCCATCTCCTCACGTGCCCATGCAACTTGAGATACGTGGGCATGACGACCAGAAAAATCAAAACACGCATCAATGAGCACCGCAGCACTATTCATTGAAAAAGAATAACACTAAACTAACCAGACATTTTCTAGAAAAAAATCACAAAGACACAGACCCCAAATGGAATGTCCTGGAAGTTATGAAGAAACACACTACAGACCTCAGCAGGCCACTGCACATTTGAGAACAGCGGAGGGTATACCGCCTCCGCACCTGGAAAGAAGGCCTTAATGACGATATCCTGTGGCTTCAGCTCAATCAGTAAGGGCCAACCTCCTTCTGCCACCCGGCCATCCTCAGTAACCTAACGAAGCACAAGATGACACCTTTGAAAAACGTGCTTCAGCACCAGTTGATACAACTTCGGGATACCTCTGACCTCTGCCAAAACCCTCTTTTCTTTCTCATGTCTGGGTCCCTCTAGATGGGTGACTGTCTCACCATATACAAACATTCCACTAGTGATTCTATTTATAGAACATATGTTACTAATTAATACTCCACTCACATAAAGTATCAATTTACTAATCACTGTTCGATTTGAACCTGCTGACCATTGGGTCCGATTTAATACCATATCTCTATATAACATCCAGTGGCCGCCCAAGCCTCTGACCTATTGGCCTTAAACGTTCTACTATTACTATTGACACCGCACTGTAACAACCATTCACTATAGCTCTAGAACCCCTAAGGTTTGCCCCACACCTTTTATTTTACACATATCTTTTTTCCTTCGCAAGATTGTAATTTGCAAATGCTTACGGTTTGAGAATGTAATATGAATGGGGACTGGCTGATGAACACAATGGTGTGCTACAAGAGGATTAGTATGAACAATGGCCATCACGACCGTGCCGGGACAACCACTATTGGCGATACTACACCAGTCGCGATTTTGTAACTTAAGGCCCTCCTTTTTTAACTGGCTCCTTCTTATACACATGGGCTTCAAAATAGATCCGGCGCATGCTCAAGTTAAGCTCTACCTCTACATTATCGCCGGCTAACCTCATATGCACATGAGCGATTTACTTAGCCAGACGGACTTGCGCAATGCTCTTCAATTCCTCTGCACATGTACAAGGGTGAGTCACTTCCTACACGGCCCCCAGCCTTTTGGTACATTCACGAGCAACACATACTTGGGCAAACATGGAGGTGGTTCTGGGGACCATATTTGGGCAGCCAGGCACTTCACGAGCAATATCCGCGGGCATTACCAAGACACTGGATCCCGCACAGCTGCCCCAGAGTAGCGCTCATCAATTACCTAATTAATCACTTAACATCCGTAGCTCAGACTATAAGTACGAGTCACTAGCGAACTCACTTCACCAGGGAGGAGCAAAGGCATGCAGACCTAGGCATAGTGGCGAATATCATGTTATTGAACAGTAAGAGTATGAATGTGGTGCTGGATGGTTTCTTTCCCTACAGGTCATACGATCAATTTTTACAGCATAGAGACACAAATGTTGGTCTTTGTGACAGGCCCCCAGGGACCTCTAACATAGTGATTTTCTGCTTTTCTCCCCCACATCTCTCTAGTTCCTGGACCTAAAGGGTTCATCTGCCCCCTCCCTCCTATGGGGCCACTTTGACCTAATCTCAGTGTAAGCGCAGTAGGGATAATTTCTCCAGCTATGGTGCACAGATTATTTTTCACTTGACTGTTGCACCATTAGCCACTCACGCTAGAACCAGGGTGATTATGGCTTGTTTTGTTAATGTGTATGCTAGTTATGTGACAGTGTCATTGGTTTATTCACTTGATTTTTTCTTTCAGGCATAAAAGATCCAGCCATTTCATAGTGGAGTGTGATCGCTATCATCCCACTAAGTGGAACCCTCTGGCCATAGTGCGGTAAGAGTGGAGCCCGTTTTTTCATGGTCCTGAAGAATGCAGCGGACCCAGATGGGCCTACAAGCAGAAACATGTTGACCTATTTCACAGCAGTGGGGGCACACTAATATCCCCATGACACCGATCAACTTATTTTAAATTACCATATTAATGCCGGCACTATTAAACCTACGCTGACACCCATAATGGCTTTTTTCTTCACTTTCTATTTTTTTTGGGCCCCCACTTAGTTTAGAAGTGCATCCCTGTCGTCAGGTGTATGCCCGCCCTCTGTCAAACCAAGTTTTTAGAGGGCGAGGACTGGTCAATGATAAAGCATGCACTGCACTTACACTAGCGACACCAAGAATGGGAGCGGCTCATTGTGATACACAGTTTATGTTGGAGGCTGCCGTCAACCAGTACCCCGTGCCTCTGGTTCCCTCAGTTCAGATCATCTGGCTTTTGTGGTTACATTATGAATTTTAGAGCACATTAAAGATATGATTGAGGAGTGCCCAACACCTGGAGCATGTGCTCTTCGCTGCGAGGGATTCTCAAATACGTATGTCGTCAGGCGAGAAGCAAACTGCCCATCTCATTAATATTGACAGAGCTAGAATACTTTGTGCTTCATTGTGAACAGTACTAAAGGCTGAGACGGAAGGCTGCATTGGACATCAGACCTTTATTCCAGCAATTGCATTCCCAGTGTTCCTGCATCCCCACCCCATCCCTAACAAGTGTTTGCACCAGAGCTGGCACATAGGACCATTTTGAAAGGAACTGCAGACACAACTAAGTGGCTAAGGGTTCGCTTTATCTTCACTTGAAGGAGCTGTCCTCCTTACTGTGCAGAAATGTCTCCAGTGCAGTCTTATGTTGCAATTCGTCTCCTTGAATAAACAGTGGTGAGTTTGTCAGTTTTTTAAAACCTAAAATAGATTTTTGTGTAGTTGATGATTATTTTGTTAGAAGTTATTGCATTTAAATCTTTTCTATATCCATCCTATACCGCCTGTGCCAGAAAAAGGCAGTAAGCAACACACCTTCAGCCATTTGTTGTCATTCAAGTGTTCCCACAAATCAACGACTTGGCTGCTGCAGCATTCAATGCTGCCATATGGAGTGTTGTCAGCACACCAGCCTTGGCTGTTTCATTAGTATAATATATGTGCAGCAGATCACATAATGGGATGTGTCCTATATTATTCTCTGTACTATTAAGCTGGCTTGACTACCTGTCCAGAATGTACCTGAAGGATGTTTTTCTTTTGTTGGACTGACTCACGTTTCTCAACCTGTATGGTTGTCTAGGTCACCCAAACTTAAACCACTAAATCCTACTGCACTCTTATACACTCACACAATAGTAGTATAACTCATTATTTTTTTATTTTTTTTTAAATTTCAAAGACATTGCACTTTTTGTTAAAAACAACACATTGCGAGCCTGCATTAAAAACACATTTACAATTTCAATAATACAGTTTTAGTACACATAGAGATTAAAAACACAGTAGCTACTACTATTGTGTGAGTGTATTAGAGTGCAGAAGGATTTAGTGGTTTAAGTTTGGGTGACCTAGACAACCATACAGGTTATGAAACGCGAATCAGTCCGCCAAGGGAATAACTCTCTTTACTGTTTAAAGTACCCTATTCCCCTGGCTGTTAAGGGGTCTCTCTCAATTTACGAAACATGTTTTTCTTTTGTACCAATATCCATTTTATGATTTGCCCTATTAACAGAGGTATCTTTATCTATAGCAACAGTATCACACACTTTGCGTTGTAACATGCTATATTCATCCTGGACTGTGCCAAAAAGATGGCGGTCGAGGCCCTGATGACATCCAGATTAGACTACTGTAATGTTCTCTCTCTGGGAGATTAAAAAAGGAGCATATATATGCTCCAACAGGTGTAAAAAAGCAGCAGCTCAGAAGCTGTTAAATATCCCCAGATTTGAACTCACTGGCCGTGCCCTGGAAACTCTCCAATGGCTCCCTATTGAGGAGAGGATCTCCTTCAAAACCCTTTGTTGTGCCCACAGAATACTACAGGGCAAAAGCCCAAAATATCTCCGCCCTATGATACATTAGTATCACCCCAAGCGCTGCCTGAGATCGGCTGGAACTGGAATGGTTAGCATTCCCAAATACAACAGAACATGCTTTGGTGGCATCTCCTTCAGGCACCTGGCTGCCAAGCAGTTTAATTCACTGCCTCTGCACCTTAGACTGGGGACGTCAGAATGAGCTTTTAGGAAACATCTTAAAACTTTGCTGTTTTGGAAACATCTCACCCCTTACTAATACTACACCAATTCCTCTCTTAATGCCTTGATGGAATCCAGCACGGAGACACTCCGTAATGGAGTAACCAAGCGCTATACAAGCTGCAACAGAAAAAAACATCTATTTCTGAGCTATCACAGGGAAGAATCACAGACCTGCCGTGAAAAAACCCAACCATGATGAAAGGTTTCTTTATCGACAGTAGAGAAGGAGTTACTCGAGTGTGAATCAGAAGTTGAATTACTCCATTACAAAGTGGATGGGGCAATTTTCTTTGATTATTGGCCATGACCTCAGGTCTGACTCTCCTAAGACATGGACCGTAAACCCTGCATTTTATGTAGGATCTTGGCTTTTTGCTTTTACCTTTCACAACTGTCAGTCAAAATGGCACTGACCAGGTTAATGCAGATGTATGTTTACCATTATAAGCTTCCTGTTAGCTTGAGCAGGGAAAGAACAGGTGGTTACATAGTAAGGGATGAAGAGATGTCAGCACTCTTTGGTACAGGAAGCAGGTATGCATGGGAATGTATGATACTCTCAAAGTCAGACAGCGACCATAGTTTCCTGGAAAAGCAATATGCCTGACCACAGTGAGAATTACTGATTTGGTAATGGGCAACTGGACACTTGTGCAGTCCATTGATGCATATTAACTACAATACCAGTAGCCAGCCTGATGGGGTAAGGCAACCTCATGAAAAAAATGAAACCCCAAAAGTAAAAAAAACATGAGCTGGCATTCTCCAAACAGAACAATACATACAAAAGCTACTTCCCTCCTTTAAAGCCATGTACACAGAATTTCTGTCCAACTTTTCAAGATGATACGCATAGTCTCTTGAAGGGAAGGAGCATGAGGAGAGAGAAGGCAAAACACCTTTTACAAAAGGTAGGTTGTTTAGAAGTGGGGTGCAGGAAGATATACGAGGGGTTTGGCAGTTTATAAGGGAGAATTGTTAGAACAAAGGGTTAATATATGGGGTAGAATGACTGTCAAATTTCTTTTACCCATTATCTAGGATTCTAGGAAAGATATTGGAGTCACTCATTCTCTCTAGAAAGAGTACCCTTGACTACAACCAAACCGGTGTCTCCTTACTATCTCTCTGCTGTAACCTGTGCATCTTGTTTCGAAGATATCAGATAAGAAAAGAACCAAAGAAGATTTAAGGACACCTCAGCAACACTTCCACCGTCACTTCTGTGCCTTCCTAATCATAGTCACATCTTTCACAAACTTCATAACAAAAAGTACACATATACCACATGAACCTATCTGCTTTTGGACTTTCATTTCACAGTGCCCTTCACAGCCATGACTTTTCTAGTATCAATATTCCCTCATGTCAAAATGGGCGATGCTGTAGGTGAGATTTAAGACATTATGAATGTTAGAAACGGGACCCTGGCTGGCCAAGACTCGCGTCGAGGTCAGTCAGGGATCGCCATTTCTAAAGGTCAGGGCAAGGGAGTCACACACAAAGGTAACCCCCGCTCACCCTCTAGGTAACGTGGCGTGAGCAGTCTAGGCTAAACTTGGAGGCGGTATGAGTTAAGTATTTGCGCACGCACCCCAGCAACAACACCCAAGGCCCACCACAAAGGAAAACTCCACACAAGGTTATATATAAAAAATAGCCTTTGTATTATAATAAACAACACATTAGATAACACACGCAAACTGTACAATGTGCCAGAGGCACGGGCAGAATTTACAAGGGGAATTATGTACAGGACAGGGCCACATGGACCACTGTCAGGGGGTCAGAAAATAATACTGGTAGGTACACACTTAGGACATAAACATTAGAATGATTAGCACCAAAATTGTAAATGCAACACACATCCAGTAATCACTGGAACAGAGTCAAGACCTCCTACGCAACCCTAAAACACTGTAGGAAATCACGCAGGTAACTAGGACCTTCTCAGCAGGACCTAAGGAAGGAATACCAACACCTAAGCAATTCACTTTTAGCAAAGGGAAGGAAACCTAAACATAAAATGGGACGTCAACAATCCACTAGGCAGGTCACTCTTAGCAAAGTGGATAAACATAAAATGAGACATCAACAATCCTCTATGCAGGTTACATTTAGCAAAGGGGATAAACCTAAAGTGGGATGTCAACAATTGCACATGAGATATTAAACACAGAGGTGCAGATTAGAACATTTTGCGCAAGAATCACATACACAGAACTCACAATGCGCGGGGTGCACATAGCACAACACTCAAAATGTCCCTCAGGCCAACTGGCCTCGAAAGGGGCGGAATGCCCTGAGTCTCAGTGTCAGGGAAGCTGCGCAGGCAGCACAGCACACAAACCTAAACGTAGCAGTTGCCCACAAAGTGCTGGGCAACTGATGCAGGAAAAGTTAGGGCAACGTTTGAGCCAGGAGGGCTCAAGAACAAGGTGGGGAGACACAGCGTGGGAGCCTCGGGGCTACAACCAACTAGCTGCCTGTGCCCCCCTAGAGCCTCTCAGGGCTCGCCGAACAAATGCACAAATGTAGAGCTTCAGCGCTCTCAGGATGATCAAAATGCCCCAGAGCATCTTTCAGGGCTCTAAACGGTGTGGGCAATGAGCCTCGCTGGGCTCGCAGAAGGAAATGCCCTGAGCCACTCGGGGCTCTAAAGAACAGAATGGCCCCTCAGAGCCTCGTGACTTTCCAAATGAATAATTACTGCCCACGTTGGAGCGTCCCTCTGCCAACCGGGGCCGCTCAGGAAACAAAGGTAGGCCGCTTTGAAGACCTCGTGGCTTCACTCTATCAGGGGGCGCGAGATCGCGCTACTCGGGGGAGAGGGGGCGGACACCGACAATGTGTCCTGGCGCCCATCCCTCCTGCCAGGCACTCACCGGGTCTCGCTGGCCTGCAGGGCGGAGAAGCACTCTCTGCCGGTCTCCTTGCGGGGCTCCTCCTCACTCGTCCCGGGGCTCTCCCTTCGATCGGGAGCCTCAGGCAGGACACGCCGGCTGCTCCTCTCGCCTCCCGCCTGGCCTCGTCTCGCTGCATGCCGCCTGACTTCCGCCGGGGCCGCCAATGGCAGCGCGGCCCTGGGGGTCAGGAGGCGGGACTTCCGGGTCGCTGCAGGCAGCGCGGCGGCCCGGCCGGGGCAACACACACTCCTGGGCTGCGGCGGTGATCTCTTGGCAATGCCGGGTGGGCACCGGCTCGTAATAAATAAAATACACAACGGGGCAATGCCGGGTGGGCACCGGCCTCAAATTAAAAGATAAAGCGAGGTGGCACTCGCTACGCCAAAAATCGGCGAAATCGGCTCCAATGCCGGGTGGGCACCGGCAATGCAAATAAAGCGCTCCCAAGCGCTCGGGGAGCAAGGCACAGCGCTCCCAAGCACCAAGGGAAGCGCGCTCGGCGCTTCAAGGCAAATAAAGCGCGCCTAGCGCTATAAATCAAAGTCAGGGCGCCTCCAGACACAGGAAAGCTCCAGCAGGGTCTGGAGGCAGGCAGAGGGGCAAGGCAGGGCCAGAGCCAGCACACTGGGTCTCCAGGCAGGGGGACAGCCAAGTGGCGGTCCTCTTGGCCTCAGCAGGAGCAGCAGCCCCCTCTGGCAAGATCCTGGAAGAAAACCAAAGACAGGACAAATTGTATGGGGACACAGCCCCTTCTTATACAGCAAAATCCCTTTGTCTCAGGGTGCAGGGTGGGGGAAAACCAGTCGCAGCTGGTTTTGAAGTACTCTGTTTACCTCAACCACCCTCTCTATTCACTGGCAGGGCTAGGGCCATCAGTCGCACTACAGGGGGTGGAGCCAGCATTGTCTGGGGAAAGTCCAGGCCCATCAGGGACCAGGTGCACTCCTCCCAAGCCATCAAGCATGCTAATCTCACACTCACCACCGGGCAGACCCATCCAGCCTTCCTGGAGCCAGGCTCACCAGCCAGCTCCAGCCAATCACACTGCAGGCATATTTTACAGTAACATGCCAAGTCCTAGAAATGGCATTTCTACACATGACACACACATACCACATACACCATTGCGAAGCATTCATTCCCACGAACTTGCACATACCATATTCGAGCATGCACTCCCCACACATCAGGAACTACTAGGGACACAGACATTCCCCATGCATCCCTATGGGAGAGCAGGCCAGCCTAACTACATGCACGCACTTTACTCTGGGGCACAGAGAAAAAGTGCGCACAGACCAGAAAATCATCCACGCATATCACAGATCTAAAGCAAAAAGATTAGGGGTGAACCTGCCTTAAGGGCCAAGTCCAACAATGAAAAATACATATTGCTAGAAATTGGGTTTTTGGGTTACTGGGGTATGAGCCCTGGTCAAGTAGGGATCACAATCCTAGTCAGGGTAGGAGGCAGACAAACCCTTAATTGCCTATGCTTACTCTGTGGCAGCTTGGTACAGAGGTGTCTGGCTTTACTTTGGAGGCGGTGTGTATAGTATATGTGCAACCCTTAAACAGCAAATTGGTGAAAACAGCAAGCAAAAAGATTCCACACAAGTTACAAAAATAACTCAGATTAAAAAAAATAAAAAAGATTAAAATGACAAAAATCCAATAAATAGAACTGGAGAAATTGAATTTCAATGTTTTTAAGTAATAGTGACAAGAAGCAAAAAGTTCTATTGAGGATATCTGGTCACATTAGACCAGGACAAAGTCACAAGTTCAGGCGGAGTGCAATATAGCGTAAGCCAGCTATCAGGACTCAGTTAAGCCTGCTGAACAAAATACCTTAAATCCTGTTTGAGGAGCTCTGCATGGATCCACATTGAAGATGCATCACAGAGCAAAGGTACAGCCTTGGTTCCGGGATGCAGCAAGGCTTGTGTGTGAGGCCCTGATGAATCGGCGTTGAGGATACTGTCGACAGGGCTTGCGATGCAAAGTCTGGTATGGAGGATGCATGCATCAGTTGGATGAGCGGTGAAGCTGCAATACAGTTTCGGCATCATTGATGAGTCAGCAGTCAATGAGGGATACGAAGAGCTTGTGCCGGGTAAAGCATTGTGCCGCAGTGGTCCCGAAGGTGATATGCAGCCCCAGGATGCGGGAGGAGGTGCTGATGCAAGCTTTTTTGATGGGTCCAGTCCACGCAGCAGAAGTGATTCATGAGATCTGCTCAGGGATGCGTTGCTCACCCAAGGAGATGTGCCATTTCTGCTTGCGGATCTATCGCTCAGTGGAGATGTGTTTGTTCTACTGGCAAACACCTTAGGCCCACTTCCAACTGTCCACGGCTGGGCTGACACCACTTGGCAGGGTAGATTCACAGATGGCAGAGTCCAGGTGTAAGGTTGGAAGCCTGTTATGTCCCTCAGGCTTCAGATCAGGAGGCTAGCAGGCTAGTTCTTGGATACACTCTGGGTTCCGGGGTCAAGTGATGCAGGTCCAGTCCTTCTCACCCAAACAAGAGGCAGGAGGTCAGCAAAGCATGAGTCCAGTAGAGTGCAGTCCAGCAGAGTGGCCGTCTTTCAGCAGCACAGCAGTCCTTCTTCCTGGCAGAGTATCCTTAGGTCCAAAGTGCACTGAAGTGGTGGTGTCTGAGGTTCAGTACTTATACCCAGTGGCACCACTGAAGTGAGGGAGAAACTTCAAGTAAAATTTCACAGATGTCCCTTTCTATTTGCCCTGGTTCCAGACTCACTACAGGGGGTATGCAGCCCTTTGTGTGTGGACATGACACAGCCTATTTGGGTGTAAGTGAGGCTGTGCCCAGCTCCTTCTTTCCATCCTGCCAGAGATGTTCCTTTGAGAAACACCTAAGCTCCCATTATGTGTGGCTGTTTAGGAGAAATACAAAAAGCCCAGCTGCCTTTTACACCCAGTCATGTAATCTGAGACAACTTACAACACCGAAAGCAGGAAATTGCCAACTTTCTAAAAGTGCAATTTGGAAAATTGTAATTTAAAATTTGATTTAGCAATAAATTAGCATTTTAAACTAGGATACCAGAGAGACCAAACTTATTTAGTTATATCTTACCATTTGGAAATTACACCTATATAATGTAATAAAGAAATCCCAATGTTATCCTATGAGAGATAAAGTGTTTGATATAGTAAAAAACAAATTTAAGAGTATTCCACTAGCAGCACAGGTAAAACTTGAAGGTACATGTCCTGCCTTCTAAATACGTTGTACCCTGCTCTGTGTGTTGTCAAGGGCCTACCTTGCGTGTAGCTTATGTGTAAAAGGGTAATGTTTGGGCACGGCAAAAGTTTTTTTTGCCAGGTTAACAAGGCAGTATAAACTTCACAGGCAAGCTCTGTAATGGCAGGCCTGAACATGGTTAAATAGAAACTTAAGTGGGTTGAACAAGCAGTGCTGCAGGTCCAATAGTAGCATCTAATTTACAGGTCCTCGGCACGTCTAGTGCCACTTTACTAGGGACTTATAAGTAAATTAAATTTGTCAATTGAGTGTAAGCCTATAATACCATGCTTAGAGGTGAAAGCACACATACTTTTTTTTAACAAATTTCAAAAACCTTTATTGACAAATTTTCATGGACAAATTACATTTTTGCATTGAATCAGAGCACCATATACATTGGATCATTTGCAGATTACGACAAGGGTCCAAAAAGCAAATCAGCAATGAGCAATAGCTCATACAACACTATAAGCATCATTGATCTATAAACTGTTGTAGGATGAAGTGAAAACACCGCAGCAGAAGGAGCAGGCCCGACAGGAGGGGAATTAGGACAGGGAAGGTGGTGGCTACTGACCAGCACCGGCGGCTGCCGCGGGGCAGAATGTCGGCGGGGAGCGCGGGAGAGGCAGTCTGGCTCAGGGGTGAATGAGTATGAAGGTATGCCAGTATGGGGCACCATATGTTGAGTGGGCGAGATCTCGCAGGCATGAGGTCCCAGAATTCAGATAGTAGGGTCTGGCATTGCGAAGCATTTTCGAGCGATTGGGCGAACTTAGACGCTGGTCTGCGACCCCAATACATGGATATCCTACACTGGGTGAGGATAACCAGCATAGTGATCAAGCGGCGGGAGGCGTCTGGGCAAAACTTAACAAAGCCCAGGAGGCAGAGCAGTGAGTCGGGCTGAACCGGAGTAGAGTTGATCTCGGAAATTGCAGCTCAGACCTCCCGCCTGAAGTCGGGGACCATTGGGCATAACCAGGCAAGATGAGAGATGTCCGCAGTGGGGCAGAGCAATGCAAGCACCTATCACTGGGGATGATTCCCAATTTATGTAGCTGAACGGGAGTGTGATAAACCCTGTGTAAATATTTAAAGTGTATAAGACGCAGGCGATAGTTGGGTGATAGTCTCTTTGTTTGGTTGCAGCAGTAGAGCTAATCAGCTTGGGAGATATCCACACCAAGATCAGCGCCCCATGCCACACAAGCGCGATCAGTGGAGGTGGAAGTAGCCGCCAGCGTGAGGGCGTAGAGTTTAGTAACCAACTTCCGCGGAGTGGGGGACGAAACTATTGCACATTTTGGTTAAATATGCAGAGAGTGATCGAAACAAACTGCAGATGGAGATAGATACCTTGGAGGAAGAAATATCCAAAATTGAAATCACGGAACATATCACCAAAATGAGGTCTGACATGTTCCAACGCCTATCAAAAGAGGAGGAAGTTATCAAAAAACGCAAAGCGTTTAAATTTGAGAGGGACCGGATTGATTATCTTAACGGTCAGGTCTTCACGTTTGCAAGACGCTATGAGGCAGTTAAAGCAAAGGCACGAACCAACAGAGGCCAATTGCAAACAAAGGAAGACACATTACTGCCTGCTACCTCAGTTTCCAGTTTGAGTTCAGCAATTGAAAGCGAACCAGAATCGGACCCTAACCGCGATGCTAACTTTGGGTTTACCAAACTTACCCTGGCCTAGGAAGTAGACTATTTGTGTCAGGACCGTCGCGAAACCTTAAGGTCCCACAAAACATATGCACAAAAAAACAACGGGCCAACTACAAGCGCTGGCAGCGCAGAAAATGCCGCGCCCGGAGACTCAAGCGACAACACCACAGCGAAACAAGGCCACTGGAAACGGTATCAGAAAAAGACAAAGAAAAAAGGTCCAAATCAGTAATAAACCTCTCAAATTTTAGATTATCATCAGCGGAGACGTCGGTGCTAAATCTGGGACTATCTTATTGTCCACCATGCAACATGAACTATGCAGATACTCGCATGGACATTTACAGATTTACCCGTACACTTAAACTTAAAAAGTTTTTTGAACTTCATCCAAAAAAGCATGCTTCCTCTGAATTGACCACGAGTTTGACTCTACCTGGGACTGACAGTCAGATCACTTTGGACAACATTTGGAGTTGCAAAATGAGGCCACTTCGGACAATGGATTGGATATTCCCCTTGCCTCAAAACAACAATTGACCACCCCATTTAAAGCTAAATCAACCTTCCAGCCCATAATGGTGCATGACAACTTGGATACTTTCCAAGAAATAGTAGTCAAAGATATCAAAGAACTATACACCACTACCAACAAAAAAAGATTCTACATATCCAAACAGAACTGGTGCTACAAACAACTAATTTCAAAACTTCAGAAGGACCATAATATAATTGTTAAGTAGGCCGATAAAGGCGGCAATGTGGTCCTGTGGCCCAAGGATATGTACATCAAAGAGGCGGAATCTCAGCTTAATGATATTGCATGCCACAGGAGAAGCAACATGCAAACTGTGAAATCTACATGGGTGGATCAATTGACGAAATTACAAGCGTGGAGGAGTGCTGGACTCCTTTCTCATGAGGAGTTCAGATATCTTAAAAAGGATTATCCTGTTATTCCATCGTTTTATTTACTTCCGAAGATCCATAAGGACCCTGTGCAACCCCCCAGGCCGTCCCATTATCTCGGCAATTGACAGTTCTTTGGAACACGTGTCCAAGTACATTGACTTTTTTCTTCAAGGGCACGTTAAAACTCTCAACTCGTATGTGAAAGACTCTTTTGACTTCCTCAGCAAAATTGAGCGTTTTGTCTGGGAGGAGGGTATGCTTTTAATGACTTTGGATGTCTCGTCCCTCTACACCTCAATACATCATCAGGATGGACTGAAAGCCCTGGAATATTACTTGCACAAATGCCCCCCCCATTCAGAGGCACACAATAAGATGCTGGTGGACATGACCAGAATGTGCCTTGAACAGAACTACTTTATCTTCAATGGAACTATCTATCATCAAGTAAGAGGTGTGGCGATGGGGGCCTGTTTCTCACCAAGCTACGCGTGTTTACACGTCGGGCTTTGGGAGGAACAGGTCCTTGTTGGCCAGCACAATAAAATTTTTTCCAACAACATTGTACTTTACTTACGTTACATTGATGATATTTTTTTGATTTGGAGGGGGGACATTGAAAATGCCAGGGCCTTTGTTAAGCTAATCAATACCAACTCAGTTAATCTCAACTTTACTTCAAGCATCAGTCCTGCTTCCATTTGCTTCCTGGATGTCGAAGTCTTTGTATCTAACAACACCTTAGGTACTAGATTATATAGGAAACCGAGTGCTGGCAATACAATCTTACATTCCAACAGCCAGCACCCTGCTCATCTGATTCGGAGT